>NW_026000019.1:1813077-2028737 GCF_001458135.2 Marmota marmota marmota
GGGGGCACTATGCAATGTAGAATGATACACATGTGTTTTTTTGGTTGTTGTTTGAGGTAATGGTAGTTGTTTGTTTTTAACCAGGGAAATAATCTATCTTTTGTGGAAAGATGTTAAGTGCTGCTCAATTACTGGGTAGTTGATTTTGACAAACACTGAAACAAGAACTACTTAGAGGGCTACTTTGAGAACCTAATAGGGCTCCTAAAAATGTAACAAATATTGGAAAGAAAGGAATGGTTACAGAAGATTACAAAACCGCAGCAATGTACTGTAGGAGTGGGGAAAAATAATATATAGGAGGAGTTCCACCATTTACCTAGATTGCAAAGAAATAACAAGGGAGTTAAGGAAGAGACAGATCAGAATCAAAGAATAGAGGATGTCTGTACCCATACAGATTCAGGGGGAGTGATTGTTATGGTTCAGATGTGAGGTGTCTCCAAAAACTCATGCTTGAGACAAGGCAAAAACCTTTAGTGGTGAGGTGATTGGATTATGAGAGTCCTAACCTAATCAGTGCAGTATCCCCTGATGGGGATTTACTGTGTGGTAACTGTGGGCAGGCAAGGTGTGGCTGCAGGAGGAAGGCTCCTGGGGGCATGCCTTGGGGGTATATATTTTGTCCCTAAAGAGTAGATCTCTCTCTCTCTCTGCTTCTTGATGTGATGTCCCCAGCTGCTTCTTCCACTACATTCTTCCACTATGATGTTCTGCCTCAGCTCCAGCCACCAGGAATAGAGCTAAATATCTATGGACGGAGACCTCTGAAACCATGAGCCCCCAAATAAACTTTTTCACTTCTAATTGTTCTTGTCAGATATTTGAGTAACAGAAGAAAAAAAAAACCTAACTAAAACATTAATCAAATGAGGAAAAATCATAAAGACAAAAGAGACAAAGTTATACTAAAAAATGAGGTCCCAAATAAGATTCCTTCTTGTCTCTATTTGGAAAAATAAATTCTTGTAGTAATTGATAATTTTTAATTTCAATAAAGTATATTTGAGTCTAAAATTTAAATATTAAAAGTATCCTCAGCTCATAATAAAAACTCAATAGTTATTTTCCAAGAAAATGAATAAATCATCTAATTAACTTTAAAGGGAGTTAATGACACATTTCCTACATGCATTGTACACAAAAAATCAGAACTTTTCAGACCTTGGGAATATTTATTAAAGTACAAAACAAAAAAAAAAGAAAGAAATTTTAAAGGTACTATAATTTATTACAATGTATCTTATTCATATTTTTTAGAAACAAAATATCTAGCTAAACAGTTTTGTAAGACTATCTGCATAAGTGTATATGTCCTGAAATCTCACAGTGTCTGGAGCAAAGAAGAAATATGTGTATAATCCCTGAAAGCATTAATCAACATTTTATTATGCCTCATCCCTTATTTTACTAAATTAAAAATTATGATCTGAAGAGTAAAAACATTCTTCCCTAACCCAGTTCCTATTTCTAAATATGCTGACTAATTTTTTGAATGTACCTTTCCAAAAAATATAGAACATATATCAAGATTGCTAGAACACAGATATTTAACCAAGACAGATTTATGCTAGTTTTTGCTTAAGTTCATAGGTACACTTTCCTGCACCTTCTGTACAAATACACCTTTTCAAAAATGAGTAAATAAATCAAAGAACAAGATAAAAATGAAAAGTAAAAAGGTACATTTTTAAATATAGGTATACGATGTTGAATGTCCAATTAATGTTGATTTTCAAAAAGTAAGCTCAGTTTTAAATTGTTTTTTTTTCCAAATACCATTCTAAGCGAAGTAAGCCAATCCCCCCCAAATCAAAGGCCAAATGTTCTCTCTGATAAGTAAATGCTGACTCATAATTGGGGAGGACATGGCAAAAATGGAGGAATTTTTATTGGGCAAAGGGGAGGGATGGAAGAGAGAGGGTCTGGGAGAAGAAAAGATGGTGGAATGTGATGGACATTATTACCCTAGGTAATGTATGACTGACTGCACATATGGGGCAATGCTACATCATGTATAATCAGAGAAATAAAATGTTGTGCTGCAATTTTGTACAATGAATCAAAATGCATTCTGCTGTCATATATACCTAATTAAAATAAATAAATAAATTTTAAAAAATGTTTTAAATTCACTGCTTAAACAATCATTAGTAGTTTTTATCAGTGTTTATCTGACATACTATTTTCCATTAGGCAATGATTACCAATAATATTCTAATGTACTCTTCTTATTTACATTACTATTTCATCTTATAATATTTATTAAAGAATTAATACACAGGAATGCTACCAGTGAAAATGTATTTATTTACAATTGTCAAACTATTTTTATTTCAGAAAAAGCAAAGAATAAAATTGTTTTTGAGTGTTTCATATAATAATTAAAATATTCATGGTTTTTGTACAATAGAAACTATATAATCATTACTTTAAAGTTGTTTGCCACCATCAGTTATACACTTCATATCCTTGGTTGAGGGTCAGTATCCAAGGTATATTTTATGCAAGCAATAACTAATACTATATGGATCAACGGACTATCAAAAGCAACATGCAGTAGTCAAGAGTAGAGGGTGTATGGTACATGAATCAGCATATCAGTGAAGAGGAGTGATGACTAATAAAAATCACTTTAAATTCTAATATGAAAACAACTTTAATGAGCCTCTTAAGAAAGCATACCTCATTTATTTTTGAAGCCAAACTGCCTAGAACAGTATCTAAGATATATTTTGCTCTTAACAATTTATTGAAAAATATGTAAGAGAATTAATAAATGAATTATGAATGACTTTCAATAAATAGTCACAGAAATTAATTCTTCATCTAAGAACAGTGACAGGCATTTAGGAATTCCCATGGTAAAGTATTATAAGACTATATGAAATTATGTTTTAGATAGGTATATTTTCTCTATATATACAAATATATGCGCAGGAGTTTCATGATGGTATAATAGAGTGGGTTACTTTCCTGGCTTTTTTGTGGTGTGAAATCAAGAAAACAGAAAGGCAGCTTGTCAGCAAGGTGAGTAAATAAACAAAAACAAAAAAAAGCGAGGGGGGTGGGCTTTACTGGAATTTAATACTGGACACTCAAAGCAGATTAGGGATTTAAGAGTATGGCTATAATTTTTTTAAAAGGGCTAAATCTCAGCACCACAGCTGTTGATATGGCCAGAGGCAAGAGCCAAAGCAGTCCCTCCACAAGCAAAGTGGAGGGACAAGAGAATTAAGGGAATCTGTATTTTTAGGAGGCCTGAGTTGTGTCTGGGTATGGAGAGTTTAGAGATCAAAGACAGTGCCTGACTACGCTGAAAGGCATGCAGCATAATATGCTTGTGCAGAAAAGAAGCTTCCATCTCGGGGCTGGGGATGTGGCTCAAGCAGTAGTGCGTTCACCTGGCATGCGTTCGACCCGGGTTCGATCCTCAGCACCACATACAAAGATGTTGTGTCCGCCGAGAACTAAAAAATAAATATTAAAAAATTCTCTCTCTCTCTCTCTCTCTCTCTCTCTCTCTCTCTCTCTCTCTCTCTCGAAGCTGCCATCTCTCCTGGCTGTGGGCAGAGGAAAGAGAAAGGAACCATTCTGCAGCCCTGGTGTGTGGGCCTGCAGCTAGGGAAGCCAATTCCTGGCAAACCCAAGTTTGGCCCAAAATACAGGCCTGGCAAACCCCCACTGTAAGACATAGAGTATGCTTAAGTGACCAGAGAAAGCCAACTGTAGAGAAAGGTCTACATAGGGGACATACTACTGGTCATGGAAAACCATGCAGATCTCCCCCTCCCCTTTGACCCAGTTGCTTGCAGGATGGGCTGAGAGAGACATGCATGGCCAGGAATTTGAAAGGGGGCAAGTCAAGAGAAATCCAGTTTGGAGAAGGAAACTGAGACAGGTTACATAGTGAACTAATAATTGGCTCCTCCACCACATGAGTGGAACCCAGGAGAGGTCCCTGGGGTACAGTCTTCCAGCATGGACTGGCAATTTAATGTCTGACTTTAAAGTCTCCAGACCACTTGACATTCAGTGAGGAATGTGGAGTCCATCTAAACCTAAACTCCAACTTCAGGAGTTCTGCCTACAAGATTATGTCTCTCTTCTTCCCAGAAACCCTACCTAACTGCTTAGAAGGGATACAACCAAAGTTCCAGTAGATACAACTCTTTAATGATGCATCAAGATCTTTTTATCCTTTCTTTTCTTTGCTTAATTGTGACCTTAATGATTCATGGACTTTTTTTTCTCTCATTTCTAGCATTTTTTAAGCCAGTTATTTTTCATGGATCAGTATTTTGAGGCTCAGATATTTGATTATTATATTTCAGTTTTGTTTTGTATACTTTTATTTTTTTATAAATTTTTATTTTTTATATATATATATATATATATATGTATATATATATATATATATATATATATATTTTCTCACTTATCAGTTTCACTTGATATCCCCCCCCCCTTCTTCTGCTAATGGTCAATCTCTATTGTTCTCTCTTTACCACTTCCTTTAATTCTGTTTCTCTCCTCCTCCCTCACAATCATCACATCATTTCTGTTCTCTCCCAGTCCACCATTCAAAATCATAAGCCATTTTGCAAACTTACTGTTTTTACTGTAGGCAATAACTGATTATATTATTTCTGTTTATTGTGATAATTAGCATTATAGATTTTATAGCTGGAACTGTTTGGAATGATGCTATATAGCATTTTCATTAGTCATTGTTGTTATTTATCTGCCCCTAAATGGTGAGGTACTATAAATTTTCAAGAATACTGCAAGTCCACAGGGCAGAAACTCTAGCTCCTTAGATCTATACTGCTTGATGGGGGTTGATGCACAAACAACGTGAAAAAGCAAGGGAACAAATCACCCCAAATAAACCAAGATATTTCAATAACAGAATTCAAGGACACCAGAGTGGAAGAAATGTCAGAGAAGAAATTTAAAATGTACATAGTCAAACTGATCTGCAAGGTAAAGGATGATGTAAGGAGTTGAATTTAAAAGAAAATAAAAGAATAATAAGACATAGAGAGTCTGAAAAAAATCAAGCAGAAATTCTTCAAATGAAGAAATCAATAAACCAAATTTTAAAATTCAATAGAAAGTATGACCAAAAGATTAGAACACTTGGAAGGCAATGAAGACAAAATATACAATCATGAGAAATAAAGTTAACCCTTGAGGAAAATATGTTAAGAGACCATGAACAGAACTTCCAAGAAATATGGGGACAACCTGAAAAGACCAAATTTAATATTTGTTGGTATAGAAGGAGGATTGGAGACACAAACCAAAGGAATATATAGCCTTTTCAATGAAATAATAACAGAAAATTTCCTAAACCTAAAGAATAAAGTGGAAACTCAAAAAAAGGAGGTTCAAAAGACCCCAAATGTATAAAATTAAAACAGATTCA
Organism: Marmota marmota marmota; assembly: GCF_001458135.2. Taxonomy (NCBI): domain Eukaryota; kingdom Metazoa; phylum Chordata; class Mammalia; order Rodentia; family Sciuridae; genus Marmota; species Marmota marmota. Next base: position 1,818,509 of record NW_026000019.1, read on the forward strand.
CACCAAGGCACATTATTATAAAAAGTCCTTCAGTGGATGAATGGATAAAAAAATGTGGCATATATACACAATGGAATTTTACTCAGCATTAAAAAAGAACAAAATCATGGCATTTGCAGGTAAATGGATGGCGTTGGAGAAGATAATGCTAAGTAAAGTTAGCCAATCCCCAAAAAACAAATGCCAAATGTTTTCTCTGATATAAGGAGGTTGACTCATAGTGGGGTAGGGAGGGAGAACATGGGAGGATTAGATGAATTCTAGATAGGGAAGAAGGGTAGGAGAGAAAGGGAAGGGGCAGGGGATTAGCAAGGATGGTGGAATGTGATGGACATCATTATACAAAGTACATGTATGAAGACTTGAATTGGGTGTCAATACTTTATATACAAACAGAGATATGAAAAACTGTGGGTATATATGTGTATTAAGAATTGAATTGCAAAAAAACTACACGTATAAAGGCATAAATTGGCGTGAATATACTTTATATACAGAGATATGAAAAATTGTGCTCTATATGTGTGATAAGAATTGTAATGCATTCCACTGCTGTCGTGTATTTAAAAAATTAAAATCAATAAAAGATAAAATAAATAAATAAATAAAAATAAAGATGCCTAACATACTGAATGATAGAATTTTAAAGGCTGTCTGAGAAAAACTGGTCACCATTTAGAGGGAAATGAATCTGGATCTCCAGGTGATTTCTCAACTCAAACCCTTAAACCTAGTAGTTCTTGGCATAATATATACCAAGCTCTGAAAGAAATGGATGCCAGTCAAGAATACTATTCCCAGCAAAATTAAGATTCAGAATTGACAATGAAATAAAACCTTCCATGACAAAAAAAATTTAAAAGAATTCACAACTAGAAATCCTGCACAACAAAGCATTCTCAATAAAATATTTCATAAAGAAGGAATGAAAAATAAAGTGAAAACCAGTAAAGGGAGAAAGTAGAATAGAAGAATAATCAAATCAAAGAAAAAAGTAATTCAAATTAAAAACTAGAAACAAATCAAAATGACAGGGAATAAAAATAATTTCTTTATGACATTGACAAAATACAGAATCCATTCAAGTTCAAAACACTAGAAAAAAGCTATATATGTTAAATCCAAGGCCAAAATCATTCAAAATGGAGATAAAGAAAGCTTTCTAGAAACTGAAACAAGACAAGGATGACCTCTTTCACCATTTCTATTCAACATAGTTCTTGAAACTCAACGAAGAGCAATTTCATATAAGAAAGCAATTAAACAGATATGATTTGGAAAAGAAGAACTCAAACTATCTTTATTTGCCAATGACATGATTTTATATTTAGAAGACCCCCAAAAAAAAACTCTACCAGAAAACTTCTAGAACTCATAAATGAATTAAGCAAAGTATCAGAATATAAAATTAGTTCCCCCAAATCAATTTCATTCCTATACATCAGATTCCTATACCTGAAAATATATTAGGAAAGCTATCCCATTCACAATAGCCTGAAAAAAATTTGGGGCGGAATCAATCTAACCGAAGAGGTGAAGACCTCTACAATGAAAACTACAGACTGCTAAAGAAAGATATTGAAGAAGATCTTAGAAGATGGAAAGATCTCCCATGTTCTTGGATAGGGAGAATAAACATTGTCAAAATGGCTATATTGCCAAAAGTGCTATACAAAGTAAGTGCAATTCCTATTAAGGTTCCCAGGACATTCTTCATAAATAGAAATAGAAAAAAAAAGTTATGAAATTCTCTTGCAAAAATAAGAGGCCCAGAATAGCCAAAGCAGTCCTTAATGAAAAAAGTGAAGCAGGAGGTATCACAACACCAGACATTAAATTTTAATATAGAGCTATAGTAAAACAAAACAAACAGCATGGTACCATCACCAAAGCCGACATGAAGACCAATGGAACAGAATACAAGGCACATAGACAAACCCATATAAACACAGGTATCTCATACTAGACAAAGGCACTATAAATATACATTAGAGAAAAGATAGCCTCTTCAACAAATGGTGCTGTGCTGAGAGCCATTGCCAAGTAGGAATGACGCATGGCAATTTCTTTGTCAGCCTACCCAATGTTGCTTAGAGGGAGGACTCTCTATTGTGGAAATGGGCTTGCCTTGGACCCAGGTCATTTGCAGTGACATTGCATGAATGTTTGAGAAAGGTGACCCTGCTCAAGGACCAGGGTGGATCCCGGTTTAGGGAGGATCCTGCTGGATTAGGGTGGGTCCAGGTTTAGGGTGTATCGTGCTGGGAATAGGGAGTATCCTGCTGCCTCAAGCGCCTGCCCGCTCCTTGAGTTCCCCTGGGATTCAGAGAGTATTTGGGATGCAGAGCCCGGTGGAGGTAAAGAATTTTCCCCAGAACGTGTGTGTAGAGTGCCTGTGACAGTTCGAGAATAAAGAGTTGCTGTTGGAATCTACAAGGCTTGTGTGGTGGCTCGGTTATTTTGTGCCCAGCCAGACTGTGACAGTGCTGGGAAAAATGGAAATCCATATGTAGCAGAAAGAAATTGAGCACCTATCTCTCATTTTGCAGATAACTCAAAGTAGATCAAGTATCCAGGAAGTAGACCAGAGACCTTGTGTCTATTAGAAGAAAATGTAGGCCCCATGCTCCATCATGTCAGCTTAGGAAAAGATTTCCTCAACAAGACTCCCAAGCACAAGAATTAAAATCAAGAATCAATAAATGGGATTGTACCAAACAAAAAGCTTCTTCACAGCAAACGAAGCAATCAAGAACATGAAGTGAGAGCCTACAGAATGGGAGAAAACACCAAAAGACAAATTACCCAATCAATAAATGATCAAAGGAATGGAACAGACAGTTTACAGAAGAAGAAAAACAATCAGTCAACAAAGATATGAAAAAATGTTCAACATTTGTAGCAATTAGTGAAATTCAAATTAAAACTACACTGAGGTTTCATTTCACTCCAATCAGAATTGTAATTATCAAGAACATAAGTAGCAATAAACGTTGGTGTTCATGTGGGGGAAAAGGTACACTCATACATAACTGGTAAGAATGGAAATTGATGTAACCACTCTGCAAAGCAGTATGGAGATTCCTCAGGAAACTTGTAATGGAACCCAATAATTTGACCCAATTTTCCCACTCCTTGGCATATACTCAAAGGACTTAAAATCAGCATACTACAGTGAGGAAGCCACATCAATGTTTACAGCAGCTCAATTCATAAGAGCTAAGATATGAAACCTTCAACAGATGAATGGTTAAAGAAAATGTTGTATATAACACAATGGAATATTACTTAGTAATATTCCAGTAAATATTAATTTTGCAGTAAATGGTTGGAAGTGGAGACTATCATTCTAAGCGAAATAAGCCAATTCCCCAAAATCGAAGGCCAAATGTTCTCTCAGATATGTGGATGATAATACACAATAAGCAGGAAAAAGTAGGAAGATTAGATGTTCTTTGAATAAGACAAAGGGGAATATAGGGAAAGAGTGGACATGGGAATAGGAAAGACAGTAGAATGAATAAAACATAACTTTCCTAGGTTCATATGTGAATACACAACCAGTGAAATTCCACATCATATACAACTACAAGAATGGGAAATTACAGTCCATATATGTATAATATGTCAAAATACATTCTACTGTCCTGTATACCTAAAAAGAATAAAAATTGAAAATAAAAAAGAAATACATGCACATGGACACACACACACTCACCTATTTTATTGATGTTCTGTTCTGCAGATATATCTCAAGGACTCTTAAATACAAGGCAAGCACTCTATGACTGAACTACACTGCAGCCTTGTCTGCATATTTCCCAATTCCTACCATTTTTTCTGTTTTGAACTTTTGTGAAAAATATGATTGCATGTGAAGTATTAAATAAAACATTTAAAAAATACAATTTCCTCCAGACCAATTAGTAAATTCAGTTTTCTACACAACAGTCATTCCATACTTTTGATAAGATTTATAAATAATAAATTTATTTTTTGCCACTGAAAAATTCATATTTGTATTCACAGAAAATGCTAGCAAATATGATGTAGGATGCCATACATATGAACCATGAGCTAAAAAATTTATGACAGAGTTCAAGAGAAGTCTTAGAAATACTAAATAATTTTTAAAACAGTATTTTAAATTGGGAAAGTTTTAATAACTAGAAGACATTTAGAAATCTGTTTAAAATATATTCAATTTGAATATAAATTACTGTTACAAAGAAAAACATGGAATTAATTTAAATTTTATTTAATGCTTAACATTTTTAGATGACATTCTAGAAGTTTATGTCAATGCTTCTACTGTTATAATTTTAAACATGTACAGGAAACTTACTGAAAAAATTTTTTTCATTTTTAATTTTTAAATGTTTTTGTGAGCACATAATTGAACATATTAAAGGATATGGAAAATAGCAACCCCCAAGACAGTGTGACCCAGCAAGAAGGAGGGAGGAAGAAGGCAAAACATTCATCCCTTCCCAGTGTCCATGGGTTCTAAATAGAGGAGTGCTGAGCCTAGGACTTTCACCCTTTCCCTTTGCCAGTGAGTCCTAGAAGGAGAAAAGCAAATAGTGAAGCTCTGGGTAACAATGGATCCCAGAGGAAGAAGAAAAACCGTGAGCTCCTGCCAGGCTCTGAGCTTTCATCCCTTCCTAGTAACAATAAAATTCAGACATTTTACAACTTTTTCCTGACCGCTCACACTGACACATTCTGCTTCAGTCTCCAATGATTAGTTCACCCTCATTGTAACCTATAAAACACAGATCCCTTCTGTAACTGGTGGCCATTTTCTACCCCCAAAGTGAGCCCATTGGATGCTTTATTCCACTGATAAATAAAAGATAGTGCTGCTCCATGATGGTTGTTCCCTCTATCATTTGTGCTTACACATATAATCTTGAGTACATTATTCTCAGTTTTCAGTCATAAGAACCTCTTTCAGAAAGTAATAAGGACTAAAATGGGTGGTTCTTGTGTTATAACTTAAAGCTGTTAATACATAGAATTATCTACCAAAAATGTCCTAATTAGATGATAAAGCAATTGCCATGTGAACTTTGGACAAAATGCCCAAGAACAATACAAAAATAAATAAATAAATAAAACTAACAAGTATTTGCAATTAAGTCATTTCTATTTTTTAAAATAAATACATTATAATATTTGTACACTTATTTATGAACAAGTTACTGTTTAGAATCAAAGTTTTCTTATCTTGACCTTTTTAAAAGGAAATGAAAACATCATGGTTAATCCCAGTTCAGAGAAGTAAACCTGTTAGCAATCTTTCAGCAAGAGAAGGTCTATTCCATCATTTGCAGTTTCAGGAATATCATCTGGGGAAGACACTGAAATAATCTTAAGGGAATTATCTTGAAAAGTATGGGAAAACTTCTGAGTAATGCTTTTTTTTTATTTCTTTGTTTTAAATTATATATATATATGTGTATATATATATATATATATATATACATATATATATAGAGATAGATATAAAAGCCTTCAAAAACTGGGCAGTAATTTCTAGGAGAGTCCTGCAAACTTAGGTTGAGGTCATCTGTTACGGCAAAACTACGGTCACAAAGACATTACACTTCCCACTTAAAAAATGTAGTTAATGGTGGATAGTTGCTAAAATAAGGCAATTATGGTAGGTCTGTATTCCCACTGCACTCATCAATAATACATGAATTGTATGGGTTCAAATTAATAATGTTAAGATTAATCAGCAAGTTCAGGGGTCTTCAATATGACTTAACCATTATAAAACTCTCATTTTATCAGACTGTTGAACCAGTCCCTTATGATGATTAACTAGATATGTAATTTCTTTAGTTTACATTTTTCTCTGTATTTATTACACAGAATGTTTTTCCCCATCTACTATTTGCTTTTAAGAAATAAAGGATATATGCTGATTTATTGTTTTGTTTTTATTTATTTTTTACTTTTTACTAAGTTTTAGATAAAGAAATTGACCTCCTGGAATCCATTGTGGTATTCTAGGATATCCCATCAGATATCCCATTCTAGGATATCTGATATATTTCTATAACTATCTGTCATAATTCATTCGGATACCTAAATTGATCCATTCTTAGTTAACAAGAGTACCCTCAAATTTGTTCCTCTATTGTTTTTTTTTCATGTATTTTAAGTAGCTTATTGCTTTGTAATATAAGATTCCTGGACTTGGCACGTACTTTGTAACTTGATATCAGATCTCCTATCCTCCCACTCTAAACATGTTTTAGAAATAAATGGCATTTAAAAACCAGAGACTGAGTGAGTAGGAGGTAAATTATTATTAGAACTTCATTATTAAAGCACGTATTTTCAATGAACACCTTAAAAATATACACATTTCTGAAAGAAAAAAATTGAATTTTAATATTACAGTGATTTACTTAAACCTTGAATGATTTTTACTCTGGTTTTATTTCCTATGCTGAAAATTTTGTTTCTGACTACATTAGCATATTTCCTTATTTTGATTTACATTACAGTATACATACAATAGTTTTCAGTGGCAATAATAATATCAATGCTAAAACAAAACTCAAATGAATTTCAATATATTTATATAATTATTTTTACTTCATGCTAAAATTTATGATCATTATGCGTGTGTTTGATGACTCTTTATTATAATTAGCTTCGTTAACACCTAGTCTGATTCAATTTTCCAGTATTTTTTTAATATGTAAAATAGTTACATTCTTTTAACTTCAAAACAATTGGAAGAATTTGCATGTGGGAAATTCTTACATCCCTTTGCATCCTCCATTCTCTTATTTAGCCTTTAATCAATAGGTATTTATTTCATTATTTTTTATTATTGTTTTCTGAAATAGAATACATAAACATAATATCCAAGCTTACCTGGACAGAGATATTTGAAATGGGATTTCTTTGTTAAACAACTGTGTGATTTTATTTTTGGAGTTCTCCAGTTTCACTATAACCTTGAATTTTAGATTTATTTGTCCAAGAAGTCCTTGTTAGAAACGGGTTTATCCATGTAATATGAAGATTTCATCATTTAAATATCATTAAGCAATTTGCATTAGTCTCTGAACTTCCTTTTTGAGATTTTAGTTAATTATCTTATGCTTTTTGATATAATTTCATATGGCATTTTTTTCAAGTATGTTCTTTCTCTCTCTCTCTTTCTTTCTTTCTTTCTTTCTTTCTTTCTTTCTTTCTAACTTAACTGTTTTTCTGTTCGGGTCTATTACATTCCTTACCTTTTAATATTTTTAAACACATGTTTCAATGGTTATCTAATTTGTAGATTGAAATAATGTCCTCTACATGGAAATAATGCTTCCACACAGGGATGATCAGATTGGAATCTTCCCATTTACATAATTTGTGGACTCTATTATAAGAAAAATATATTTAACCACCTGCACAGTTGGTCATATGCCTGAGCTTTTTTATGAAATAAGAATAAAATAATAATGAATTTCTCTACACAAGCCTAGGAGTCACATGATAATATTTCCATATGATTATTAGAAACTTTCTAGCCCCAGATAATGCAGGAATGCCATAGACTTCTGTAGCTTATTTGCTTGGGAGGGAGAAGACAAACTTCTTTGACAAGTAGGGCCACCCTGTAAATCTTGAATCTCCATACATCTCCTTAACAATGACTGGGAGAAGATTCATACTTTTGACAATTTCTTCCAAGAAATTTCTCTCTGGGTCTTCCTCTCATCAGTTCCTTGGATTACTTTCCATAGCCCCAATGTTCTGATGAAAGATTATGTAATTGAAATGTCTGACAGCCTTCCAAACAACTGTTCTGACTCACTTCAAAAACTACATGAATTCATAATATCTTAAAATATATTAATGCAGTGCAGCAGATAGTTTGAGAGAAGCAAGTGGATTTTCAACAAGCAAATGCATTGATTAAGATATACTAGCCTACTTCATAGACTTGTATTTATGAATTTATTTTAAAAGCTATTTTATACATTCACTTAATGAAAATATTATTAAAGAAATATTTAAGACCCCAAAATAGCTATTCATTTCATATTTATTGCTACTTGTTTATCAGAAAAAGTTTCTGACTTGCTTTTCCTAAATTATTCTAGATAAATTACACTCTTCATTTGCAAAAGAGATCATGATTAATAATGATATTTGTAGTTATTATGTTATTATCCACAAATATCAATCATATGATACATAATTATTCAAGTACACTGTCATTACTGAAAGGTATTAACATATTTGGCAAAACTAAATCCATTTTCAATTATTTTATATGATATACATTCTGTAAGTGTCCCCTCTTAAGAATGACTTCTGCACAGAATGCAATCTTTTATGCTATACATTTATCAGGCTCTGTTTAAAAGGTTGGCTTGTCAAGTACAGTGATTAAGAAATGATTGTGAGCTTCAAGAAAAGCTTAGGAAACATTTCCTTTTAAGCTTCCAATTAAAAACCTTAACTTCATCTCCTCAATAGGAGATATTTTACTTTCTGAAAGGCAATAATAAAATGCTGATAATATAAGGCAATAGCCATAATGTTAAGAAGTCTTTCCTAATCACTGGTATCTGAAAGATGAGGTAAGATTAATTCTAGTTCTGTAACTCATAGGAACAATCCGAGGAAAGATTTTATAATATTATAACTGATGGGTCCTTGACTAGAAAATAATTACCTTTCATTACAGATGCCATAAGTCATTGAACCTACAGCTCAAAGTGAACCATATATAATCATTACTATGGTTAATTTTTCCTCTGGGAATAAGTTGGTATTGAATATGAGTACATAACTTGGAACTTATAATTTAAATCAGGATTTATGCTTCTACAAAATAAGTTGAATAGAACCATAAGAATATACTGCCCCCAAAGAAGCTGATTATTCAAAATCATTATTATTATAAGATTAATAACAACAACATCAATAATCCCCAATATGTTTTACACATATACAATGTATTGATCAGATCCTGGGGAGAATCTGAAAACAGTTATTTCAAGGTAGATAAACAAAATATGTTCCTAAACAACTCCATTCTTCTAAATTCTACTGAAAAAAAAATAGAATAGAAAATAGGTTATCAGCAAGTTGGTGGATTAGGAAGCCCTAGCTGTTTTCTAGATGAAAATAGAAAGCTGGAACAACTTGGTAGAGAACAAAACCAAGAAACACTGCAGAGAAGAGAGTAGGAAACGTTTTGCCCACCCTGCCCTGGCTTCAAGCTGGCACAGCTCATCTACCAGAGGATTCCCCAGCCATGAGTGAGAAGGAGATTCAGGATGCACTGATTGCCCAATTGTTTGAGTACTGTGAGGCAGAACATCCACATTCACAACAAAGTGCATAAAGTGAATTATTACCTACTGTTTTAGTCAGCTTTTTCACTGCTGTGACCAACAGATCTGACCAGAACTACTATAGTGGAGGAAAGGTTTATTTGAGGCCTCACGGTTTCAGATGTCTTAGTCCATAGAAGGTCGGGCTCAAGATGAGGTTGAACATCATGGCGGGAGACAATGGCAGAGAGAGTCAGCTCACATTATGGTGACCATGAAGCAGAGAGAGAGAGAGAGAGAGAGACTCCACTTTCCAGATACAAATATATACACCAAAGCCATGCTGTTTCAACCTCCTCCAGACACACCCTACCACTTCAGTTACAACCATTCTGTTACTCCCTATCAGGATATTAATTCACTGGTTGGGTTAAGACTTTTATAACATAATCATTTCTCCTCTGAACCTTTTGCATTGTCACACATGAGCTTTTGGGGGACACCACATCTAAACTATAACACCTACAGATAGGCATTGAGGACACATTGACAGCTCGTCCCTCAAGGCTCAAGAAAGCTGCCCTGGGCAGATAGAGCTTTCCTTGTGCAGGTATCATTTGTACTTCTGACGAGGAACCCCAGAAAGCAGCCCATCCTGGGTTATGCCCTCAAGTAACATGAACCCTGAGTGAAAGTTTTAAAAGACATCCTGCTTTTAGGGTAAAACAGAAACAAATACCAAACTCTTCCATCCAGGATCTTTCTATTTGAGGACACTGCATTCCTAACCCATTCTACAGTTATTTTGGAGAACTGAAAGTGAGAAAGGGAGAGAACTGAATGGGCAAGGTAACCTGGAGAATCTTCCTGAAGTCTATCCCAGCCTATATGTTCTCTTGGCAATGCTAGTCTGTTCCTTATACCATTTACCTGCACAGATCTAAAAGTGGATGTTTACCTCATCCTTTTGATTGACATATTTTCAGTAGAGCACCACAGAGTTATAACCAGGACTTCACTAGGCCCAGGAAGACTATTGCACAATCAGGCTTGCCTAGAGCTGCAATCTAGCCCAAGATCTCAGTGATCCAGTTAAGAAATTGCTAAAGGGACCAATTAAGGACCTTTTAGGTAGTCCCACCATGCAGCCAATAGGCCTTCTTCTGGATCTCCCTACTTTTATTTTATTAATGTAATACCTAAGGTGCTTATCCAGATGCAACAGGTATTATTAGAAAAAAGGCCTACTGTCCTCCTAGTTGGGCTAAAAGAAAGTGTAGGGCAATCTCATTGTCTCAAATGACCTTCTTGAAGGAGTAAAGGGGTGTCTTCTGCTGTGGTGGAAGCAATGCCTGCCACGTTCAGGGTCAGATTTCTTCTTATTTTTCATAAGCACTTACGTTATCTAGTTCCCAACATCACCTAAACGACAAGCCTAGGGTCATTTACACCTCCTGGCACATCCCTAGTAACCACTGTGTACAACTGTATGCTGCTGACCCACTGGTGCCTGTGTTGCTATATCCTTGAGGAAAAATCCCATTGACAGATTAGTGTCCCACTTCCACTCCTCCTGGGGTTTCAGGTGTTCCCTACCTATCACTTAGAAGTTGGACTGAATCATTGTATGTTCAGAAACAACTTAATCCTAGTATATAAGAAACAGCCCTGGGGCTGGGGATGTGGCTCAAGCGGTAGTGCTTTCGCCTGGCATGCATGCGGCCCGGGTTCGATCCTCAGCACCACATACAAACAAAAATACATAAAGCTATGTATTTTTGTTGCAACTTAGAGATATAATTTTAAAATGCCTAAATTATTTCACAATATTGGGAGATTATAGGAGAAAATAGATATAGTGAATGTTTCCTATGAGTGGGAAGGAACTATAAAAACCTATTTGTTTTTATGTTGGTAGAAAAAAAATACGTGTCTGAAAGCATATGACTTTAGCTTTGTTTCTTTTATTGTTCCCAAATTCCAATGAAATGAAAAATAGCTTAAATTGACAAAATTATTAAATTTGTCTTAAGCCTGAGAACAATTTGTAATAGCGGCCATCATGTTGGACATATTTCCAGCATGGAAAAACTCTTGTTGAAAAGAAAGATCTTCAGACTAAAACCTTAACAATAGAAGACTACAGAATAGATGTGAGTCATTCTCTGTGTCTCTGAAGGATTCCTAAGGTCACTGCACCAGCAGATAGCAAATGTGAGTCTGGACACAGTGATCACATAACTGAAGTATGAACACAGAACCACTCCGCAGCCTTTTCAACTTGGACCCTACCTGTACAAAAGATGAGAAGCAGCATATTCGATCCCAAGATAAAACTAAGAATGTATTTTCTGAAGGAAATAATAATATGACTGAGATGCTAGGGATTTTAGTAAAAATTGGTGCCTCTGAGCTCATGGGTTGATGGGTAGTCTAGAGACTGATTTTCACCTAAATCTTGAAAAGAAGATTTGCAAGTAGATACATTCTTTCCACATACAATCAACCTTCCCATTCTGGGTGAGGACTGGGCAAGAGACAACTAAAGCAAAGGAGACTCTTATTGAATATAAATATCATTTGAATTTCATAAATGTAAATAGACAGCAAGACTAAAATGAATGATAGAGGTATGGAATAATCCCATCTGCAATAAAATAGTGTAAGGATTATAAGATGTTTTAGAAGTAATTTACAGTTAGTGTATGTGATGACTAATGATATACGTCACCTTGACTGAGCCATGAGGTGTCTGGGTATCTAGTGAAACTGTGTTAATTATGGGTCTGTTTGTGAGGTGAGGGTGTTTCTAAGAAAGATCAATATTGAATTGGTGAATTTAGTAAAGCAGTTGTCCTCTTAAATGTGACTGGCACCATTTAAACCCCAGGGCCTGCATAGAACAAAAAGGTGAAAGAAGGTTGGGTTCTCCCTCTCCCTCTCTGCTTGAGGTGAAAAATGGCTCTCATGACCTTGGATTGGGATTTACACTGTCAGGTCTCTGGTTCTCATGATTCAGGACTGGGACTGGGATTCACACCAATGGTTCTTAAGACTTCAGGCTTTTGTTGAAACTATGCCACTAACTTTCACAGTTCTCCAGTTTGCAGACAGCAGATCATGGGATTTCTGACCTTCAGTAACAGCTCATAACACACATGACCAGGCACATACACTTTGTATCTTCTATTGTTCCTGTTTCTCTGGATACTTCCCACTCAGTGTATTAATAGATTCAAAACATTTGTATATTATTAAGAAAATAAGTATACTTTAATAGAAAATAAATTCTCAATAATTAAAAAGTTTTGAAGAAATAAAATTAATTAAAATTTTAAAATCTCTTATAGCACAAATATAAAAGCTAAAAATAAATAAAATGTTCAGTAACTTAATGGAGAACATTTCAGAGAAGAAGCAAGAATAAATAGGAATTAGAGAGTTCTGATGAAATGTCTTATACTTTAAGTTATATAAGAAAAATAATTCAAATTAATTTTGTGACAAGGCATAATTATTTATTATATTTATATTGTATTAATAATTTGTTACTTACTTTAAAATTATTTTTCTCTGGGAGAAAAAAAAAACATACCTGTTAAAGAATTCTTAGGAAAATCAGGAAAAAAACTAAAATACATTTACTTTGCACCGCTGATAAAATTAAGGAAAATCTATTGAACTTGAATTTTATAACATTCTCTGTTGAATAGTGATTTGCAATAAAGTACAATCATATTTCTACTTCTGTATAAACATATTAATTTTTACTATGTAACACTTTTTCCATAAGTGGATTGACAGGTAAAACATAAGATTGTCAATTATAGCTGACAAAAATTTGTAAATATATTAAACATGAAGTAAAACAAAAATGAAATATAAGTACATAGATTGAAGAGAGACTGTAGAAGAAAATTTAAATAATATGTCAATTCTATAATTTTATTGGAGATTTATATGAAAGAATATTTATACCAAGAGGTATTTCTACCAGTAAGAACACTATTACTTATATTCATATGTATACATATGTATATGTATATGCATGTATATGTATATATATGTGTATGTATATACATACACATATATATTTACACACACTGAAATACTTTAGGCATTTATTGTACATATATACATATATACATATAAATACACACATATATACATATACATACACACATATATATACATATACATGTATATATTAAAAATGTTTTTGAAAATATCAACACACACGCACACACACACACACATATATATATTCATAGAGTGAGTTTTAAACAAACTTTTCCTATACCTAGGCTAACTACTCATGTTTCCCCCCCTAAGTATAAAAATTTAGTCACTGTGGAAAAAGCAAATCTCCTTTCCCATTCATTTTCTTGAACAACAACAAAAATAGCAGATAATGGTACTTACAAAAATTTTGAAACTGTTGGCTTTATGTGGGTTTTTTTTTCAGTTTTATAATTTAAGAAAAAAATTACAACAACCCAAGTAAAATAATTTAGCTTTAAAATCAATTTGGAAAATGTTACAGAAGTTATCAAAGAAGGTAAATGGAAGAGCACATGCATATTTTTTAATAGCAAATAGGTCATTTTCCAGCTTTAAGCCCTGTTGTAAGACATATACTATTAAGGCATAAGATTAAGGGACAGAATCAGTACTCACTTTAGCTAAAACAACACTATGATGCTTGAATAATAAAATAAAATTACAGCTCAGGGATATTTTTTTCCCAAAATGATAATCCACATAGGATCAAATGTTCATCACTTGAACAGATGCAGACTCTTTCATAGGATGTCAGAAATGACCTAACATCTCAAGGGCAAATTTACCTGCCTTTGAAAGTCAAAATTCACTAGGAACATGAGTAGTGATGACTGAATAAAGAATATATGGTGGAATTAGAGTAAAAATGTTTTTGAAAACATCAAGAAAGTTTGAGATTAGAAGAAAATTTAAATAATATATTAATTTTATAATTTTATTGGAGATTTATATGAAAGAGTATCTATACCAAGAGGTATTCCTACCAGTAAGAACATATAATATTTTTTATTTCAATCAGAATTAGAACTACTACACTAAGCATTGTTTGAAAGACCTACTTGTTAAAGTAAAACAGAACACACTAATGGACATACAGTAGGAAAAAGAAGAATAAAAAAATATATGTAGTAAATATAAAATAAGCCACACAAGCAAAAAAAAAAATGTTGAAATAATACTGATTACTTCTAGGGAATGCTAAGTTTTTATTTGAAAAATAAACAATAATCTCATGTCTACATGAGATTACTTATGTTTTCTTTAAAATATTCTTTCTCATTTTATAAGCACAATGAGATATATTATGGTTATACAGTGGAAGTAAGAAAGTAGTACCAAAATTTGGAATGGAAATTTATAAATATCCTGAGGGAACAAAATACTGATGATTCGTACTGTATATTTTAAGAATTATTACATAATGGCATCTGTGCACTAATAATGGAGAAAGATTTACAAAAAATGTCATCATCATCTTTATGTATATAAAGAAAAGCTTGTAAAGAATGATGAAGTGCCATTATTGTGACTAGAAGGTGCTAACTATATTGTTAATTAAATAACAGTTGATTAAGCTATTTTTATCAATAAAATAATCACAATCTTACTATGTGTTGACTGAATTTTCAATGAAATATTATATATTTTGAAAACATCAAGGAAGTTTGAAATCAGAAGAAAATTTAAATAATATATTAATTTTATAATTTTATTGGAGACTCATATGAAAATACATAAATGTCTGGAGAAGGTTTGTAAACTTATATAATTCAGTTGTAAAACTGAAGATCAGAAGATTTCTTCCATGAAAGCACATTGCAACCTGAGTGCTGTGAATGCACTTCATTCACATTTTTCATTGTCTTAAAAAACACAATAACGCATACATATAACTCATATTAATACAGGAATATTTAGAAGTAAAATGATCAGATCACCAGAGTTGCAACCCAATCAGTCTATCCTGGTTTGAATGGCTGGGTTGTAAGTGTAGGCAGGTGGGTTGTGGCTAGAAGAAGATCACTATGGGCTTTCCCTGGAAGGTATGTTCTTTCTATGGCCATTTCCTATCTTACACTCACTCTTTGCCTTCTGACCCCACCATGAACTGAGCAGCTTTTCTCTGCTGGGCCCTCTCTCCATGCTGTGGTGCCTCACCTTGAACCCAGAGCAATGAACTAAGTCATCTATGGATTGAGATCTCTGAAACCATGAGACCCAAATAAGCTTTTTCTTCTCTAAGTTGTTCTTATTGGGTACTTTGGTCACAGCAATGCAAAAATTAACTAAAATACCACATAATAGCATTCGAAACATCAAGGGACAGTATAAGATTATATCACCTCACTAGGTTGTTGCTCAGGTACTCTCAGATTATATCACAATTATATCTGCAGTGGTTGTTGCTCAGGTATTCTTAAAAAATGAAATCACCTAACAGTGATTCTCAGAATCTGTGGCCATTGTTAAGTACTGCATGACTGTACATGTGTATGTGTGTGTAGGTTCTTCTGTGTATGCATATTTTATAATCTGTGAACACAGGAGGTACTACATGAGAAAGTGAAACAAGAGAAAAAAATCAACATTATAAACAATGACAACATGAGGGTTATTATTAAGTGTTATTAGTTCTGAAAGACAAAAACAAACGTGAAGTCACAAGAGAGTTCTAAATGTCAATGTGGTGATGTGCTAATGTTCAGAGTAGAACACCATAATAAGAGGCAAAATGATTATTCCTACCTCACTTTCATGTAGCTGACAAATGCCAGAATGATAGTATAGAAACAATTTCAAGGTAAATAATCATGACATTACATGGAAAATAACACTTAAACCAATTTGGTAATTCTCCAATCTTATCTTCCAAAATAAGCTAAGGGCCTGTGCCACTTTAGTCAAACTTTCCTTTTCAAACATCTAGGTAAGTCTGTCATGTCCACCAGTGTGTCTTTCTTAATGTTTTTATGTACTGGCACATTCTCTTTTATCTGAATCCTACCAAATTTCTGGATTCAATTTTCATCCCACCGCAACCACAAATGATTCCTCACAATTATTTATTAAACATATAATGCATTTACTTGCATTTTACATTTATCCTTTTTTGCCAATATATCTCATTATTTTCTTACCTCTGCAATCATATCATAGTTCATCACAGACATCAGAAGAATGAGATTGTAGCTGTAATTTTGCCACTAGTAAACACTATATTTTTAGTAGGTAAAAAATTCATTTCTTATAAAATGAAAGTTTGTGTCTGATTATTGCTCAATGACAAACTCTAAAATACTTAATACTACATTTTTATATACCGCAAACCTCCACAATTTGAAGAAATGGAATCCAAGATATAGAAAGGACTTTACAATTCACCTACTTCAACTTTTTTTTTTTTTTTGGCTATAGAAAATTCAAAGCTGAAAGCTGCTCTCATGTAACTAACTTATTAATTTGTCTATCAAATACCTATGAATACTTTCTATGCCAGAATTTGTTCTAAGTGCCGGGAGAATCAAGATGAATAAGCAATCTTTTAGTAACATACAGTAATAGGGAGGAAATTGGAACATAAGTGGATTATTATTATACCTTATGTGTTGAAGATACTGATAGAGCTATGAATAGAATTTTTGAATTACAGAAGATAGCTTGAGAAGTCAGAAAAATCTTTATGAAAATGGTGATGTATTAGCTGAAACATAGAGAATTTGTAGGCAGTTGTTTAAAAAAGGACCAGAAGCCCTAAAAAACTCAGGGAAAGGACATGAAAGCAAGATTCAACATAACAGAAAGATGATGCCAATATTTAGACTAAGATTCATGACTGGTGAGGACAGAGTGATCAGGAGGAGTTCCATGTATGACCTGCAAACATGTTGCTATCCTGGATCATGTTTGATGTTGCTCAGATGTCCTCTTTTGAGTTCCTACATCAGAATCATGGGGGTTGCTAGCTAAACAAAAGATTCTTCAGCCCCACCTTGGGACTATGCATTAGAGAGGTAGTGTTTGATAGATGAGCATTGGATTAAAAGTTAGGACATGAGCTTTTTGAGCTCCTTTCTGAGTCTTATTGGATGAGTCTCTCAGGGGTCTTTGAGTCTGCAAGAATAGACATCTAAAGACATGGGTATGTGACTTTTATGTAGGCTAGCATGTGTACAATTGAACTTAAGATGGAACTGAAGTATGTCAGAGAAGAACAAACACTGGAATCATGGAACTCAAATGGTAGCCCAATTCTGAAAAGATGATAGTGAGGCAGTAGAAAAACTTCCAAGGAATTGAGACTTAATGACAGAGTATATAAAATGTACACACAAAAAAAGTCAAGGGACATTTAGTTTTACATCCAACACTATTCCATGCTTGAAGATTCATGTGAGGAAAAAGGTCCATAGCAATCATAAATTCAATTAAAATTAAGACCACCCCCCATGAGATTAAGTAATTGTATTCATAGATAACATTTTTGGATAGAGCCCTAGAAAGATAACTATCAGGGGAAAATTTCCAAAGATAATGAAAAATTCTGAATATAGTCTGGGTAAATTCTTTTAGAAACATGTCATGCTGTTCTCTGAGCTGAAACAGATTAAGGAAGAGCAGGAGAGTAATGCATCTTACCGAGAAGGACTCTGAAACAGAAGCATTTTAAACAGTCAATAAATCAAATGCTGGGCAAGTGTAAAGCATGGAGAAGAAAGCCAGTGCTTTCGAGCAGGGAGGCAAGCAAGTGGTGATCTGATTAACGTCAGTTCAGTCTTGCAAATATTGAGAAGAACAAGTAGCTAAGGTCCACTAGTTGGCTTGAAAATTTCGATGTTGGAAAACAAGTCAAAGCACCAAAGAAAAATGCAAAAAACAAGACTTTAATGCCGGTGAAAGAAAGTAGCTATTTCTTCTTAGAGACTCTTCTCTTTGATAAACGTATTCGATGAAAAATAATGAAGGTTTGCATCTATGAAGGTCAATGCTCTGGGATGTTAATGGAAACATCAGAAACTGGGACTTTCAATCGGTTCAGACGTGGATCATATGAAAATAACAAAAACTTACACAACTAGGATTATGGATTCAACAACCATTAGTGACCTTTTAACTTCAAAAATAAATTTTGTATTGGATGCAAATGCTGTGGTTCATTCATTACTATTTCCTCTGCTTCTTCCACTGACTAAACATGTTTGGTGAAAAAGAAAGCCTAAGAGCTCTTTTCCAGCCAAGAAAAAATAAACCACATGCAGCCTGCAATTCCATCTGTCCCTCTTGCCTTCTATAGTGAAAGTTCTCCAATAAAATCAAAGAAAGGTAGGGTGTTCAATAGTGACTCATATCCACAGGAAAAGAGACAGCCACCATGATCCTACTGAGATAATTGAAAGCAAAATGGTTTTGCCTGTGAATGCAACAGAAGTATCCTTGGTGGATCTTATAGAGAGGTTGTCTGCTCAAAGTAGGATAAATACTGGATTAAAACTTAGGAAACGTGCCTTCTAGCTCTAACTCTGCCAGTTAATGCTAGGACTCAATTTTCTTTTTTAAAAAATAGATTGATTCGCATAAATGACTTCTCATGCTCCATTCAGTTTTGGTATTAATGGAACATAAAATTTCTTACTTCACTCTTTGTACCCCACAAGCACAGCAACAAAAATATATAGAAAAGCAAACACTTGCCTCAACCTCCAACCATAACTTCCTCTGCACATTTTCCAGTGTACTGAGGGCTGAACCATGCTGTGAGCACACGGTGCTACCTCTGACTATTAGCGGCTTCACGGGCTACAGATTTTCCAGTGATACATTTCTCCCACATAAAAGCATATTAAATGTAAGTTGATTATACTATTTTGTTCTGGACAAAGACTGACCTATTTTTTTTTTCCAAATTGAAAAGAAAATCTCTCTCTCTCTCTCTCTCTCTCACTCACACACACACATACACACACAAACACACATACACCCCAACAGCAAAAATAGATCTTAAAAATTCCTTGGGGAATAAAGAAAGAAAAGAAAATAGAAACAGGATGAAATTAAGAAACAGTGATGGAAACCACACAGACAAAAAAAAAAAAGCCTTCTTTAAATAAATTCAGAGGGAAAGACAGCATCAAAGTCTCAAAGAGAATTCAATTAACATAAACTCTCTTTTAACAAACAACATATTAGAACAATTTAAAGGGGAATCTAAGCAACAAAAGTACCAGACCTCCTAGGCAAGAAATGTAAAAGAAATAGAGTTAAACAATATTGATCATTAAGTAATAAGTATCAAAACAAAAATAAAAATAAGTAAGTCTAAGTGCAGTGGTTCACAAATATACTACCAATTATTCAGAAGGCTAAGGCAGGAGGATTAGAAATTCAAGGCCTGTCTCAATAATTAAATGAGACCCTATATCAAAAAAAATAATAATAATGACTGGGGAAGTTGTTCAGTGGTAAAGAGCCCCTGGGTTCAATACCCAGTACTACAAATAATAAATGAGTAAATAATTGAGACAAAGACAGGAAAATTGGCTTGAGGAAATCATACCCAATAGAATGGAGGATAAAATTATAAAAGAATACTTATTGATTCATTAATTAAATAAGTCAGACTAATGAGATTCACTATGGAATTTCTATAGAATTAAAAAAAGGAAGAGAAAAATATATTCAATTGTATAGGGAAGGAAATTATTTTTTTACTTAAATTTTTGTTTTTGTGACTGTATCATTGTGTGTGAGAGAAGTGAAAAGAATGATCCAGGTGAAGGCTAAGACTAACTGTGAGTTTAGGCAGAAATAAGTAATAATAGATCAGCTATACATGAAAAATCAGTTAAACCTCAGAATGTCTGTAGCAAAACTCAGATGGCAGTGGGACAATTCTAAAAGGAATGTGAGAAAAATGTTACAAATATGCATATGGGCTAATAGATATGATGGTAAAGACATATTAACAAGAATCCAGAGTAAGTATAAAGATTCAGTAAAATTTTGTTTGAAGATCAATTCATGGGACAGGATATGATTCAACATTAAAAAATGGAGAAAGTATAATAAAAAGATTTCTGGTAAACATTAAATGTATTTAAAAGTGCAACAAAGACCAAACGTTTTTGGAAAACAGAATATCTATATAAAAAATCTAAAATTTGTTAGTTTTAGTGTCAATCTGAAACTATAAAGATACATATCTTTATATAAACATGTGAATATTTATGTATAAATATATAAATATGTGGATTTATCATATGCATTTATATATCTGTATCAATATTAAAAAATAAATCTTTGTTTTCAAATTAAAACTAACAAATCTGAGATTAGTGGTAATATACTATTTTTACTATTTTTATCATATGAAATTGATTCATATAAAATTTAAAATAAATATTTCAATACAATAATACTAATTTCTTAATGTGTAAACTTTTTACTTCTTGATTTGTGAAGAATATTTGTCAGCCTGTTTTATTATAGAAAATATGTATTGTAAATTATCTGAGAGTCACTTCAGTTTGTTTCCTTTTGTCAAAATCAATTTAGGTATAGCTGGTTTAATATTGCATATGATATCCAAATGAATATTTAATTTTTTCTTTGTAATTTATCATATTTCTAGAGTGATATCTAAAATCATACTCAGCAGATGTTAGTAATATTTTTCCTAGGCAATGGTATTATTGATTATTCAATTTTTAAAAATTCATTCTTAAAATAAAATCTTATCTCACAAAAAACTAACTCCAAGATGTTATTTTATCTTCAACTTGAATCTTAGAAGAATGCTACATCTTAACTTTTCTCTCTTGTTCCTTCTGTACATCAATATGCTTAAAAATGTTTTCACTATGACCTAGTACAATTTACGTACACACACTCATAGACCTCCTTTCCTCAGAAACATACAGTTTAGTATAATATAAATGGGAAAAAAGGAAATAAACACTAGCTATAATACATGGAAGATGTGTGCAGATAAAATATTTTGATCAATCATAAATTAGATACAAAAAAGTATTGAATTTATTTGCTTTGGGATAGAGAAGAAGACTCTCTCTTCCAAATCTCTTGGCATTCTTTCCTTAGTTGCATTCGCTGTGGATTCTGAGCCCTTTTTTGTAGAAACTAACATGGCTCTGGATCTAGAGCATGTAAAATGGACTGAGTCCAACACAGGCTACCTTGGCAGCCATCGATCAAACCACATGGCTGGGTACAGGAAGATTGGTCTTGCAATAGCCGTTGAGCACTGTATCCCAATAAATCAGAAAAATGACACTGGCCAGCAACCGCCTGCAAGGCTTCCAACCTTGCCAGAGGGTAAGGTTGATTCTCTTTTAAAGGACAGTAACTCAAACAATTAAAACTCAGATTTTCATCCCATATTGTCCTCAGTGAATCCAAATGAAAAAAATGTTAGTTCTTTCTTTCTTTGTTTAATTCCCCTATTATCTGGGGAAAGGTTAGCCAGAATGACATTATATAAAAACTAAGTAATGTAGAAATCACTAACCATTGTATCTTATTCTAGGACCAAACAAACAAACAAAACAAAAAAACTTTAAGAAGTTTTAAACTCACTAATATAAAAATCCTAATAGCATGTCAATTATAGCCACAAAACATCTTAATTCTATGATATGTGCATCATTACGTTCCTTCTGTATCACTGTCTCAGTAACTTTTGAAATAAGTATATATTAGTATATTTGTTCCTTACCCAAATCCCTCAAGTGTTTTTTCAAACCCTTTAGTCTTAGGCAAGCCAAATCTCCTTAGCAAGGTGTTAGACATTTTGACAGATAATCAATTAAAACCTGGGACATAATATTTTCAACCAGTAACCTATTCCCAACTAGATTCACAAAGAGATATTCAATGGGAGTTTCTTATAAAAACAACATTCTAAAACTTTTAATTTTTTACTTTTAAGCATTAAAAAAAAAGTTTTGCTAAAACTTTTGTCTAAAGCACTAATCCATAGGCCAGCTAGTTTAAACCACTTGAGTCAAGGACTCTCAAGATCTAAATAGACAGAATCAAAGATAACAGAAACCAATGCAGTAAGCAAGCAATATGACCTCTTTGTCTTAGTCAAATCACTCTATTGTAAGATTCCACTGTTTAAGAATGACAAAAATAAATAAAATAAATTCACCAAGGTAAAGACAGGAGCATTGCCCCAATGTGAAGAGCAGATATGATTCTAAGTTATCATTCCAGTTCTTATCAGAGTTACCATTCACAGTTCCCACGTGTATATGCTTGCATATGAACACCCCTCCCAAGCATACGTGTGTGGGCACATACATACATGAGACACACTTTCTTATTACAAGTATGATAAATTCTGCAAGCATCGTAACCCCTCCTTCTCTCCATTTCCTCAAATCTCTAAATTTATATGTTAACACATTTAAGTGTTATCATAATATGAGCTTTAATCTTGCTGAACTTCTAAATCAAAAAGCATTATATATAATATATATATATAATATACATACATGTATATAAGTGTATATATGTATACATACACACACATATATTATATGTATGTATATATCAGTTGATAATTCTATAACTGCCAAATTTAATTGTAATTTTAACAGAAGCAAATTTTAACCCAACTCCTAATTAAAGCATTTTCAAAAATTTTACAAATTTTCAGTCTTGTCAGACTAAAGCTTTTTCTTTATAAGATTACTAAAAAGGTCCCCAACACTAACATTCAGCATTAGCATTTACTTTCAAGCTAAACTAGAGACATCTGGCCTCATTTATCTTACTTAGCCCTTGGCATATCAAGATCCCCAGCCTCTATAAATTGCCCTCAATTCAGACCTATTTTGACATGGTATTTAGGGTAAATTGAAGAGAGTTGGGGGCCTGAAACAGGTAGAATACTTTCTCTACATTATCTGGCAGTCCATAATTTCATTTCTTCTCTCTAGCTTTCTGTACCTTTGTACTCTACATTTAGCCAATATGAATTTGCAGTTACCCAAACCTATGACCCTCTACTTTTTTTTCAATGTGCCTTGCAATCCCTCTACCTTCACTTTGTTTGAATGAAGTGATCAAACTCTAAATTCCCAGAACACTGTGGGATTACCTGCATTGTACTTAAATGCATCTCTCTTACAAGGCTATGTGAGCTTTGAAGCAAGTTATCACATCCCTGAGACCAAACATAGTGCCTGAGGCAGTGCATATAACTTGATAAGGGCTCAACAAAATTTTGGTATCTTCTGAAGTTAATAAATTTTAATTGCTGAATACAAAAGACTTTTAAAGTATTTGATGCAGACATATTTATTCAATGCAATGGGCATACAGGAAAAGTTCTAATTTTACCTATAGTAGTTAGAGCTAGCACCAAATGAAGCATGATAGTTTGACACATTCTACCTGAAGTCAAGTCAGAGAATATAAAGAAACATAATATAATATAATATTGAGATTTATATTGTCTAAGTAGCTACGCATATCTTTTGAGATTTAAAAACTAGAGTTGACAGGTAAATATATTAAAACAAACAAAAAAGTTTTAATTCATTTGCCCCTGCAATAAAATGCAATACATTTACCTCTCATTATTATGACTAAAGTGGAAAACTAAGTGATGAAACAAAATGAAGTTTTCAAAAAAAAATTGGGAATTTACAAATATTTCAGTGAATAATAGTAAAACAATAGGAAATTTTAGAATTAAAAAAAGACATATGAAGATATTTAAAAATAAACACATTTCCCCAGGCATGGTGGTGCACATCTGTAATCCCAGGAGGCTGAGACAGGAGGATTATGAGTTCAAAGCCAGCCTCAGCCATGGTGAGGTCCTAAGCAACTCAATGAGATCCTGTCTGTAAATAAGATAAAAAATATGGCTGGAGATGTGGCTTAGTGGTCAACTGCCCATGAGTTCAATTTCCTGTATCAAACAAATAAAATAAACACATTTTCTGATTTCCTATATTAATTGACATTATATTTCTACTCATGTATTTATTGGTTGTAAATGGGGATGAATCACCAAAAATAGTTCAGCTTAGAAAATGAAGAATTTTTCTTTCATTATTGGTACTTTAAATTTCTTTGAAAATAAATTATAAATTTTAAAAGTAACATGATAAATCAAGAGGAATAATTTTACTTAAAAAACAATGATTTAAAATCAGAAGGTAATGTATTTAAGTTGTAGCTCTACCATTACTACTATTGTGATATTGAGCAATTTATTTGGAAAGTAAAAGTTTAATATTTACCTCAAAGCACTATATGGATAAATAGCAATTATGTTTGTAAAAGGCTGAACAAGAAAATCCAGACATAGTTGATGTTCTATTCGTTTGTTATTATTTACTATGGTTTCTTAGGACTTGTTTTTTAAATGTTTTATTTTTATTTTTATAATTGTCAATGAACTTTATTTTTTAATTGTTTCTATATGGTACTGAGAATCAAACTCAGGCAAGTGCATTACCACTGAGCTACAACTCCAGCCTCAGGACTTTTTGTTTTTTTTTTCCATTTGTGTCTTCATAACGTATTTAGGAT
The DNA here is from genome assembly GCF_001458135.2 of Marmota marmota marmota. Taxonomy (NCBI): domain Eukaryota; kingdom Metazoa; phylum Chordata; class Mammalia; order Rodentia; family Sciuridae; genus Marmota; species Marmota marmota. The sequence continues at coordinate 1,843,438 of NW_026000019.1, forward strand.
AACATCCTTGCCAAAATAGATGAAAAAAGTCTCAATAAAATTCTAACAAATCGAATACAAAACATATCAAAAAGATAGTGCACCACAATCAAGTGGGGTTCATCTCAGGGATACAAGGTTGTATTCAATGGAAATCAATAAATGTAATTCATCACATATCATTCCACCTTCTTTCCCTTACCCTCCCTTCCCTTTGCTCTATCTAGAGTTCATCTAATCCACCCATGCTCCCCCCCCAATCCCATTAAGAATCAGCATCTTTATATCAGAGAAAATATTCAGCATTTAGTTGGTTCAACATACAAAAATCAATAAATGTAATTCATCACATCAATAGACTTAAAGATAAGAATCATATGATCATCTCAATAAATGCAGAAAAAGCATTCAACAAAATACAGCACCCCTTCATGTTCAAAACAATAGAAAAACTAGGGATAACAGAAACATATCTCAACATCATAAAAGCTACCTATGCTAAACCCCAGGCCAGCATCATTCTAAATGGAGAAAAAATGAAAGCATTCCCTCTAAAAACTGAAACAAGATAGGGATGCCATCTTTCACAATTTCTATTTAACATAGTTCTTGAAACACTGGCTAGAGCAATTAGACAGTCTGAAGAAATTAAAGGGATAAGGACAGGAAAATAAGAATTCAAATTAGCACTATTTGCCAATGATATGATTCTATACCTAGAAGACCCAAAAAATTCCACCAGAAAACTTCAAGAACTAATAAATTCACTCAGCAAAGTATCAGGATATAAAATCAACATCCATAAATCAAAGTCATTTCTGTATATCAGTGACAAATCCTCTGAAAGGGAAACAAGAAAAACTACCCCATTTACAATAGCCTCAAAAAAATATAAAAATAAAATAAAATACTTAGGAATCAACTTAACAAAAGATGTGAAAGACCTCTATAATGAAAACTACAGAACACTGAAGAAAGAAATTCAAGAGACCTTAGAAGATGGAAAGATCTTCCTTGTTCTTGGATAGGCAGGACTTTTTTTTTTTTTTTACATATCCTAGAGATTAATGTTTTATTGGAGGTAGAAGTGGTAAAGATTTTCTCCCAGTCTGTAGGCTCTCTCCTCACATTATTAATTGCTGCTTTTGCTGAGAAAAAGCTTTTTAATTTGAATCCATCCCAGTTATTAATTCTTTTTTTTTTTTATTGTTGGCTGTTCAAAACATTACATAATTCTTGATATATCATATTTCACACTTTGATTCAAGTGGGTTATGAGCTCCCATTTTTACCCCAAATACAGATTGCAGAATCACATCAGTTACACATCCATTGATTTATATATTGCCATACTAGTGTCTGTTGTGTTCTGCTGCCTTTCCCATCCTCCACCCTCCCCCCTCCCCACCTCTCCCCTCGCCTCTACTCTCTCTGCCCCCTCTACTGACATTCATTTGTCCCCCTTGTATTATTTTTCCCTTTCCCCTCACTTCCTCTTGTATCTACTTTTGTATAACTCTGAGGGTCTCCTTCCATTTCCATGCAATTTCCCTTCTCTCTCCCTTTCCCTCCCATCTCTCATCCCTATTTAATGTTAATCTTCTTCTCATGCTCTTCGACCCTACTCTGTTCTTAGTTACTCTCCTTATATCAAAGAAGACATTTGGCATTTGTTTTTTAGGGATTGGCTAGCTTCACTTAGCATAATCTGCTCTAATGCCATCCATTTCCCTGTAAATTCTATGATTTTGTCATTTTTTAATGCAGAGTAATACTCCATTGTGTATAAATGCCACATTTTTTTTATCCATTCGTCTATTGAAGGGCATCTAGGTTGGTTCCACAGTCTTGCTATTGTGAATTGTGCTGCTATGAACATCGATGTAGCAGTGTCCCTGTAGCATGCTCTTTTTAGGTCTTTAGGGAATAGACCGAGAAGGGGAATAGCTGGGTCAAATGGTGGCTCCATTCCCAGCTTTCCAAGAAATCTCCATACTGCTTTCCAAATTGGCTGCACCAGTTTGCAGTCCCACCAGCAATGTACAAGTGTACCCTTTTCCCCACATCCTCGCCAGCACTTGTTGTTGTTTGACTTCATAATGGCTGCCAATCTAACTGGAGTGAGATGGTATCTTAGGGTGGTTTTGATTTGCATTTCTCTGACTGCTAGAGATGGTGAGCATTTTTTCATGTACTTGTTGATTGATTGTATGTCCTCCTCTGAGAAGTGTCTGTTCAGGTCCTTGGCCCACTTGCTGAGAGGCAGAGCCTCTGTGACCATCCACAGAGCAGGCTCAGCGGCCTGCTGAGGGGCAGAGCCGCCCCCCACCCCCCGCGCCTGCCAGGTAGGCGGAACGGTGACCACCGGCAGAAAAGGCCCAGTGGCCCACGGCTGAAGAGAGGACTTTTGATTAAACAAATTTTATTAGATATCTTGTGGTTTTCTACAAGAAATGTATTCTCAAGAACAAATAATGATGAAGTAATAAATAAGGTGCTTGCTTCTTATTGTTTATCATAGAGTGGATAAAGTTATTGGATATTCACTATTCTCTAGCATTTAATAACATTAAGTATGCCCAATACTGTCCTTGCTATAATTTCAGAAAGTTCCATGAGTTAATTTTACTATGTAGGTTTTGCTCCTTATGAGAAGTGAATGTGATTTTATACTAAGATGTTCTGGAGGTCAGACTTTTTAAAAAAATAAAATGTTCCCACTTTTAACATATTTTCTTCCCAAATGGTTAGTATATGAAAATTATGTATCATTCCTTACTGCTATATATAATTTTACAAAGACAGTCATGGGAAACACAAAGAAAACAGTTGAGAAGAAAACACCTTGATTTTTGTAGTTCATAAGCCCCCCCAAAAAAATACATAATTAGAACAAAAAGTGAATCTTCCCATATAAACAACAGAAATACTACTTTTAGCAATTGAAAATTAGCTTGTATCAGGTAAATTCTCCAATCAAGAGCTAAAACAACCCTGATAGTATGATTTAGTGGTTACCTCAAGGATTCCAACACCTGGAGGAAAAAGATCCTGTACAACAGAGAAGCCAATGGTAAGCTTGGATTGTCTAGGTATGTTTCCCTCTAGGAGTTTGAGAATCCACGTATAATATAGAAATTAAGACACTGAACACAGAGTTTTGCAGTCTCTTAGAGGTGAGATAATGAAAACTAATTCAAGATTTGCTAAGGGGGAGGATCATGTAAACACTTCAGCTCTTCATTTGAGGAAGAAATAAACTAAATAAAGTAATGATACTCTAAGAATAGACGAGTTCTTGCAAAGATGAAATCACACCAAAGATCAGCTCAGTCACTGACTGAATTATGGTAATTTCCCCACAAACTACACTGAGCCCCGGGGGCTGGAAACTGAAGACAGCTATCAGCAATTTTCCTAGGCTGTGGAAGCACAGATTGGAGTTTTGGGCTTGCAGGGATGGAGCACTTTTATGAATACACCAGGCTTCAATTGCAAAGGGAGAAAATTAAATGATTTATACATTAGATTGCACTAGTATTAGTATCCAGCTTTAATAAGATGGATTAAGATTAACTTCATATTTAATTAAAGTGGCATGGTCCTAATTTAACTAACTACTGGGGAGGAATAAAACCTACAAACTGTATATATATGAACATAATTCAACGTATTAAATTATTTCTTCTTCTTTTTTAAAATTTTTTGTTGCCTTTGGTACTGGGGATTGAATCCAGGGGCACTCTAGGAGATAAAACCCATTTTCAATTTTGAAACACTAATTGCTGGGGTTGGCCTCAAATTTGTGATTCTTCTTCCTGAGCCTCCTGAGCCACTGGATTACAGACATGTGCCACCAAACCCAGCTCAATGTATTAACTTCTAAATTTTTCCTGCACAATGTCCAGAATTCAGTTTTTAAAATTACATGGCATAGCAAGAAACAAGAACAAATCTTGATGTTCATGATTATTCTCATGATGATAACAACAAAAATAAAAAAGAAATAGATTAAAAAAGACAATTCCAGAAGAGTACAAATTTTGGAGGTTTACAACATAAATTTTAAGGTAAGTGAAATTAATATGTTTACTAAAGTAAAGATAAATTAGAAAGTTTCACCAGAGAATTGGATTCTACAAAGTGATTTACGAAAACAATTAAAAGAATGAAAAAGATCCTGCAGATGAAAATACTAAAGAGCTAGATCAAACAGCAGATGGGACAGAAAAACAGAGGGCTACAAATCTGAAAAATAAAACAAATGACAATATTTAGAAAGGAGGGCATAAAAAGAAAAAGTGATACCATGACCAGACCTAATATATTTAGAATAGGAACCACAATAGAAATAAAATAGGAGGGAAAAGTCAAGAAAATTATTTCAAAGAATAAAAGCTAGAGATTTCCAGAAATGATCTGTGACATAAAGTCATATATTTAAGTAGCTTTTCATATTGCAGATGGAAAATATTTAACCCATTACAACAAAGCATCTGAAGTGTCAAATAGAGAAAATATTAAAACTACTGACTTTGTCTACTCAGAGTGCCAATGGGAAATACCACAGACTAAGTGGCCCAAACATCAGAAATAAATTTTCTCAGCTCTCATGGTGGCAAGCCCAATATCGCAGTGCTGGCTGATTCATTCCTGGTAAGGGCTCTTCCTAGTTTACAGATGCCAGACACCTCACTGTGTCTTCATGTATGGGGGAGAGAGAAGGAGGGAGGGAGGGAAAGAGAGAGAGCATGCACAGTACATACACTTCTTATAAGATCACAGTCCTATTGAATTAGGATCAAACCCTTGTGACCCCATTTTTCCTTAATTACCTATTAAAGAAAAAGATCAGGGGAGGGAAGGGTTAGTATTAGAGACTGAAAAAACTATGCTATGTGCATTTTGGAACATGTCAAAATGAACCATACTATTATGTATTACTATAACGTATTGAAAATAAAAATTCAAAACTGAAAGCAAAATAAAGTTTTAGGTAAATGAAAACAGAGATTACATCAACAGCAGGTTTTCAATAATTCAAGTATAATGGGATATTTTCAGCCACATGTATAACAACCAAATATTGATATGAAAAGATACAGGAAGACATAAGAAGTAGAAGAAGGAATATGTACATAAGTATAATTAATAGTGATGATATAAATAAGGACAATGATATCTTCTGAGTTAAAATAAATTCTACCTGACAACAGTAATGTAAATTAAATTAAAATGTTCTAAAGCCTTTGCATAATCTAGAAAACTGTAAATAAATATATTAAACTGTAAGTCAAGAGTGCATGTGATTATCTTATGTGATAAATAATATGCTAACTATTGAAAAATTGTAATATAAAGCATAAGTAGAAAGTTATAAAAAGGTAAACATGGAAGAATAACAAAATTATTATGACAAAAAGAAATAAGAAAAGCAGGAAGAATCCAGATTAATTTTGACATATAGAAAGCTTAGTAACTTTTGTTCAGTAGATCCTAACGCTGTAGGAAAGAGAAGTGCAATTCATCCCATGCAACACTGTGTATAATGGTGTAAAGGGCTAATATTCTTCTCACTTCCTGGTTCCTGGATCATAAACCATTCTCCCAGAGAGGCAGGAATATAAAATAACAGTCATGGGTAAATATACTTAAATATATGTATACACATGTGAATGTATGTACATATACATATACTTACATAGACAAATTTGCTAATGGCAGACATATTTACCTGCTCCTGTGTTCTTGATGATGTTATCCTACATAAGCCAAACAACTGTTTTTTTTTATTTTTATTTTTTTGGCTTTCTAATTATGTCAACCCTAGGAATATTACTATTAGTGAGCACCACACATTTCTATGGTAGTCTGTGGTGGTTGCTGGATACAACTTTAGTATTGTGGTCCATTATGATAATGGCATCTACATGGCCTCTAATGTTTAAGTGACCTTAATGACCTCTACTGTTTTTTAATCCTATCATCACCATTGACCTAGGCCAGGCTGAACAAAAACAATACCCTACAGGACAAATTCAGCCCACTCCTTGTGCCACCTTGAAGGCCCATTTTCTCCATGAATTCTCTTGCTATATTTCCAAGAATATAATATTTCTCCTGTTTCTCCTCCCTTATCACCTTGTACTTTTCTGACTATGCTATCTGTACAACTTCCTTTATAACTGTTAGAGTATAAGCTGCTTTAGGGAGTCTGTCTAATCCATCTCATCATTGCTGTCCCAATGATCACAAAGCACAAAGAACATGGTAAATAATAAACAGATGAAGAGTGATGTAAAGCAAAGATTTTATATAAGAGGTACTATGAGAAGAGATCTGAGAGGGCTTAGTCATTGAGGCAGGTGACACATAAGGTCTCAAGTCATAACTACAGGCACTATTAACAGCAGCAGAAAGATGATGGACGGGTAGACATGTTGAAATTGAGATATCATAAGGATACCTTGGAGGAGTAAACTGAGAAGATTTGAAAGTATGAAAGTGGGGCAAGTATGAACATTTTAGAATTATATAATTGAAGGTAGTAGCTAAAAAGAGTGGATGAGACTTCCATGAAGGCTGCACCAAGAATAATGAAAAGATGGACAATAAATAATTCATTTTAAGAACTGTATGATGTACTTGTTTTGATTTATTAATGTTTCTATTAACAGTACAATTAATGCAATATAAACTGTGAAAAAATAGTGAGAAAATGGTACTTGAAAGAAGAATTACAAACATTAAGAGGGTAAGTAATTTATCTAAATTAATATTGACCACATAGTCAATAATTGCCACATGGCTAATAAATGACAGCGCTAGATGATAGACAGGCAGTTGGCTTTCCATATCCATGTTCTTAATCAAATTTCTCTATTGAATTGATGGAATTTGAAAAGTTAGAAGATGGACAAACCTGGGAAAATATTCACATTTAGAGAAAAAATTTATAGAGAAAATGCATTTAAGGAGACTGAGAAATTATAAGTAGGCAAGCTGAGGTAGTACAGTATCAAAGAAATATATAGTTTTCAATGAAAGATGATTAGCAATGCCACAGAAAAATAGGAGATTTTAAAAATATATATATAGTCTTCCCAAGTTTTAACTTTTAAAACCTACACTTTAGTGGAAAAAATGACATCAAATTAAGTATTTTAAATTTGGAAAATCTGTCTACTAAGACATTAAGTATTCTTCAACTGAAATACTTATTATGCACTCGCTTTTTTTGTTATTTGACATTTTGACTTTTGGATCCCAAGAGCATCACCGATTGGATTTTTCTTTCGAGTAGCTGCCATAAGAATAACTGTCAGCTATTTAATGTTGATTTAATGATCTAACACTCTCTTTGATGCTGATCAATCTTAACAAATAAGAAATGAAGTTCTATTCTTTCCAAACTACCAGTTCAATTTGACTCTAAAATTTGGCATATATAATCCAGTTAAAAGAAATTAATAATGCTCAAATCATTCTAAGATTTTTTTTTTAACCATCCTAAGTGCAGTTTAGTGGATTCAGCAGATGTAAAATGTTGAATTCTGTATTTATCTCAGTTTCTGAGAGACAATTTGCAATATAAGTGTACATAAAACCTTTATTTGTGGAAAAATATTCTTCTTCAGTTGGCCCAAATTTATAGGCTCAAGATTTCACAGACACAAGACACACAGAGATGAAAGTTGATGGTGAAAATGAATGAAGTTGGATTGGTCTCATCTATTGGTTCACACTTACGAAATGGATGGTCAGGTAAAAGGAAAGGGAAGGTATAGAATAAACAGCTCTCCAGAGTGGAGGTCAATTATTTTTAAATGCCTGAAAGATTGAACTTTACTGTCAATTGACTGATCAAAAATATTTAGCATTAAATAATATGAAAACCTATTAGGCATGAAACACTGTTAGGTAATAGAGATGTAAGGTTGTGCAAAATTAGAGATCCAAAGATAGTTTCTACTACTCAGTCTTCTAGAGGAAAAGAGAAAATCATAAAATATTCATTCCATTTAGCCTGTAATTTCACAAACATTTTCCTATGTACATTCGTACCCAAATACCTTAAGTCTGTTGTCCATCCCCACAATATTTTCTCAAATTTTTGAGGTCTACCTTCATAAGTAATCTTATAAGGGTTCATAAGTAGAACCCTTTCTAACTGTTCATTCTCTTCAATATCTCTGAAGAATTTATTCATTTGATGGTATCCTGCATATATATATATTTATTTATTTATTTATTTATTTATTTATTTATTTTAATGTCGTAACTCTTGAAATTCTTTTCAGGTTATTCTTCCATAATAATGCATTTCTGCTAATATTCAATTATTCTTCTTTAAGATGTTTTGCTGACTCTTATTTCTCCTCAGATTAAAAATAAGTTTTAGGAAAAGGAAATAAAAGCAGTCTCCTAGGCTTTATTTTCAGCCCTCTTCTTTAGCTTTACACGGTCACTTCAGACTATCTAAATCACACGACAGCTTCAAAGACCAACTCTGTGACATGACTCTTAAATCTTCAACCCTCAGCACATAAACCACTCACACTAAATCTTTCTTCACTACTTTTTTTCAGAGGAACTTATGGTTTTCTCTTTCTAGAGTTCTCACTCCAATTGCTGCTCCATTTTCTACATTTCATTCCACCTCATTCTTCAAAAACAACACAAAATTCACCTCTTCCGTGCAGATTTCTATTAACTTCCACAGGAAAAAAAAAATGCTATTTTCAATTTCTCTGTTCATAGAGTATATAACTGTGTCTAACACACCCATTGGCCATTGCTACATTTTTTTTAAAATGTCTACAACATTGTATTGTGAACGCCATAAAAGAAGAGCCGAAGTCTTGTTCATTTTTTATCTTTTTTTTCATAGGAATTTGCAGTGCACTCTGATCATAGAGGAACCTTCAGAAAAATGCTAGTTGTTTTTTCTTTGATAATGAAATCTTGAGTCTGCCTAATATTTTATGACCAATTATAAATAAATTATTATTATATAGTGTCTCTAAACAGGGGAGTGCAAGGATAAATTAACTTTATTTCTTTTGTCATCTAAATTAGCTTTATTTCTTTTCTTTTTAGGAAGTACATTATATATAATTTTAGGCTTTCATTGTAATATCTTTATTCAGTGTTTTCTCTGGAACTGTTTTGTTTCAAATATTCTTCCTGTTAAACAGTAAATTTATTCCTAACTGATAAGAGAAGACTGATTTTTACAATTTTGCAAATTAAACATAGTTTTAAAAATACTAGAACATTTTTTTTTTTGTTTAGGCCTAAACTCAAAATGTATCATTAATTTGAATATTCTCAAATATAATCATATTATATTGAATCTTGGGGGTATTTTGTTTGTCTTGAATCATAGTATACACAAATTCTTTTCTACAGTATTGATCAAAGGCTCTATCATCATGTCTTCCAAAAACTACAATCTTCCTATTTTTGTGTTCTTGTTTTTTTCTCTATACTCTTAACTCTTTGAACAAATTTGGAACCATAGGTTTGCAACAATAATTAGATGGAAAGATGCAGTAAAATATTTTTATTTGCTGAATAAGATCCCATCAACTTGGTCCACATTCACATAATTAATGTAAGTGTGGTCTCTACATAGTGTCATCTATCTACCAACATTTAAAATCCTCCCACTCAATAAATTGATTACAGAAGAATCACAGATTCGTGAAGTTAATTCTATGTCATCATTTTTAATAAAATAAGACAAATAATAATTTGATATTTTGTGGAGCTAAATTTATATATACATAAACACACATATATATGCATCCATGCATATTTGTGTGTGTGTGTGTGTGTATTTATTCATTCAAAGGGTCTAAAAATGAGCTGGGTACTTAATAAAACCCTGGTAAACATTTGTGGGATGATTAAATTATTGTGGTTTTTTTTTCTTTTTAAGGGTTAAATTTTCTTTCTTTTATGAAATTATATTAGAGGATAACTCTGCTTTTGTAAATGTCCTTGTTAAGTGTTGCTAAAATCATATAAACCTGCCAAAATGTGCTTTATTGGTATATGAAATCCAAAAGTCTAGAAATTATTAACAGAGAGAATGATTTTCTGAGTATGATTATATTAGTTCCTGGAATATTTTAGCTCCCTCGCCTCACTTAGCTTTCACCCCTCCACCATCTTTTATTTTTTGTGGCTTAAAACACCAAGTTTATGGGTATTTTCCCTCCCAGTAATTTTTTCCTTTTCTTCTCTACTTTTTTTAGAAAAAAATATTTCATCAGTGCATAATAGTTAAGCATAATAGTAGGGTTCATTTTTACATAATCATACATGAATAGAATATGATTTGCTCCATTTCAGAAAGCTGCCAGCCCCTCCACAATCTCAAGGGAATATTTCAGTGACTGAACATTTGTTTTCATTTGTGCCGAGCTCAATGTAAAAAGTTCTAGCTCAGGAAAACAAGATGGATGAGCCAAGCCAAATTAATTTCATAAAGTAAGACTAAATAAAGAAGACCAAATAATATGTAAATCTAAAATTTATATATCAGCTCATAGTTAAGAATTGAGGTTGATATCATAGAGTCAGGTGGAGTCAGGGCTAAATTAATGGAGATAAAAAGCAAGCCAGGGATCAGCCAGAAGATGGAAGGTTATGGCAACTTTCTTGAACATTAGAAGTGTTAATGGTTTGGAAAATCTGAGTGGAATGGTTTAACAAGTTTAAAGAACCAATCTCAGGCAGGAGAAAATACTCCCCCAAAAGCTTCTATTCTCCAGATTTGATGTGACTGTGACAGAATAAAAATTCTTCTAAATGAGTAGTTCTAAATTTTTATGATGAGCTGAGGAGATGGGTGAAAATTTTTTCATCTCCCAAGTGTCTAACAGAAGAGGTCAGGAATGGAGGGCAAGGGAAGCTAACGTATCTGCAGTGTGGCATGTCCCAGAGGGCAGAGTTTTTTTGGCTATATTTTGAGAAGTACATTTTTGAGTGAAATTTTTAATCTTTTTGTCTGCTTGTAAAATATAACAAGTAGCTCTTAATCATTTGTATGCTTTTTCTCCTCTCTAATGTTTTAGAGGAAGGCTGTTATGGATGATTTTTCAAGAATGTCAGGCATATGACTCATTGAGCTGATCAGGATACAATTAAAATAGGCCCACAGAGGTATTCGTTAAGAAAGATGAATTCCCTTGGTCTTTATCAAGTAAATCCTCAAAACTGCACTTAGGAACACTATAATTAAGAGTAATATTCAGGAAAGGTGAACATCATTGAAGAGACAATACAGGGAGAAAATGTCTAACTTTGTTTCATAAAATTTAGAAAGAATGCTTTTTAATAATTATGTTGGAAATGTGTACGAGAGTATTACAAGTGTTTTGATGTAACAGTGAAACTTAGAGAGTTTTAAACATTTTTTAAGGAAGTTCTTAAGCTTCATATATATTTTAAAAATTTAAATGTTATATTCTCATATTTTTATTGTATGAACATTTATAATAGTTATATGCGTTGACCAAAGTTTTGCACAAAATTTAGATTTTCTTTAAATTCACTGTTCAACAAATCCCTGGGGTTGAATGTGACAGGTCCCTGGTCACCAACCTTTTAGCTTTAACAGCTCCACTGGGGTATATGTGTGCATATTTCATAAAGTTCTTTTTAATATTACATTATAGAAATATTATTAAAACACAGAAAAGCACATTATAACTAATAATGTTACAGTTGTCATATCATAAAATTATAACAAAATTGGATGCTCTTAAATTTTTTGTTTTCTGTCAAAATTTTGACTTTAATCAGATAATTTTATAATTGAACAAGAAGTTTTGATTCATTTCAGAAAGACAAACTTTATAAAATCAAAATGCATATAGACTTTTAGTGAAAATAATATTGCTAGAATTTTGGGAATAATCAGAATTTTTATTTTGTTATTTCATAGCTTCATGATCACCAACTATACATAACCGTTACTTAAATCTGATGAAATAATGATAATTGTTTTTTCACTTGCTTACAGGAGTAAATTATACAAAAAATCAGTGGCATGCTTAGCAAAGATGAAGACAAATAAAAGCATGCCTGAGCACATGTACACATGTGTTCATAAAGTGTATAATCAATGAAAAATACAAATTTGAACTTAATTTTATCTTGTCTGAAATGACTTGCAATATTTTATGACATATTTAATAGTGGTAATAAGTGTTTATGATTCTTTATAGGAGTCTTTTCAAAACCATTTCCTCATTCTTGTCTTTGGCATAGAATAACTGATTCTCAATTAGTATAGATTAGAGAAAAACTGACATTTTCACTAAATAGGTTTCTGTTGTTCCCCTTTGCCTTTTTGTAGTGTACGAATTTCAGTTTTATAAAACTTGCTTTTATTTTTAGAAAAAAAAAACAAATTTAACATTTTTTTCATGAAGCTCCTTCAGTCTTTAACTTACTACTTTCAAAGATTTAGTTAATTAAGAGCTTTATGTGTTCCCAGCACTGTGTATACTATAATAATTTAATCAGTTCTGGTCAGGACATTGAAAGGCCTTGCAGTCTAATGAAATTATTGTATTCATAGTCAACATTAAAATATCAATTTGATATTCTTGTAACTAAGGTTTCATTACTTCCTAAATAGTTATTTTCCTCCAATTGAATTTGAATCTTGATAAGAAACATCAAATTATTATTCACTAAATTTTGATCATTAGTGATTTTATCATTATTTAGCCCATTCTTTAAATTTCTGAGTAAAGTCAAATAATTGGTCAAAAGTCTGGGTTAATCATCCTAGATTTTTAAAAATTTTTTCTTGTGTTATATATCCAATTTGTTAAAATTATTTTGGTTTTAGTTTAAAATATATGTTGAATCTAAACACTTTTGTTCACTTCCATTGCTACAGTTCTTGTCCAAACTACCATCATCTCACATTTGCAATGCAGGTGGAAACTTCTAAAGTTCTCTATGTGCTCTCTGTGTTTACTTTCCAACCTCACAAACCACTCCTAATTCCATAGCCATAATAATCCCTTTCTGATGCAAGGGCAAGAGGTCAAACCTCTGCTTGGAAACTTGCAATAGTTCCCATTTCATTTAGACTACAAGCTTCATAGTGGCCACAAGGTCGTACATTAACTACAATACCCAACCACCTACGCTTGCTACTTGATATCCTACAATAATTTCTTCCTTCACTCCTCTTCATCTATATTGACCCTTTGGTGATGCTAAGACACATGGACACACTGGAGCTTTCATTCTCCTATTGTCTCTATTTCACAATATCCATTCCCAGTTGTACTCCCAATCTATTTCTTCTTGTGCTACTTGTTTTTCATGGACTTCATGTTTCTTATTTGCATTTACCTTCTTTCATTGGTATTTTGCATTAAAATGGCAGATCTACAGAAATCTTTGCACATTTATATTGTTCATTCTTACAGGTATTTATTTAAACAGACCCTAAAATGACTAGACTACATCTGGACAAATATTAGGTTCTCATCATTAGTATGAATGATTAATGAAGGGATGAGTGACTCTGAAGAGCAAAGTCCCAAAGATGTATTTAAATGTATATAAATTTAAATTTTGTAGCTATTTGAACTTTCAATCAGAAATCACATTAATCCTCACAGCTTTGCAGATGCATATCATTGAATTTATGCACCTCTTCAAGTTTACAGAAGTAGGTTTTGAATTTAAAAAACGGTATAAATTCCCTGTGTTTTCTTGATAATTACAAGGTCTTTGCTTATAAAATATTTAAAAGGGAAAAATCCAGGAAGGAAGTTACTCAGAGGTCCACAAAAGGGCAAAGTAGCTTGATTATATTGGATTAGATTTCAAGATCAGAATTTGAAACCCTGGAAAATAAGATATGAATGTGAAGGAAAATTAGAAAAATGGAAATTTAGAAAAATGGACAAAAACAGGAATATAGTCATATTAATTGAGAAGAAAAGGCTGGGGATTTGAGTTTGCAAATCTCAACTTCAGACTGAGCACTATATGATGTGAAGAGCTCACAGCAGAGGGGCACTAGTGGCTGCTACTCAGCCTGAACTCCGACTATCCCAACAGCATCCTTAGTCATACAATGTCTAGTTTGAAACACAGAGTTTTCATAACCTATACCCTAACAGTAATTTACTAGTTCAAAACAGTTCAAAGAATTTCATGATTTTCTAAGATCCATTTTTTTTAATGAAGCCATTATCTGGGGGTATTCGTTGTCTTTATAATAATAATTAATGCTGCTGGTCCATATAGTGAGTAAATCCCTGTAAGAAAAGCTGATCATTATGTCTATTTATATTCAGAGAAATAAAAATAGCATGCTAGGCATATTCCTAAGATTTCGACTTCCCCTATACTCCAGAATACATATGACAGTTAATTTAATATCTAACATAATGGAAAACTCCAGCAAATCTAACAACTCTCTAATGGCCTCATGCCACAGCTGCTTGATGGAGAGAGTGCATCAGAATTTTTATTTCTATATAAGCTCTGGAGAAATGGGCTTGTTTATTTATAGCAAAACAATGCTCTAACAGTACCACTTAAAATATATTGCCTGCCATTTTTAATATTTATTATGTCACAAGTGACTGATAAAAACAGAAAAAAAATAAAATTTTAAAGACAAAAAGAGATATAGCTATCTTAAATTCCTTCTGAGACTTCTTAGCTGTCAGCAATAGCTACTTTCAAGGAAGAAACATTATTTACTCAAATTTTAAATGAGGCAAAATAATAAAACAGATAAAAGAAAACTAGTATTTATTTGCTTTTAGTCTGTAAATTCAAACTGTTATGTAGATGACATAATCAACCAGCTCTCTACAGAATATACGTGAAGAGACATATTAAAAACCAAATAATCAGAAAGATGCAAAGATCAGCCTACTTGTGATAGAACATACAAAAATGTCAAGATATTATCTCTACTCCTTTATATTGTCTAAGAGTTGCCCTGTGACATAATATATGATCTATTTTTGAGAAGGATCCATGTGCTGCTGAGAAAAAAGTGTAACTGCTTGATGTTGGGTGGTATACTCTATATATGTCAATTAGGTCTAGGTTATTAATAGTGTTATTGAGTTCTATAGTTTCCTTATTCAACTTTTGTTTGGAAGATCTGTCCAGTGGCGAGAGAGGTGTGTTGAAGTCTCCCATGATTATGGTATGGTGGTCTATTAGACTCTTGAACTTGAGAAGAGTTTGTTTGACGAACATAGCTGCACCATTGTTTGGGGCATAAATATTTATGATTGTTATGTCTTGTTGGTGTATGGTTCCCTTAAGCAGTATGTAGTGTCCCTCTTTATCCCTTTTGATTAACTTTGGCTTGAAATCTATTTTATTTGATATGAGTATGGACACTCCTGCTTGTTTCCGAAGTCCATATGAGTGATATGATTTTTCCCAACCTTTCACCTTCAGCCTATGTATGTCTTTTCCTATCAAATGCGTCTCCTGTAGGCAGCATATTGTTGGGTCTTGTTTTGTGATCCATTCTACTAGCCTGTGTCTCTTAATTGGTGAGTTTAAGCCATTAACATTTAGGGTTATTATTGAGATATGGGTTGTTCTTCCAGCCATATTTGTTTATTTCTGTTACTAAACATGGTTTGTTTTCCTCTTTGATTATTTCCCCCCCCTTTACTGTCCTACCTCCCACTGTTGGTTTTCATTGTTATTTTCCATTTCCTCTTCCTGTAATGTTTTGGCGAGGATGTTTTGAAGAGATGGTTTTCTAGCTGCGAATTCTTTAAACTTTTGTTTATCGTGGAAGGTTTTAATTTCATCTTCCATCCTGAAGCTTAATTTCGCTGGATACACAATTCTTGGTTGGAACCCATTTTCTTTCAGTGTTTGAAATATGTTATTCCAGGATCTTCTAGCTTTCAGAGTCTGTGTTGAAAGATCAGCTGTTATCCTGATTGGCTTACCCCTAAATGTAATCTGCTTCCTTTCTCTTGTAGCTTTTAAAATTCTCTCCTTATTCTGTATGTTGGGCATCTTCATTATAATGTGTCTAGGTGTGGATCTCTTATGATTTTGCACATTCGGCGTCCTGTAGGCTTCTAGGATTTGGGATTCTGTCTCATTCTTCAAGTCTGGGAAGTTTTCTCGTATTATTTCATTGAATAGACTGCTCATTCCTTTGGTTTGGAGCTCTGTACCTTCCTGTATCCCAATGACTCTTAAGTTTGGTCTCTTAATGTTATCCCATATTTCTTGGATGTTCTGCTCATGGTTTCTTAACAGTCTTGCTGAGCTGTCTATGTTCTTTTCCAGTTGAAATACTTTGTCTTCATTGTCTGATGTTCTATCTTCTAAGTGTTCTACTCTGCTGGTAGTATTCTCCATTGAGTTTTTAAGTTGGTTTATTGCTTCCTGCATTTCTAGGATTTCTGTTTGTTTGTTTTTTATAACCTCTATCTCCCTGTATAGTTGATCCTTTGCTTCCTGGATTTGTTTGCGTAATTCATTGTCGAAGTGATCTTTCATTGTCTGATTTTGCTGTTTAATGTCTTCCTTGATACTCCAGATCATCTGAAGCATGTATATCCTGAATTCTTTATCTGACATTCCATCTGCTGCAGCTGTTACCTCTTCTAAAGTTGCGTTGACCTGCATTGCTTGTGGTCCTTTCTTTCCTTGTCTTTTCATACTGCTTGCGTATCTTTCCTGCAGGTGCGGGCGGCGGCTCTGCTCTCTCCTTATTCCAATTGGGGTGTCGTGGCTACCACGCCGGCAGGTCACTGGGCCTGTTCTGGGCGCTGGCGGCGGCTCTGTTCTGCCCCTACTCCAATTGGGGTGACGAGTGTACCACGCCGGCAGGCCACCGGGCCTGATCCGCCGGTCGGTTGCAGGTTTGCCTACCCTGCAGGCGCGGGCGGCGGCTCTACTCTGCCCCTACTCCAAATGGGGTGACGTGTCTGTCGTACCGGCAGGCCACTGGGCCTGTCCCGCTGGTCGGTCGCAGATCTGCCCACCTTTCGGGCACGGGTGGAGGCTCTGCTCTGCCCCTACTCCAATTGGGGTGTCGTGACTACCCCGCCTGCAGGACGCTGGGCCTGTTCCTGGCACGGGCGGCGACTCTGCTCTGCCACTACTCCAATTAGGGTGGTGTTTGTACCACGCCGGCAGGCTCCTGGGCCTGATCCGCCGGTCTGTTGTAGGTCTGCCTACCTTGGAGGCGCGGGCGGCGGATCTGCCCTGCCCCTCCTACCACGCCTGCGGACCCCTGGGTCTGATCTGCAGTTTGATCACTGGTCTGCTCACCCTGCGGGCACGGGTGGCGGTTCCGCTCCGCCCCCACTCCAATTGGGGTCACGTGACCACCACACCGGCAGGGCCTGATCCGGGCGTGGGAGAAGGATCTGCTCTGCCCCTACTCCAGTTGGGGTGACATGTGTACCACACTGGCAGGCCACTGGGCCTGACCCGCCCGGCTGTCACAGGTCTGTTTACCTTGCAAGCGCGAACGGCGGCTCTGCCCTGCCCCTCCTACCACGCCCATGTACCACTGGGTCGCGGGTCTGCCCACCTTGCGGGTGCGAGTGGCGGCTCCGCTCCGCCCCCTCTCCAATTGGGGTCACGCGGTCACCACGCTGGCGAGCCGCTGGGCCTGCTCCGGGCGCTGGCGGCGGCCCGGCTTCTCCCCTCTGGCTCAACGACAAATTGAGGAGACTCAGGTGACTGTGCCTCACCCCCCCTACCAGGAGACCAACTGCTTATGTCACCGCTGGTATTGATGAAGTTCTCTCCTCCGCCGCTTTCTGCTGACATCAGATCTCTGCCATGTTGGTATCCTATGCGAATGGCAGCATTTCGTTCCCCTTGCCGGGCAACCAAAGCAACGGGTGAGTCCTGACCGGCCCTCAGCAGGACCCGGACCGAGAAGCAGTTTCCGCGGGCTCCTAGCCCCGGTCCAGGGAAGTTCCGGGAGCCGGAACTGGGCCGCTCCGTGCTCGGTGTAAGCTCCTATAAGAGTAGGCTCCAAGATGCAGTCCCCGCGGGCTCAGTTCCGGGAGCCGGAATTCGGCCGCTTAGTGCTTGGTGTATGCTCTGATAGTAGCAGGGTCCAAGAAGCAGCCTCCGCAGGCTCGCAGCCTTGGGCCAGGGCGGTTCTGGGATGGTTCTGGGAGCCGGAACTCGGCCGCCCCGCGCTCGGTGTTCGCTCTGATAAGATCAGGTTCTAAGAAGCACCCAGGCACTGAACCCTAGCAATCTGTCTGCAAGCCGTAGGCGAATGGCAGCCTGAAATTACCTGTTCTATGGCTGAATGAGCTGTGGTCAGTCGAAAACAGGGATGGTGACGTCAGCTTTCCAACATGGTGGCTGCTGGCCTCCTCTGTGGTCTGACCGGTGTGGAGAACCGAGATGGACCGCTTCCTTCCCCCGTCTCGAACCCAGAATTCAGCCCTGAGTACGGTGCTTGCATGGCTGGCAGAAACTGCAGCGCTGTATCCCTGTGTCGCTATCTCCTCGTTTCCCAGCGCATGCTGCAGACTCTAGCCGCGGGGCGATTTGCTGAATAAGCAGTGTTACCCTCCGTGCGACAAACCTCTCGCGTTTGAGTCCCCGTAGCCGATCCTCGTGCGATGGAAATCCTTCCTCCAGGTTCCGGAGCACCCCACTATTGCTGGAAATTCCTAACAAGATATCCTTTAGCCATCCTGACTTGTCATACTCCCACACAGTGAAGCAGCACACGGGGGCAATGGACTCCCCTCGCCGCCATCTTCCCTTTCCAGTATCTTTACTGGTGGCTGCCACTTCTGCTCCCAGATAGAGCCTTTCTCTTGACTATGATGCTGAATCCAGAGGGTAGGCAGGTTGGTATGCCTGCTTGAAAGAGCAGACCCCAGTTTGCACCTCCTAGAGCCTCTTCAATGAATGCTGCCTTAGGCCTTTTCACTGCAGCATTTATCAAGTGACCTTGCCGGTCCCTCTTTAGACCTTCATGTCCTGGTTCTCCTATCTTCCAGGAAAGCAACAGCTGATTTCTGGGCGGTTCCTGAAACAACCGGTTCTGGGCGTGTAAATGGCTGAGCTGGCCAGAGCTGGCTGGTCAAGAGGGTCAATGCAAATTTTAATTCCAAGATTGTTATTGTGTTCACTTCCATATTTGGTGTTGAGATAAAAAGTGGTCCGCTCAGTTATGGGAGGCAGTATACCTAGTTGCTGTGCTGTCTGGTCCACTGAGGAAACCCTCTAGAATATACTGGTGATTGCTCTTATCCAAGTGTTGAATGAGGATGGGTTGGGTTTGGATAAGCAGAACCTGAGTGTTGTACATATTAATTAACAGGAATTGAGTCAATGGATAGAATATGAACAGAAGCTGGATTGAAATAAGCAGCCCAAATGGTGCCAGATTTTTGCTTGTTCTCCTAAAGGATAGTAGATTGGTAAGTTACCTGGAGTCACCATCAGGGAAAAAAAAATACAAAAATACTATGTCAAAAACTGGGATGTATTTGTTTGATGTGTCTAGGTATTTACTCAGCTGCCATATTTTTCCCACCACCTGTCAGGTTATTTAAATTGAGTGGGTCATTATAGAACCAGACTCCATCGTGGAGATTTATAATCTCCTAATGGAGGAGCTGAGAAGTTGAGTGGTTGCCTTACAATAAATTAGCCTTTCACTACTTCTGACATTGAAGTACTACATTCTGATTTACCAGTCTTTTAAGGAGTAGATGTAGTAAAAGTATAGTCAAAGTCCTTCTATACATAGGGGAACAAAGGCCTTAGTTCCAGTGAAAGCCCAAGGGGGCAAGAGAGAGAGTAGAAGGTATGATATTATATGGTGTTTTGGATAAGTTCTCAAGTAGTTATCATATTCTCTTGATGGGGGAGATATTTGGTTTGCCACATTTAGAAAGGGTTAAGTGAGAATGCAAGGGTCTGTATCTGTATTCATCACATTTACTGTGCAGCCATAGTATTCTAGAAATCTGTTGTTATAATACTATGAATGGGTGGGCCAAGAAACAGAATTGACATTTCCCCATTCAGGAGTAACTTGATATCACGATGAGAAGCTCCAATAAAACCAAGAGTTAACAGGTTTAGAACAGAGAATGACTTACACGAGAGCCAGGGATGACTCATTAATTCTGAGACCTGATTGGTAATCATACCTTTCTCAGCCCAGCATTACTACACATACTCATTCACAAGTATAAGGAGCAGGGAAATAACAGGAGGTATTCATATGGATGAACTGAATTCCATTCTTTCCTCTGCTGCATCTGTGAAAATAGTCCTCTTATCATGGTATCCAAGGTTAGCTGCCTTGCCAAGATGATGACTCTTCTTGTCTGCTACTCCCTAAATTTAAGGAATTAAATTTCCTTGGAGGCATGCATGGCTTGTTTTTAATGAGTTCTTTACTGTGGCCCCTGGAAACAGTATGAACTGGGACTTCTAACCTTAAGGGACAAAGAAGTATGATGATGAGAAGGTCAAAATTTTGCAGTGGAGGTACTTCTCCTCCTTGTTTTCCACAGCTATGTCTTTTTTCCCTTAATATTGGGACTAAAACATACACGTTTTCACATTTGGTTGCTATTTAAAAAAAAAAAAAGGTGGATGACAATTTGCACTGGAAACCAGTCTATCCATATGGAAGGGTCTCCTCACTGTTTTTCCGGACTGCTCCTGAACATTGCCATGATGCCATGATAGTCCATTTTTAACTGACACCCACATACCAAGCCAGTTCAAAATTAATGAGTTCTTTACTAACAAAATTCAAATTCAGGCCTTTAATTCTTCCTGCACCTGGTAATAATACTTCCCCATATGTCTTAGGACCAAGCTGGTGGAAAGATACTAAATCAATCATGATGGATGACAAGGAGGTCTAAGTTAACCATTTCTTGTGGCCTATGTGTGCCCTGGGGTTCTGTTCAAGCTTCATATTAGACTATCTTATGTTAGATTACATCTGGGGCAATCCAATCTGTGGCTTGATGGGTCTCCCTTAACTCAACTCATAGTATTTCCTGATGCATGATAACTTGTTGCTTATACTAATTCTGTCTCTTCCAGTACCCAAAAACATGACTCTGGGTCCTTGTCAAAGGTGTTTAATTGTGAGTCAGTTTTCAGCATCTCAAGGGAGTGCAATTCTACTTTTTTTTTTTTTGTCATGAGTTCCATGTTAAATTTTTTTCAACTGTTAATACTTCTGGAAGCATAGGGTCCATTGGGTTTTATGGCCTAACGTTAGGACTATTTATAGAACCTTTTCATACTCTCAGACCAACTTAAAGGTCATAATATTTCAGTCATCTAGTTTTGGCTGGAGCAGTATTACTTGGTGGAATATGTTGCCTTCAGAACTCAAGACAGTCTCCCAGATACAGTGCTCCCTTCTTTTTGATAAGAGATTCAAGATGCAGCAATTTTTCTTTTACTTTGAAGGAAAGGGATCCAGAGATTGCAGGGTGAGACTTCAGATTATCAGGCCACATCCGACCCTGAGAATGAGAAGAAGGAAGGAAGGAAGGAGGATTGGATGGAAGAGACTAATATTATAATGCAATTCTAATAATGTTTTGGGCATGAAGATGTAAAGTTCTTGAGCCAAAGTTATATATTAGAGGACTCTGACACCTCATGAGAATGGGCCCATTTAGTGGCCTCCAAAGATATAAAACAAGTTCCAATTCTGCATTCTGCCACTTATTTTGTGGTGTACCAGAGCACTGCACCAGACATGTATATGATATCATACTCTGTAGCTATTATAATTGATATGCTGTCAGTTCCCCTGATAGTAGTAGGTTCTTCTCAAGGTTTCATACAGAAAGTAGGCTAAAACTCCTCTCTTCTCAGCTTTTGTTCAGTCTTTGAACTCACCTGAGGCCTGCAGCCTGCAGGGATCAGCACACATGCATCTCACCAGTTTGACCCTTTCTTCCTTCCCGAAGTTCTGGGACTAACAACAATTGGCTTTTAATTTCTTTCTAGTATAATTAAGGATTTTAATATCAGATGACTTAAATTCTTATTACTACAGCATGTGTTTATTAAATATCTAGTACCATATCAACAAAAATTTTCTTTATGTATCAATGAGAGGTGAAAATAATATGACTATCTTCTGAACATGCTTGGTTTTCAAGACTATTGTCTTGAAGTAGCACCAGATATCAAAGGTGAACATATATTCTTCTTCTTTGTCTTTGTATTCCATTTACAAATACTGTTTATTCCTGAAGCAAATGAATGCCTAAAGCAGACTAAATAATAATCCTGAACAAGGGGAACATGAAATGGAAAAGTAAACATTTTTAAAAAAATATGATCTTCATTATGCAATCCTGACAAATAACTGCCAAAACAAAGAAAAGTGCCAAATGAGAAAGAGTTTAACAAGAAAAAAGCAATCACAGAAAGAAAAACATACTACAAATGATTGAATATTGTAAATGTAGTCTACTTCTTGCAGTTATTAAAAGTGTCCTGTTAGCCTGCAGTGATAGGGTGAGTCAAGATAGATGGTGGATTTGGGGAGAATTATATTAGTCATACATCTATAATGCACCAGCCTGGCTGGCACATCCCTGCACCTGCATATTGAGAATAGGTCTTCTTTGTTCAGGTGTTTTGTATGTAGAATTATTATTATTATTATTATTATTATTATTATTATTATTATTCCTATGGAGTAAGCCCTTTACCAGCTTTTATTCTTCTGTATATATCTATCTTTCTTTATATTCATATATCCTATCACTTCAATAGCTCAAATTACCTCCTATGGTTTGTCTTGTAAAGATTTCTTCCCAGTCAACTGTCTAGGCTTTAAATATTTTAAAAACCAAGGTATGAATATTTTTTATCTAGTTGCACTGCTCGATAAGGGTGAAGTGGAGCTTCAGATCCTGAGCACAGAGAAACTAGAACAGTCCCCTTCTCAACTGATTCTATTTCTAAGTGAAAACACACTTCATTGGTTATTTCCACATCTAAAAAATAAAAATCTGTATCAATTAAAATTATTTAGAATTTCAGCTCTCAATTTTTGGTGGAGGAAGGGTTATGAAATTGGGATAAGGATATCTTTTTTTTGTTTTGTGATTTCACTGCAGATTGACAAATGATGATTGTATATATGCATGGAATAAAATGTGATGCTATGATAATGACATAATGAAAATTTATTTAATCAATCTCATTAACATATACATCACCTCATATTTATTTATTACTCCTGGCCAACTAAATAGACACATACATAAAACAGTACTAGTCAACCTTAAGAAAGAAATTAGTCATTTGCAACAGCATAGATGAACTTGGAGGACATTATGTCAAATGAAATAAAATAGCCATATAAAAACAAATACTGCACATTCTCACTTGTATGTGAAATCCAAAACAAATTTATAGAAGCAGAGAGTAGAATGGTAGTTACCAGAGGCTGGCATATAGGCTGAATGGGGGCATATTGATCAATTCAGGAAATCTTAATTCCAAAATACAAATCTTCCTTTTATATCAAAAGAAAGTAAGATTACTCTTACTCAAAAATTAGTTTCTATAAGTTCCAGTGCATTTCTTTTGAGTTTAATTTGCTCTTCATAAGACTTGGCCAACAGGATGCTACTAACTCTATCACAGTGGTACATCATGACCATAGCAAGGGAGTATATAAACCATGTTTTACACGTTCACCTAGAGAGCACACTGGGGAAATCAATCTCTCTTGCTATTACATTTGTTAATGAATGGAAAGCTCTCCTCTATGCCATATATCCCCTAGATTTTGTTCATTACTATATTCCCTATGTCCCTATGCCTGTTTTCTCATTGAACTGAATTTCTATCAACTTTTACTAATTCCCTTCTAAGTTTCTAGAACTCAATCTTTTGTTAAGTGTAGAGATTTTCACAATTATCCTTGATAGTCACTGCTATGTAGGCTTTGCTTTATCTTCATATCCATTTTTTATTTTGTTATTTTTCTCATTTGCTTCTGTTTATTTGGAATGTTGACCTAGACTGCTGTCTTCATTGGCTCCACCCAAACACATAAAGTTGGTACCAGCAAATTGGAAATTTCTCCAAACAGCAGTTGAACCTCAATGACTGAAGAACTGCTTCCAGTCCCAAGCCTATTCATTTGAACTACCTCTATCATGAGCAACATGAGAGAAATTATAGTTTATGAATCTGTGGTAGCTGAATGCTTTCCTACAGCTCAGGAAAACTATTTTCCGGAACACGGTAGAGCTTGAGAAGAAAAATTGGAGAAACATATGGGTTTGCCCTGGGCATGTTAGCACACTTCATTCATTAAAACATAAGCTTGTTGCTTTTGAAACTGTTAACAGAGCAGAGCCTAAGAGGTCACATGGATATTGAACTTGTTGCCCTAGTCTCATTATCCATATCACAAGCTTAGAAATGATCTCATTCCAAATTTTCTTCCCAATTTTGCCTACTGACAAATATGTTTGCACCTATATACTATATAAAATATATTTCAAGTTCCTATGTAGGATACATGAAAAATATTTTAAACTCAAAAAATAAAAGGAAAAAACAGTTTGCAAATTTTTTTCCTATGCAAAGAGACTCTTGTCTCATTCAACATTATTTCTATCCCAAGAAATAAACAAGACATAATAAATGCATCTTAAACCATTTTAACATGTACTAGAACTGTCCTTGGAGATCTTGTGATTTGTTTGAGAAATCAGTCCATAAAAATGTAAACTAAATATAACACTGAGAGTTTATGTAAAATATTTCAGCTATGATAAGTAAATGGCACTTAAGGGAAAGAACTGTATTATTAGAATGAACAGAAATGGACTTATGGTTAAATAAACATATCTATGCAGCTTTTATCAAACATACAAAAGTACCCACAAAAGAACCTTCTCTTTAGAGAGCTGTGGTTTCTGCTGCAGGTGATATTCATTCTTCTCCTTACAGAGCTAAATTTCATGCAATAAATTCTGATTCTGCCTCTTAAATGTTTTGTGGTTGTGAAGAAAATACTTGTTTTATGTCTCAGATTTCTTCTCTATCATAAGGACATAATAATTATATCTACTCAAGGGGTCAGCAAGAAAATTAAACAAATTTGTATAAGAAAACACACAGGCCAGTGACTGGCAAATATTAAATACTTAATAACTCTTAGCTTTTATTCTCATAACTCCCTGAATATTACTCAATCAGGAAATATTCATTTAAAAATAAAGTCATACCAGGAGGTTATGCGGTAGGTTAATGACTGAATTGCTTTCCTATGTATTAGGGAGTCCTCGAGAAAATGAGCCATGTGAGTGGGCAAAAAGAGTGGGGAGGATACTGAAATAGGGGAAGAAGGCCGAAGTCTAATCAGCTCTTACAGTGTGGCTAGCATTTTGCATGCATGCTCTGATTTTTTTTTTTCCTTAAACTTAGTAAATTGCCTAGGTTTGCATAACTAATAATAGCAGAATGAAAATTAGAATGAGTTCTTCTCTTACTGGTGAATACAGTGTTTCTAGAGAAGAGCAAGAAGGGAGAGAAAAAATACAGGTATTTTAACCAGAAGCTTCTATAGTAAACACCAATTTGACCAAGGTTATTAGTTAATTGCCTAAAGTTTCAGTTTGCCCATATAGGCACTCTCTGCCTCTTTTAGCTCTCCTGTACCAGTAAACCCATACTGCTGTTAAAAACAAACAAACAAACAAACAAAACTTGTGGTTGGATCATATTCACATGCAAATTTTTTATATTGTATGTTGATGAATCCTTTGGTTAGTTGCCAAATAGTTTTGGGTACAGAGTATGATCTATTAATACAGAATATTAAAGGTACATTTAGGAAATCAGTCTTTGGAAAAATGAGTGAAGCTTCTTTGAGGTATCTTTTCAGTGTCATTAAGCATACCAGCATATAACATAAAATGTTAATGAAAATCTTGCCCTTTAATTTCAGGTGGTGACCTTTATTATAAGTTAAATTATCTCAAGTATATTTTTCAAAGTTAAAGGAAACACATTAAAACCTTCTTGTAATTATGAAACACGAACAAACTTCAAATATCTTTTAACATGGAATATTGTTCTTCATCTACTATCTCCCTGCATGCAACATACCCAGAAGGGGTGTTATTGACTTACTATTGTGTTTCTTGATAAGAAGCTTATAAAATGTCTGCTCAACTTTCTCCCCTCCCATTAATAAGATAATATGAGCACATGGGCAAGCCATTGGCAAGGGCTAAGGGACAGCCATTTAAAATCAGAAAACATACATAATTGTATTTTTATCACACTCTTCCTGGTTGTATCGTGAAGGGAGCTTAGATTTGATCTAATATATATAAGTGATGCAAGAAGATCTATCCCCTGCTCATTTCTCCAAACTCATTTGCTCTGCTAATATGGAGAAATACACACAGTGCATTTGTTGATTTTTTTTACTTTTATATGCTATTTTCTTGATTAATATGATTTTTTCCCTCCCTTATCCTGCTGACTATAAATGCCTATTCATTCTTTAAAATCATTCACTCATTCATCAGTAAATATTTATTGAGCACTACGTGGTAGGCATTATTTTTTAGGTTTGATAATATAGCTATAAATAAATCTTCAAAAATGTTTTGTGGAGTTTTTATTTCATTATGAGAAAAACATAAATAAGTATATAGAATATCAGATGATAGTGAACATGAGAAAAATAAAGAAGCAAAGGAAGATCAAATACTGAGTCTCTGGGATAGGAGGATCGAAATTTACAACATAGTAGTTTGTGAAGTTCTTGATGAAAAAATGACATTTGAACAAAGACCTGAAGAAGTTGGCTCAACAGGGAGAGTCATGTAAATAATTTGGAGAAAGCACCCTGATAGTGAGAATGGCATGTTTAAAGCTTTGGCAAGGAAGGACCCTTATGTTCAAGAAATACTACAGGTATCAGGGAGAATGTGAGGGGCAAAGACGGAAGCTGTAGGAAATGAGGTTAAACTATACAAGAGAAAGATGAGAATCACACAGCAATCTGTAGGTCACTATATGGTATTTTCCTTCGGCTCTGAAAAACGTATGAATCTTTTGTTTGTTTGGTGGAAAGCAGTTTCATGAACTGACTTGTTTTAGTAGTATCTTCCTGGCCATTGAATGGAAAATAGACTGTATGGGAACAAATGTTCAAGGAGTATCACTAACTCAGGTGCAAGAAGGTGGTGCCTCAGAACAGAATAGGATGGCAATGAAACCCTAGTTAAGAAGTGGTCAGAATCTGAAGGGAGAGGCAGCAGGATTTACTAGCAGACTACAGGGATTGGGAAGACACTTGTGCACATTGTTTGGAATTCATTTTTCTCTGTGACAAGCCACCCCTCTAGGTATTGATACCACTGGTTATCTGCTTCCTGTTGAAGTGTGAATGTTAGAGAAGCATACTGGGGCAAGCATTATTAAAGCAAGGTTTATTCTAAAAAGGGAACATAGACTTCTCCTGGGAGGGAGAAGGGGGCCATAGCTAGTATCCTGGTATCCCAAGAAGCTAGGTGTTGTGCCCTTTTTATATGTTCAAGGCTTCCTTTGTTCTCCTGTCCTCTTCCCCTTATCTTTCTCCTTCCTGCATGTGTGACTAGGCATTTGACTAGGCCTAGGAAATGCTTGGTGGGAAACAGGTGGGCTGCAAGGGGAAGGGCAGGATGGAACAGCCCAGGATACAGTAATTAAGAACCTTACAGCTTCTTGTAGGGAGGGGCAATACCTGGGACAGGTTACCTAAGCAACAGGTTGGAGCAGGGGGTGATAGGGTGGAGGAAGGACTCTGAAGGAGTTAATATTTCAATCTATTAGGGGACAGTCTCCAACTTCCCAGATTCACTCAAAATTCGCCTCCTCGATCCAATATGACTCGATTTACCTATCTATACTGACTACCTGTCTAATTCTGGCTTCAATACAAGCTGCATACAGCCTTGTGCTCATCTCTAACATAAGTGAGATCTTCTTATTGACATGCTAATGTTTCATTGGCATTATGTTATTTGTTATTAGATTGATCCTTTGAAGGGAATACAATATCAGGAGAATTTAATATGAAAATGATACCACATATTATATGTGAGTTACAGTTATCTCACCGTAGATCCGTAAATTGCTCATGCATTTGTCACTTCCAAAATAACATGACACTTTTGAAGATAAGGTCAATGGCACATTAGTTTCTGTTTGTTGAGCACCTGAAAAAAATATTCTGCATTAAATAGTTGCCTATTACTGTTTTGATGGAAAGAATGAAGTAAATTATCATTGTAGTATTCTAAATGGAATTATTTTATTATTCAGAGCAAAAATTCTTCTTATATCATCAAATATGTCTTCTTATGAGACCTGCAGATCTATTTGATGTCCTTTTTAAAATTTTTATTTGTTCTCTTTAGTTATACATGACAGTAGACTCTATTTTGATGTGTTTATACAAACACGGAATATATCTTATTCTAATTAGGATCCCAGTCTTGTCTATTTGATGTTCTTGCCCTTAACCTTTTAAATGTAATAACTCCTTCACTATTTCAAGAGAATACATACATATGTATGTGTGTGTGTGTGTGTGTGTGTGTGTGTGTATATATATATATATATATATATAATTTCCTTTGAAAATTTGTATTGAACACTAAGTGTAATTTATGAATTTACTAGTAGCATTAGTACTATGAAGTCATACAAGTGAAGTCTATTTAGAATGCAACTAAAGTAATAATTCCATTTGAACAGCTTTTCAATATATTACAGATTTCTTCTATTAAATTCATAATTTAAATGAAGAATGATCATGTAACTGCATGAAATCATTAATAGTTTTTGTAATCATCTAAGAATTGCTTCCAATGCTTGGGAAATAAAAACCTAAGGAACAAGGGAAATAAATATTTAGTTGAGTAAATGAAATATAGAAATTAGTGGTTATTTTTATATTAATAAAACCATTACTGGCTTCCTATACTTAGTACTATACTGGGAGTTAATACATTATTGGATTTGATACTGACTCAGTGCCTATAATTGTTTGAAGCCTGGAAAACAGCTGATTTATCTTTCTTCTTGTGGCACTGCTATTAATTTCAATAATCATCATGGCCATTGCAGCCTCTCTATTGAATGCCATTTTCAAATATATTTCCATTAAAGCTTTCATAGAGAACTTTCTATCACCACTATTGAATATCTGCTTAGGTCTTGTGATACAACTGATATTCATTTTGCGATATTTCACTGCATAATTGTCCTAATTTTATGCTAATTTCTTTCTTTCTGTTTTTGCAAAAAGATGGGGTGTAATCAATAGGTGAAATTTTAAAAAAATGTGCTGGTATTACTTAAAAATAATTTATTACTAAACTGTTTTGAGTTCAATAATAGTATGCA
Organism: Marmota marmota marmota; assembly: GCF_001458135.2. NCBI lineage: Eukaryota > Metazoa > Chordata > Mammalia > Rodentia > Sciuridae > Marmota > Marmota marmota. The sequence goes on from NW_026000019.1 coordinate 1,872,877, forward strand.
CAGACTACTTCTGAATACAACATACTGGTAAGGATTATGCAGTGAAATACGGTATTTCATTCTGCCTAAGGATTATGAAGCTTTATTTATTCCTACCAAGTTTTTCTTAGAACATTTAGTTTCTACTAAGTTTTTCTTAATAAAACTTTTTTTTTTTGGTATAAAATTGCAACGATAAGGCTGAGGATATATCTCTGTGTTAGAGTGCCTACTTAGCATGCATAAAGACCTGAGTTCCATTCCAGTACCATAAAAACAAAAAAGTAGAGAACAAAAACACAATAAACTGTCATGCCATATACAGTTGTACAAAATACATCAGCTCTGTAAGGAGATGTGATCATACATTGGGGCCATACACTTTTGGATTCTCTTGCATGGCCTAATTGGGTGTAGACAGAGCACAAGGCCTTTACAAAGGATGGAGAATATTCTGGTTCTAGTGTACCTACCCACTACCCTACTGCCCCCAAATTACAAGTGGCCAATAGTAAATTAAGAACTAAAAATCACTTGAGGGCTTAATATACATTAGCTTCATGTTCTGTCTATGGCTGTAATCATCAAAAGTCTGCACTGAGACATTTTTCTAATTTGAAAAAGAAAAACAAAATAGCAACTCTGGGAAAATGTATTTAAGTGTTGTGAAGTAAGTATCAAAAGGCCTTGACAAAATATATTCTCACTGGTATTACTACCAAGCACTATAATCCAGAAAACTTGTTTTAGGAATACAGTGTACCCCTTTTTTTAAGGCATTTCAAACATTATTTTCCATACTTGAAAAAGTGAATGAGAATTGAGGACAGATTTATAAGAAAATATAATTTGCAATGTTGCTGCTCTGACAATCTTTCACTGTTATTTATAAAATGAAGAACAGTATGTATGGATGCATCTATTTGACCTTCAAACTGACTTGAATTTCAATATAGATTAAATTTACTTCATTACATTTTCCATCTTTATAACTACAAACTGTTATTGTAGTTTATTCAGTTCACATATACTGTTTTCTTTAATTCTTATTTACAACCACTTTGAAAATGTTTTCAGTACAGAGAAAGTAGATATTCATATTTAACTATATCTGTAACATATGTATAACTATGTATCTATAAATTTGACTATGATTAAAGTTGCACTTCCAGTAATTTTAATGGAATGAAAATACATATCATATAAACATTTAATTTTATTACTTGATCAGGTATATCAACAAATTTTCAAACTGACATAAAATATACATATAAATCTTCAAATTATCAAAATATAAAATTTTGGTTCTGTATCCTTTCCCTGTTTTGAATCAACTTACAGACACATTAGATTCCCAAGATTTTATTTACCCACCTTTCCTCAGCAATTGAGTTGCCCTTTCAGTATCTATTCAAGATTCAGATAGTGCAGATGAATGATGTAATATTTATGGAGATCTTTAAAACTATTGAGTTCCTCAGTAGAATGCATGCATGGTAAAGAGATAAAAAATGTCCAGAGTTCATGGACAAAGGCACTGTGAGCTCCCTTGAGCCCTCTGCAAGCTTACAAGAGATACACTCCTTTCTCTATACTTCCAGCTGATTTGCTCCCTGCCAGCATCATTGTATTTTTAATACCACATTGTCATGAATTACTTTTCCCTCTTATGGGAGAAATAGAACTCTATCTTTATATCCCAATGCTAACATTATTTCTGGCATAGTAAACATACTTAGTTTATGTTGAATATGTGTGAAAAAAGGCTATACAAAAATATAAACATTCAACTTCATTTTTTATATTGTTAAAAGATGCTATTTTCCTACAATTGTCTCTTTTTCAGCAAATTCCTAGACTTAAACCATATCTTTCTATTTCGATTTTGCCATTCAAATCAATTCAGCAAACGTGTACTGAAGACATCTTATTTTGGAAAATACAATGTTGAAAATAATGACCATACACAGTTGGTAATCTAAGAGCAGAAATAAATGCAGAGTATTGAAATGCAAGCAGAATATGAAAGTGTTAATAATGTTTAATACAAAGTATTATATCAACACAACAGATAGGGATTATTTCTTCTAAAAACCTCCTTGAAGGAATTTGAATGGGTGTGATCTTCATACTTTATGTCATAGAATAGGAAAAGTGATACTTCAGATATATAAACAATGAGAAGATCTAATGATGTAAAATGTCAGAGGTATAATCAGATGGAATACAGAAATACAAGTGGCCTGAACTGGAAGGAAAAAAATGTGCATGCACATTCCTGTGTGTTTAGTGGTGTCTATATGTGTTGGGATCAGTGAAAGAAGCCAAGGACAATGCCATTTGTTTACATTTCAGTTACTCAAATAGCAACCTGGACTAATGGTAGTAGGGATATAAATGAGCCTAACTGTGTTAGAAATGTTATGGAGACGAAACTCAAAGGCATAATATCTACACCAAGCTGAATGCTTTGAAAGTAAAAGAGGCCATCAAGGAAGAAAAAATAGATTAGAAGCCTAAGGGTAGAATTCTGTGTAAAAGATGCATTTTAGGGCAGAATAGTATTTATATTTTAGAAACTGATTTTAACAACTATTGGTTCAACATTTTAAAATTTAAAGATTATTAAATTACATTATGGGCCAGAATAGTTAATTTCTGAAGCTTGTGTCAATTTCCTCTTTATTCTGTATTTTTTCATAGTGAGATTGTGAGTATGAGGCTTTTTGATAGTTGATGTTGTTAATTACTTTATTAACTTCCTTTGCAGTTTATAGATAATTCTCTTGCACCTGCCAATAAGCCTGCTGTAATTGACTCATCCTACATTTATTCATTTTGTATCATATGCAGAAATCCCTTGTTACTGATAAACTTTTTAGCTCGTAGAATCAATGACTTTCATGAAAGCCATGGGAAATATATAACCCCTAGTAAACTGCACTTTGTGAGCCTACTGTGCCTAATATCAGGACACTCATAAAACTGCATAATCTTCTTCTTTCACTTTATTGCCACTTTGTGCTGCAGCCATTTAAAATGCAACTTTAAGTATTTCAGGAGAGTTAAGACTTGATGCTATGACTTAGATTCTTTTTTATAACTTTTTACCAATGTGTCCCAAAAGTTCCATTGCCGTAGCCTCAAAATAACATTTGGGGTGGGTGGGTTGTGCCAACACCTTTGCATTTTAAACTTGTGATTTACACATAAAATACAGACTGAACTGTTTGACTTGTAAGAAAATTGAGCAAGTTAGTACAATAGTACATTAAATTTCTTTATGTACAAATCAATCAACAAACTAAGAGGACTTTGTTGCCAGATAATTTAGTTTATGTCTCTGCCTATAAGGAGATTTCTACCTAAACTGACTTATATGTTAAAGAATCAAGAGCTTACAGGTTATTTACTTCCCCAATAACATATTTTTATAGCTATGGTGTGTTCTTGGTCAAAGTCCTTCACTTTATTTAACTCTATTCCAACAATTCCAATGGCTTTCCCAGTCACTAGTAAAAAAAAGAACTGATACTTCCCCAACCTCTACCTTGAAATCCTCATATATTACTCATCTCCTTATTCTTATACTAGTAAGAATTCACAAAAAATTTATTCCCCATTAAATATGTATTAACTTATTCTTTTGTTTTCAAATATTTTTTTCTAAAACAAAGTGATTTCACAAGGCCAAATTCCTTCAACTAATGACTTTAGTGGAAGATTCCTTAATATTTTTGATTTTTGATTTGATCTAATATACACTGGAAATTACTTCAATATCATAAACATGCATTCCTCACTTTACAATATAGTGATACACATAAAAGTATAAATATTCCTTTTGTATTTTACTATAAAATATGCATTTTCTTTAGTTGTATCTATGACCTCCTACCCTATGGGCAATTTTGGTATTCTATTAAATATAAATAATTATGTTCTATGTATTATTATTTCAAGTATTAAAATAAATATCATGTAGTATATCATAGTCAGAAATATGAATTTTTTCAATTAGGTAAAAAAAATTATATAGTCTAAATATTAATGACACATAATTAAATACTTATTTGATTTTCTGTCTTTCTGAAATCAAACTGAAGCAATTATTTATGAATGGAATTCTTTGATAGGTCACTCTATTTTCTGGACATTTAGACTCCTTTGTGATAGTTGCCAAGGAAAGAAGAAGATGTGAAACTTGTCATTTTCCCATCACCCTTTGTAATAATTTCATTTGTACCTCAATCCTACAAAACTGCTTAGGAAGATAGAATGAGAAACACAGGATATAAGGTACTACTCAAAAAGTGGATTTGTTCTCACAGGAATAGAAATGAGTTTAAAAAATTCAAACAATTAACTTTAATTAAAATAATGTGTTATTTTGTGATAGTTATTAAAGCATCTTATTTGAACATTAGGGCATGATAAACTAGAAAAATTTCAGAACCATCAAGAAGTTCACCTGTTTTTTCATAAAATCATTACAGCAAAAATTGAGAGACTATTCGAAAAATCACATTTGATATTTTAAGCATACTATTTTAAGAGAGAATGTGAATATTTAATTTTGTTAAATATACATTTATATATAAATATATGTATATTATTATAGACAGAGCTTAAATAAGGACAAATCTGATGTAAAAATGGACCTTTGCATTTATTGATTATTGAAAAGCAATGAAAATATTAATCCTATTGGAGAATGAGTAAAAATGCTAAATAACTTAAGTTACTGAACATTATTTATGTAACTTATTTATTCTTTATAAAATTATGCATTCTATGTATGCAGAAAAGAGTTTAAATATATTTCCTAAGCACATACATCTAATAAGCAGAGAACCTTCTTTGTTTAAAACTATATTTCACTATGGCAATATGTATTTTGTACCACATAAGTGTAAAATCAAGGGAAAGCTCAGATGTCAATGATTTACATTATTTCAAACATGAAAGGACTCAGTATATTCTATATAATTCAGTAAATTCATATATTTTTAAATTAAATCTTCATTGAACACAGATGAAACAAATTCAGATGCAAGGGACATATTCAATGACAAAATCCTACTTCTGGATACTAAGAGCATGAAAAAATCTATGGCAAGTCCATGATGGCAATACTATGCATGAGAATCTACAGAATTCTATGAGCTTACAGTATAACTTCTTCTGCTGACCCATTATCACCACTGAAACAGTTTATTCCAGTTTGATAGTTAGCAAGGATTCACAACTTTTTGCCATTATTTACTGAAGGAAGGGGAATGTAAACCATGTTGGAGAATATTGATTATTTGTGGATCCACACAAGAAAATTGCTAAAGAAAAAAGTTGAGATGGGATGAGACATTCTGTATTTTGACTGAATAAATTATTATTCCTATTTTTTCTCTCTTCAGCTTAATACAATTTGCAATCTTATCATGCCTTCTTATGTTAAGTCTCCATCTCTAGCATTAGATTTTTGACTTGGCCATGTGACTTTCTTGGTCCAATTGCATGGCTAATGGAGGTGAGTTTAGTAGAAGCTGATAAAAATGAGTTTGAGGTTCACCTTTTGTGCATTGGTGACTGGCTATCAGAAGATTGTTCCACAGCTGGGAATGTAGCTCAGAGTTAGACCACTTGCTTAGGATGCAGAAGGCCTGGGTTGGATCCCCATAACTGTGGGGGGAAGGAAGAAAAATAAAAAGAAAAAAATAGCACTCAGGAACTCCATGACTGAGTATGAGTTACACAAAACAAGTCATATATTAAAGGTAAATTCTGTTTCAAAGATAAGAGGAAAAAAGAGCTTACACTAACCAAATTGAAGATTGGCATTTAGAGTCCAGCCTATTTCAAACAAATTATAACTGCCACTCAGAACACTAAACAAGAGAGTAAATTATTATACTTCAGAAACCACTGTTTGGGTGATATTGTGGTAGTAGTACATAACTAATACAATTGTTAATGATGCTGGCAATTACTGTATTATAGAAACTCACATAGTTGAACTGTAGATAAAATAGGACTTTCTTGTGATCACTTACTTTTTAGATACACAATGAAATGAGACATTTTTCAATATCCCAAAAGGTATAATACCAAAATAATTAGCTTCTACAAAGACTAAGGTGTGGGCATCAGTACATACTCTATCAATAGGGCATCAGTGTTTGGGATATTCTAAGAACTATTCTCATATTAGTTAAAGGGAACTTAATCCCAGCCCCCACAATAATGTATTGTAGATTCTCAATAGTCTCACATCTATGTTTGCCACAATTCAGATGGTCTAGTATGCAAATCATCAGCAAAACCAAAATCATACATTCAGGGACGGGGAATATATGTAAAGATGCTATTTGTTTTACATATTTTGCCTCATTCTTCATATTGTTTTTGGACTGAAAACTGGAAGTTCTCAGGCTAACTTTTTCTTGTGGGGAGGGAGTGTTGCTGTGGATTGTACTCATGTGTACTTGACCACTAAGTCCTATTCCCAGCCCTATTTTGTATTTTATTTAGAGACAGGGTCTCACTGAGTTGCTTAGCACCTCGTCACCACTGAGGCTGGTTTGAACTTGCAATCCTCCTGTCTCAGCATCCTGAACCGCTGGGATTATAGGTATGCATCACCATGCCTAGCTCAGGCTAATGTTTTTAATACTCTTTTTTTGTACAAAACAATAATTCCTAAAAAAAATTAAAAAGTAGTGGGGTAACTTGACACTTCTTTGCTTAACTCTCTGGCTTGGAGTTCTCACTTTATTTCATCAATTCAACTATAATTTTATCAAGTGAAGCAATATCTCCACTTTTCTTTGTCTAGTGATCATTTTTTCTCTCTGCTCTACATTTGATCCTTCATTCCTAAAATTATTCCTCTCAAGTTTTCTATCTCTTCTAGTGGAATAGGATTTTCAAGATCATAAAAGGATTTAAGCTAAGTATTAATCTTTGATTATGTATGGAGAAAAATATGTAAACCTGTCACATCTATGAGTAGAAATGCCATCATCTCTAGCACACCTTATCTTTACTGCTGCCACTGGACTCCCTTGAGCCTGGTTTACTTCCCACTTGAATTATTGCTTAAGTTTTCCAGCATGCAGTCTCCAGTGGCTATCCTACATTCCTCTGCTCTATAAATCTTCCTAAAATTGTGTACCTTTCTAAAAAGAGACATATTTTCAATATCTACTGATACTCTGTGAAAGCAAGTACATAGACCATATGGGGGCATTCAGGTCAATCCTTAATGAACTTGATTATGAATGATCTTGTTTTAATCTTTATCTTCATTAGTAGAATATACTTTGTATTACCCTGTTTGGGTAACTTGCTGGTGCTATTTCTTCAATTTATACTAATGCTATACTCTTTCCAACTCTTAAATTCTTTGCAATTTTTCAGAGGTATTTCATACATTATACATTTTCTATTTAGCTTCTGCTGTTTCTTTTAATTGTGTATTTTAACAGAGTGTCATTTAGTTTGCTGGTTCATGACTTTAAACCACAATAGCATTTATGGGATCTACTCAAATATTTTGCTTTCTGAGATAATTATCCTATATATGTAAAGGGCAAGGATGCTGCCTTGTTAGATTTTTAAAAATACAGTAAAATTTCTCCATTCTTTACCTAGATATCTCATACCACTATAGTTCATTTCAGGATTTAAATGAAATAATTTATGAGTAGTAACCATAATTCTAGGTAATAGACTGTGGCTACAACTTACAAATAAAAATGGCCAAAATATGAGGACTTGCTATATGCCTAACACTGTTATATTTTGGAACAATCTTCAGTGTCTGTTAGGTCATCTTATTACTTTTTACAAACAAAAAATCAGGGCTGGGGTTGTAACTCAGTGGTAGAGTGCTTGCCTCGTATGCATGAGGGTTCGCATGGGTTCAATGCTCAGCGCCACATGAAAATAAATAAATAAAAATAAAGATATTGTGTCCATCTACAACTAAAAAATATTTTTTTAAAAAAAGAAGACAAAGTTTTAAACAATCAGAGGCATAATAAAGTAAGTTTTCTTGTTCACAACTGTACTAATACTAAATGGCCCAACAGGTATGTAAATAAAACTTATGTGGATTTGCAGCCCATGATAACCCTGTCTCAGAAGATAAATAAGTGAAGCCACCCAAAGAAAAACATAAGTTCCTTGGGATGAGAGTTTTATAGCTCAATGGTTGCTTACAATATTTAAATTGACTGGGCATTGAGAATAAATCTAATGAGGCGAAGTAAATATGCATATACTTGGAAAAATTCCATTTACCTTTGCCCAGAATAGAGATTTAGCAAAAGTAATAAAGCTGATGGACAGGATGATGCATGCCTATAATCCCAGCAGTGAGGGAGGCTGAGGCAGGAGGATCCCAATTTCAAGGCCAGATTCAGCATTTTAGTGAGACCCTGTCTCAAAATAAAAAATGAAAAGTACTAGGCATGGATTTCAATGGCAAAGTGACTCTGGATTCAATATCTATTACCCCAAAAACAAACAGTCAAAACAATATACACACACAGACAGTAAACAAATATTTATTTATATTTGTACAACTATTAAGGATGAATTTTACAATTGTGTAGCTTAATGAAATAACCCTGTGTTTTAGAGTAGAGATCAACAAACTGAGTCTCACAGGCTTAATCAAGTTTCTCTTCAATGGTTGGAAAAAAATAACAAAGAAGAATATGTAAAGAAACCCACGTATGCTAAAAAGCCTAAAGGAGTTACTATTTAGCTTTTATATGGAAAACCACTTGCAAATCCTTGCTTTAGTTAGTTCTGGATAAGATGTCGACTTGCCTATTACTACAACTTGATGAGCTCTGTTACCTGATCTTTTAGATAATAATACTATAAAAATTTCATTATGAAAATTAAAAATCATTACAATATATATTAACTTATTCTTTTATTTTCAAATATTTTTTCCAAAGCAAAGTGATTTCACAAGGCCAAATTCCTTGTGAAATTAAAATCATTACAATATATACACCAAATCTTCAAAGAAGTAACAATGTGTGTGTATGTTTTAAATTTTTTTATTATTTTTAAAAAAATGTATATTGAAAGGAAAGGACAACAGAATAAGATCATAGAATGAGAGTTATATAAATGTTTTAGGATGATAGACTGTATACATTCTAATCAAGACATGTTATGCTAAAAATCTATGAAGAACAATATACAAAGCCCTTCTGATCATTGGAGGATTAAAGTATTCTTTGTGTAAAAAATTAAAAGTACTAGGCATGGATCTCAATGGCAAAGTGCCAATGGCATTTTCCTTTATTGACATTCTTGTTATCCTCATCCCCACTCTGAATTTAGGCCACTTAAGTCATGATCAAACAAATTATGAAGCAAATTATTTAGGAGGTACTTCATTTATAGACACATGTTTTTTTTTTGTTGTTTGTTTGTTTTTTTTGATTTTTATTGTTGGTTGTTCAAAACATTACATAGTTCTTGATATATCATATTTCACACTTTGATTCAAGTGGGTTATGAACTCCCATTTTTACCCCGTATACAGATTGCAAAATCACATCAGTTACACATCCATTGATTTACATATTGCCATACATAGACACATGTTTATAAAAATATATGTTTTGCATTTTGGAGAAAAATTAAAATCATTACAATATATAGACCAAATCTTCAAAGAAGTAACAATGTGTGTGTGTTTAATTTTTAATTATTTTTTAAAAATTTATATATGACAGCAGAATGCATTACAATTAGTAACAATGTGTATTTTGAGTAAACACATGCACGCACACAATCAGAGATCAATATTTAAAGTCTCCTCCTTGCATTTATTTATTTTTTCCAATTAAGTTCTAAGTGTTAGAATAATCATACATATGGTATGCTTGGGATAGTATTGGTTTACAATTTATTGAAAGAGACCACTGTGGGATATAATGGAAAGCTAGTATTTGAATCAGTTGTTTAAGGAACCAGAAAAATCAGTCCTTCTAACACAAGTCATATCTGGTACCCAAATGTCTTACTGCTAAGTCCTTTTGGTGACAGAGGCTACTTTGTTAGTGAATAGAGAGTGGCTTCTGAATCTGAGAGAGGGAATGTGGCAGCTGGGATTGTTATATCCCTTCTTCCAAGATAATCCTACTGAGGATCCACACTGACAATCCTTCCATTGCACAATTAGTCTCTTTATGTCCGCCACCCCCCCCCCAAAAAAAACTCTTTTATTCCCCAAAATGACAGACATGAGGCAGCTTCAAAGGCAACCTTGCCAAGAAGTCCTGGGGACAAATCATGTCAAATATTGATCATAAAACACAAATGTACAGGAATGATCATCAGCAGAACTTCCAAAAGATCATTATTCAAGTCAAAACTAAAGAGGTATGACCACCAAAGGAAGTGTTCCAAGGAAAGACTGACTTGCTAGGTTGTATGTCTTTGTGCACATTGTGGACTTGCAACAGAATTTTTGTTTTATGCTTCCCCTGTGACTGACATTTCAAAAATATTTTAAAATATATTTTCCATTAGCTCACACTCTATATTTTTTCACACCAATTTAGATAAGACATTAATGTTCAATGCATTATAGAGATATACCAATTGTTTCATGTATCTAAAATGTATTAACTCATATTTATTTTGTTGTTTTATATTTATCAATTATCAAACTCTTCATCATTTTAACGAAAAATTTGTATTTGACAGTTTTGACAGAGAAGTCAACTACTAGGATAGTTTTATTTTAAATATCATCTCTGCAGTTAGTATTTTTAAAAAAATACTGCAATGTCTGTTTCCTAGTAACTTAATTGAATAAATGGATTACAATAAGGTGGCACTAATACAGCACTTAATTATCACATATGTACCATAATAATTATGTGTGCAAAGCAAGAGGTAATTTTTCTAGTTGAATACCATTCTTTGTTTTAAAACAGTATGTAAATTTTTATGTTTTTTCCTTTCTAATAATTATTAAAAAATACTTTAGAAGAAGGGATGTCATCCTGACAAGGAAAAAAGCATTATATAATGCAAAATATGCCAATTTCTCACCTTATGAATTTAATTTTGTGAACTCTCAGTATCATATTGCTCTCAATGTGACTTTAGGTGCTTGTGAAGAGCCAATAAAAATGTTATATTGTAAGTCACTGAGCCTGAGACTCTAATCTGATTATATTGTCTACAGATCTTTAAAAGTTAGTATGAAAGACATTCAAATCTAATAAAATCTAATCTGAACAAGGAATTATTGAGTTTTCCAAATCCATTAAGAAACCTAATAGTCATATGTTGTGAACTGATGCAAATTTAGTAATCTAATTTTGCTTTTAAAATGAGCTAGATTAGCACTGTCTTCAAAAACATCTCTTTAGATACTAGCTAAGAAAAATACAATAATAAGCACAATTACATTGAAGAGTACTGAAAAAGATTACTACATCTAAGATCTTTAGTTTGAAATGAGACAAATGTAAACATATGGAGGCTGCCCTCAAGGACACAGTTAAGACAGAGAACAGGGTAACGTTGACAGAAAAATAGAGTGTGCAGAGGAGTGTAGGAGGGAAGAGTGGAAAATGTCATAAATATCCATAAACTATATTATTAAATTAAATAGCATTGAACAACATCTTAAATGGGACAGCTACTGAAGTCTCATTTTATATCTCTATAAAAGGGAAGTGGTGAAAAAACAAGTTATTTTAGGATATAGAATCAGAATTTAATGATACAGGGTAAAAGGCAAGACATTAAACCCAACTATCCAAATTATTATAAGATGTTGGTGGTGTAACTCCCTAGGGAGAGGATACTTATAATTAGGGAGTTGGTGCTCACTTCTTGGTTAATGGTATGATTGTTAGAGAGAAGAAATACTTGACAGAATGAAAATACTCTGAAAAGTGTATGTGTATGTGTTCATGTGTAAAATATGGAAACAGCAAAAAGTATTCATAATATTACATCAAGAATTCCCTTCAATACTGAAGTATGTTCTCTTTCAAAAAATTTTACTATGTAGTGATGTTTTCAAACTGAAAAAAATACTCTCCAGCTACATATCAAATTTGGTGCAAGATAGGATATAGATGTCAGCTATAAAAATTGATGATCAACACTGACAATCTTACTTCCATAGAGCAATTAGATGATGGGCAAGCATTTATCTTGTGTTTATTATACATATGCTACCTATGATCAGGATGCATCCAATTTTAAAGCTATAAAATACACATATCAGAATTTGTATTTATTCTTAATAACAGAATATTGTACTAAACATCTCCACCCTTAGAAAGACTATTTTGGTCCTCTCTCTCTCCAGAGATATATGAAAATATTTTCAAAGCTAAAATAAAATTACATTTTATTTTCTCTGAATTACATAATAATTTAAATTTGTGTTCAATGCATTTTTATTATTTTCTCCAGCAAAATATTAATACAAAAACAGCGGTCTTGATTTTTTTTTTATCTTTTTGATAATAGCCATTCTTACTGGAAATAGGTGATATCTAATTGTTGTGGTTTTGATTTTCTTTTCCCTAATGATTAGTGATTATTATTTTTTTCATATATCTCAGTATGGATTGGATGGGAGCTATCCCCTGTGCACTCATATGTGAGACAATGCAGGAATGTTTAGAGATAAAATGATTATATTATGAGATCTGTAACATCATCATCATCATCATCATATTACTCCATTTAATAGTTTAATAATTTGGATTAGTAGGTGGTAACATAGGCAGGTGTGGTGTCGCTGGAGGAAGTAGATGCCTGGGAGATTATATTATCCCTTGTTTCTTGTACTCAGGTTCTCTCTGCTTCTGGACTAACACATCCCGAGCTGCTTTCCTTTGCTATGTCCCTCCTCTATGATGTTCTGCCCCACCTCTGGCACAGAACAATGAAGTCAGCCATCCACACACAGAACCTCTGAAACCATGAGCCAAAATAAACTTTTACTCTTCTAATTTGTTCTTTTCAGGTGTATTGCTCATAGTGACATAAAACTGACTAACACATACCTGTTGGCCATTTGTCTGTCTTCTTTTGATAAATATCTACTTTGGTCTATTACCTATTTTAATTGGATTTTTTTTTTTTTTGCTGTAAAGAACTTTCACATCTTTGATAAAATTTATTCTTAAGTACTTTTGGAGTTATTGCTGAGATATCAACTTCTTTAAAATTGGCTCTCATCAAAAAAGCAAGTGACTGAGAGGATGGAGAGAAAAGGAAATCTTTGCAGGTGATTGGGAATGTAGGTTAGTATAGCCATTATGGAAAGCAATATGGAAGGTCCTCAAAAATTAAAAGTAAATGTAGGGGCTGGAGATACAGCTCAGTTGGTAGAGTGCTTGCATGTACAAGACCCTAGGTTCAATCCCAGGACCAAAAAAAAAAAAAAATCTAATAAATCTAATATATGATCCCAAAATTTAACTATTATATATACATTAAATGAAGTTTGATCATTAGGTCAAAAAAATCTGCACTCTCATGTTCATTACAACATTATTCTTCATACCCCAAAAATGAAAACAACTTAAGTGTTCATCAACTGACATCAAACAGAACGCATAATACAAAGCATTGTTTTATCCATGTTTTTATTGGTTCATTATAGTTGTACATATTGATGGGATCTGTTGTTACACATTCATACATGCACACAATATAACAATATAATTTGGCCAATATCACTCCCAAATATTCCCAAATACTTCCCTGCCTCCATCCCTGCCTACTACATCTTTCTCTACTGATCTGCCTTTGATTTTTAGGAGATCCACCTCCAACTTTGTTTTCCTTTTTCCTCTATAGCTTTTGCATATGACCCTCACTTAACCTTCTGAGTTTGATGTATTTTTATTAACATGATGGTCTCTAGTTCTAGCCATTTTCCTGAAAAGTTACATACATTCATTTTTATTTATGGCTGAATAAAACTTCATTGTGTATATACACCACATTTTCTTTATCCATTTATCCACTGAGGTACATCTAGGTGGATTACATAGTTTGGCTACAGTGAATAATGCTGCTATAAACATGGGTATACATGGGTATGCATGTATCTCTGTAGGAAGATGACTTTATTTCTTTAGGATAAATACCAAGAAGTGGGATAGATGGATCATATTTGTTCCATGCCTAGTCTTTTGAGAAGCCTCCATACTGATTTCCAGAGTGGGTATAGCAATTTACAGTCCCACCAACAGTGTGTTTCTTTTACTGCTCATCCTCTCTAGTATTTATTATTATTTTTATTCTTGATAACTGCCATTCTGACTGTTGTGAGATGAAAATGTAGTTTCGATTTGTATTTCCCTAGTTACTACTGATTTTGAACATTTTTCCATGAATATGTTGGCCATTTGCATTTCTTCTTTTTAGAAGTGTCTGTTTAGTACATTTTCCCATTTATTAATTAGTTTATTTGATTTGTTGATGTAAAGGTTTTTGAGCTCTCTATATATTCTAGATATTAATCCTTTGTCAGAGAGTAGCTAGCACAGATTTTCTTTCATTCTGTAGGTTCTCTCTACACATTCATAATTGTTTCCTTTGCTGTGCAGAAGCTTTTTAATTTGATGCTGATCCATTTATTAACTCTTGACATTATTATTTCCTGAGCTTTAGAGGTTCTATTAAGAAAGTCATTTCCTGTGCCTTAAAGCTGGAGAGTTGAGCTCATGTTTCCTTCTAGAATTGCATGGTTTCTGATCTAATTCTGAGATCTTTGATCCATTTTGAGTTGATTTTTATTCAGGATGAGAGATAAGGTTCTAGTTTTATTCTTCTATAAGTTTTTCCAGCACCATTTGTTAAAAAGACTCTTTTCTCCCATATATGTTTTGGCATCTTTGACTGTGTGTTTGTCTCTGTGTCTTCTATTCTGTACCATTGTTCTCTGTTTCTGTTTTCATGCCAGTACCATGTAGTTTTTATTACTGTAGCTCTGTAATATATAATTTGAAATCAGATATTGTGATTCCTCAAGCATTGCTTTTCTGGGCTTACAATTGCTTTAGGTATTCTGGGTCTTTTATTCTTCCAAAGGAATTTTAGGACTTTTTTTTTTTTTTTCTTTTTTGTACCGTGATTGAACTCAGGGGCACTCAACCACAGAGCCACATCACCAGCCCTATTTTTTTGTTTGTTTGTTTTGGTTTGTTTTTGTATTTTGTTTAGAGACAGGATCTCACTGAGTTGCTTAGTGTCTCACTGTTGCTAAGGCTGGCTTTGAACTCGTGATCCTTTGGCCTCAACCTCCAGAGCTGGGGAATTACAGGCATATGCCACTGTGCCTGGCTTGTTTTTTTCTTGTTCAGTGAAGAATATCCTTGGTATTTTGATGGGAATTGCTTTGAATTTGTATATTGATTTTGGTAATACAGCCACATTAATTCTGCCTCTCTATGAACATTGGAGGTCTTTTCATCTTCTGGGGTCTTCTTCAATTTCTTTCTTCAATGTTCTGTAGTTTTCATGGTAGAGGTCTTTCACCTCCGTGGCTACATTTATTCCTAGTTTGTTTGTTTGTTATTTTTTTAGCTATTGTGAATGGAATAGTTTTTTCTTATTTCTTTCTCAGCATATTTATTTTGGTATATAGAAAATTTAATGATTTTTGTATGATGATTTTGTAAATTACTTCTTTGCCAAATTTGTTTATTTCATATCTAGCAGTGTTATGGTGGAATTTTTTGAATCTACCATACATAATAATAGGATCATATCATCTACAAACAGTGATGATTTGACTTTTTCTTTTCCTATGTTTATCTTTTATTTCCTTCTCTTTCCTAATTGCTCTGGCTAGAATTTCTAACACTATATTAAATAGGATTGGTAAGTATGGACATCCATATCTTGTCTCAGATTTTAAAGTAAATGCTTTCAAGTTTTCCCCATTTACTATGAGGTTGCCTTTGGATTAGGAGATTATTGTATTTAATTAAACACTATTAAGAATACTAAATATATTTTGAAAATATTAAATTATATAACTAATAATATGAGGCAAACAATCGGGAGATAATAGTTTGTTCTATTATTTCTGGGATGTGTACACATACACATATATACATATACACACATATACATGTATGTATGTATGTGTGAAACACGTGAGAAACACATATGCAAAAAACGTATAATCTGTGTTCAGTTTAATATGCAGCTTCCATTCTATAGTCATTAATGAGTTTTATAAAATGTGAATAGGTATATAGTATTCCATGTTACATGTCTTCTATATATGCTTAGTAATCCCTGTGCTATTGATTATAATTAATAACTTTCCATTCTTTCATAGTGTAGAATATAGTAAATCCTTTGAACATGAACTTTAGTTATAATATTTTCATAGAATAAATTTCTAGGAAATTCTTAAAACCTTAAACTTTTAAGAAAATAGTACATGTTTCTCACTAGAAATACATTTTGATTTTTGCATATACTCACAAATTTATTTATCTTTTTCAAAATACACTTACCCCAACTGAAAGATTTTATTTTCCCTTTTAATTTTATTATTGTCAATGTCATAGTGGTAAAACATAAGCTACTTTTTAAAGGGAAAAAATCCTGCAATGGCTGCAGGTTCTGATATTCACAGATGAGACATGAGTAAAGACATTTAGGCAGGTCAATTAGAGACATCAGCCAGCAAGTTACCATCAGCAGCAGCAGAAAGTATGTTAATAACATTAATGAGAAAGAGCCTAGGTACTATCTCAACAGAGATCAACTTAGGGCATTACAGTCTAAGAAAATGCTTGCAATAAGTGCAAAGATTTACTTTTTCCTTAGTTATCATAGAGAAAATGTGAATTTAATGATTGATAATACTACATATTTTATAAATCACTTTATGGAAACATTTTTGTTTCCTTAAATATTTTAAAAAGACAGTTTTTTTGCATATAACTTTGCAAACATTACTATATGATGAGATAATACAGGTTATGTAGGCATAGAAAATCCTTCCCACAGGTTCTTCAGGATTAACTGTCAGGGTTACATGCATATAAATGACCTTATTCTAACAGAGCAATACATCCTTGTAGCTTCTTTCACTATGTACTGCATATTCACTGGCTTAAGCTTACACATTTATTCTTACAGATTTTTAATGAACCTACAATGTTTCATGTGGGTTTTAAAAACTAAGACTTCAATAAAATGAAAGAAAAGCTACTTAGCCATTTAGAGATTTCTCTTATGAATAAGAAAATGAATTTCAGCAAAATGAATTTGATTCATTAATAACAGCTGATGTCGTGAACTTTCAAAATGGTTAATTCAGAAACATACAAGATTTTACTTTCCCAAATGAACTTAACACTATGAGTACCAAGCATTGCTTCACTTGTAGAAGTTGAATCAGAGTTCTATGCAGAGTGTAAATAAAACTTCAACCTGGATGGGAGGAACCCAATCATTATACATGAGAATGTTTTTAAACCCTTGCAAAAAGGGGACTCTAGGGGCTGGAGTTGTGGCTCAGTGGTAAAGCGCTTGCCTCTCACATGTGAGCCACTGGGTTCCATCCTCAGCACCACATAAAAATAAATAAATAAAGATATTGTGTTCATCTACAACTAAAAAAAATATTTTTTTTTTAAAAAAAGGGGGACTCTAAAACTGTTGTATTGATAGCATTGGCACCAAAACAAACATAAATACCAATGGAATAGAATACACAGAGACAAATCCATGCAAACGCAATCATCTACCACTCAACGGAGGTGCAAATAAAACATACATTGGAGAAAATATAGCCTTTTTAACAAACAGTGCTAAGGAAACTGGATATCCATATGTAGAATAAAACTGGATTCCTATCTCTCACTCTGCTAAAAATATAATTCAAAGTAAACTAAAGACCTAGGAATTAGACCAGAAACTATACAACCTCTAGAAAATAATCTAGGTCCAATACTCCAACATACTGACACAGGTACTGACTTCTACACAAGACTCCTAAAATGCAAGAAACAAAACCAAAAATCAATAAGTGGGACAGCATGAATTTTTTAAAAAGTTCACAGCAAATGAAACAAAAGCCTAAAGAGAAAGCCTATAGAATGGGAGAAAAATCTTTGCCATCTGCTCCTAAGACAGGGGATTAATATCCAGAATATATAAAGAACTCAAAACTTAACAACAACAATAAATAGGAAAAAGAACTAAACATATACTTTCAAAAGAAGAAATATAAATGGCCAATGAATGTGAAAACATGTTCAGCATTCTTAGCAATCAGGGAATTAAAAATCAGAACTACATTGAGATTTTATTTCCACTCAGAATAGCAATTGTCAAGAATACAAATAATAAAAATGGCTGGCAAGGATGTGGGGGGAAAATGTACACTCATACATTGTTGATGGGACTGCAAATCACTGCAACCACTCTAGAAAGTAGTATGGAGATTTC
Organism: Marmota marmota marmota; assembly: GCF_001458135.2. Taxonomy (NCBI): domain Eukaryota; kingdom Metazoa; phylum Chordata; class Mammalia; order Rodentia; family Sciuridae; genus Marmota; species Marmota marmota. The sequence continues at coordinate 1,891,348 of NW_026000019.1, forward strand.
TCAAGAAACTAAGAATGGAACCCCATGTGATCCAGTTATCTTGCTCCTCAGTATTTGTCCAAAAGAACTAAAATCAGCATACTATACGGATACAGCCACATCAGTGTTTATTGCAGTGCAATCCACAATACACAAATTATAAAACCAGCCCAGATGCCCAAACAGATGAATGGATAAAGAAAATGTAGTACATATGCACAAGGGAGTTTTACCCAGTCATAAAGAAGAAGGAAATTATGTCTTTTGCTGGTAAATGGTTGAAACTGGAGAACATCATGCTAAGTAATATAAGCTAGACTCAGAAAGTCACAGGTTGAATATTTTCTCTCCTATGTGGAAGATAAACCAAATGAATGAGAAAAAAGTAGGGTGGGAAATTTCATGAAAATAGAAAAGAGACCAGTGGGATAGAGAAAGAGGATAGTGGGAATGGGAGGAAAAGGGGAAGGGAGGAACTGTGACATTAAATTGACCAAACTATCATATGTATATATGGGAATATACTACAGTGGATTTCTTTTTTATGTATATCTATAAATCACTAATTAAATAGATAATTAGAAGGGACCACTAGAGAAAAGGGAACAGGGGGGAAGGAGATGGGGAGGGGATGGGGAGGGGATGGGGACTAAAATACAGCAAACTATATTCCATGCTTTGTATGAATATGTCAAAATGAACCCCAATATTATGTATAATTATAATGCAGTAAGAAAAGAAACTTTTAAATGCAATGGAAAAAAACATTTATCATTGTGGCTATTTAATTGCCTCTCTTTATTTTAAATATAGATTTATCATAGTGTATCTAAAATATGCATAATGGTTCACAGTTTAAAATGTATACTCATACCCCTTGATTTTCATGTAAGGTATAATAATTATATATTTTACATGCAAGGAATATGTGGGAAAATGTGAAGAATAGAACTTGATCATTAAGAGCAATTTATCACTCATTAAGCTATTTAAGTGCCTCTCTGTATTTAAACTAAGAACATTAGAATGGTTATATGGTAGAGAAGAAAAGCATAAACACTCTACTTACCATTGTCCCAGCTACAGGAAGCAATGAATAATTACAATGTCCTAAATGAATAATATCTACAAAGCAAAATCATTGAATTTAGAGATACTTTTGATGACTTATGATCAAAAGAAAAGAACATTGTGCAAATAGTGATTTTTTCCTGCATTTTTAACAGAAGTGTTACACAGGACTATTGGAGCTTGAGTCAATATTCTTACAAGTGAATTATCACCAGTAACACTTACATTGAAAAAATAAAAACAGATAGCAAGAATTAGTTTCCAAAAAGTATGTGACAAATTAAATTTCCGCTACAAGTGTGAAAGTTTAAATTTTATCAGATTCTTACTAACTCATTTCCTTCAGGTTAGTTGTGGTTGCTTTTCAGGGATGAAAGTGGAGTCTATTAGATTTTTAATTTTTTAAGCTCTGATAAGGCTGGGCTCCACTATTGTAAAATTTCAAGTACTTATAACTTAAATTCTTGAATATCATCATTACTAATATTTTTCATATTAGAACATATAGTTAACATTTTTATACCCTATTATACATCTTCTAATTTTAAAGCCCATTTTTCTAGGTTAAGAATTAAAAGTAAGAATTATGTCTATATTAATATATTTTTAAATTATTGGCTCATATTTAGTTGCATTGATTTACAAGTTCATTCTCAAATTTTACAATAATATGATCTTTCAATAGTTTTAACATCTATAAGTTTAGATATGTAAATATTTGCTTAAATATTTAGATATCCAAATATCTGCTTAATATTTAGCTATCCAAATATCTGCTTAACGTTTGCTTAATCTTCACACATTTGCTTAAAATTACATTTCCCCTTTATGATTCTTTTTAATGAGGTATACAAACAAAAATAACTATTAAATTAATACCACCAGAAATTTCCTTTCAGAAGTACTTTTTTAAAACATAACTATACTTACCTAATAATTATCCATATATAAATAGTTTAATATACTACTTCCAAACATTTCATCTGGCATTAAAATGCCAATATTAAGGCTCATCATTAGTTGTGTGAATTTTAGGTCATTAGTTAACTCCTCTGTGGTTCAGATTTATTAACTTCAAATGAGAATAATATCAACCACAAAATATGACTTTTAAGAATCTAATATATTAATACATGCTTAGTCCTTAGAAGAGGGATTCCCAACCTATTAGTCCCTTCAAAATATGTATTCAAATTACCTGGTATTATTACAAAAATGCCAATCTTGCCTTTAGCTCAGAGTCAAAGTTTCAAGGGAGCAAGGGACAGTGATATACAAGTATGTACATTTTCAAAACCAATTTTCCAGGAGATTTCAACACACATTCAAGTTTGAGAACCACTACCTTAGAGGAATTTCTAATACTCCCACAGTGCTATTATTACTGACTGTGGACCTACCTGATATTTGACACGTCTGGGCATAAATCAGTATATAAGGTACAAACCTCAGTTTCTATGACTGGGTACATCATGATGAATTTTCAACAAAAAATTACCAAGTCTGCTAAGAACAGTTAAAAACAGTCTATAGAAATAGGAGGACTAACTAAGACATGGCATAAATATTGTAATCAGACAAGAATTTTAAAAGGACAGTGAATACTATGTTGACTTTTAATAGAAATGTAAATAAAATGCAAGGACAGATGGACATAAAGTAGAGATATGGAAAAAATTAAGGAAGAATGACTTATGAGCTTACTAGTCAACTGGAAAGGGCAAAGGAAAGAACACATGAAATAGTCTTTAGAAACTTCCCAAATAAATGCAAAGGTAAAAGAGAATTCTAAAAAAATTAGCATCATTGGAATATTTTCCAATAGCATATTATATGCATTAGTATACCATAAATGAATGAAAGAAAGAACAAACAGAAAAAATACTTAAAATAATAATGCCAATAGATTTCCAAAATTAGTAAAACAAAAGACCACAGATTGAATAAATTCAGAAAACACCAAAAAAATAAATAAAGAGAAAAACCATAAAACTGTACTTTAACATATTTCAAACATCAGAAGAAAATATTGAATAAGTTAAGACCAAAAAAAGTAAACACACAAAATACCTTAAATACAGAGGAGCCAGGGTAACAATAACTGCAGAAGCCTATCAGAAACCTTCCAGAGAGTAGAGTAAAATATTTAAAATGTGTAACACACACATACAGTATCCTATAAATTTTATTTATTTATTTTTGGTACTAGGACTTGAACTCAGGGCACTCAACCACTGAGCCACATCCATATCCCCAGCCCTTTATGTATTTTACTTAGAGACAGGGTCTCATTGAGTTGCTTAGGGCCTTGCTAAGTTCTCAGGCTGGCTTTGAACTGGCAATCCTCCTGCATCAGCCTCCTGAGCCACTGGGATCACAGGTATGTGCTACCATGCCGGTGATAATATATTCAGCAAAATTTATCTTCAAATGTGAAGGAATATCAAGAGTCTAAACCAATCTAGAAGTTCATTGCCAATATAACTACTCAACAAGAAATATTAAACTAAGTTCTTTGGGAAAAAGGAATGAAAATGGCATAAGCCAGAGACTCAGGTCTACAAAAAGAAAATAAGAGCAACTGCGATGGGAGAAAATTGAAGGAAAACAAAGTTTTTGTTTGTTTGTTTGTTTGTTTGTTTTACTATTCTCAACTGAATTAAGAAATAGCTGCAAAAGTAATGTGTTGGGAGATTCACTTGTATAATATATAGCTAAATGAAATGAATTAAAATATTGAAGGTGGCATGGGGGAGTATTTGTTATAAGGTACCTGTATTACATGGGAAGCTCTATAATGTTATTTGAAAGTGCACTTACATTCATTAAAAATATATATCGGCTTACAACTTTTGAAAATAAAGTTTACATTCTGACAGATAAAATAGAATCATAAAAATCTCAACAAAAACAGAAAAGGTAGAATAATGGGAACAAAGAATAGAAATGACAAATATAAACCAGTTATAGATAAGGTAGACACTAGACAGTGATCTAAATATATTTATAACAACTTCAAACATGAATTGTCTAGATACTCCAATTAAATATGAAAAATTATTAATTTTAATAGTTTTTGGTAGAGGTTTGGTCTATATTTCAGATCATGTCAGTGACAATTTGACTTTTTTTTTCCAGTTTGGACAACTTAATATTTCTTTCTTTCTTGATTGCTTTGGCTAGAACTTCCAACACTATGTTGAATAAAATGGTGAAAGGGAGGATGCTTGTCTTGCTTGCAATCTTAGAATGTTGTTAACTTTGCACCATTCAATATAAAGTTAACTCTTAGCTTATGGAATTGATTTTGTTGAGGTATGATCCTTTGTTAATTCTATTTGTTAAGCCTGTTTTATCCTGAAGGATGTGAAATTTATTAGATGTATTTTCTTTATCTGTTGAAATGTCCACTTTTTTAGAGATATTGTATTACTGATTCAATCCTATTGCCTTGTCTGTTTAGATTTTCTCTCATTATGATGTGGTCTTGATGAGGTGTATGTGTTTAGGAATTTTTCTATTTCTTCCAGATTATCAAGTTTTTCAGAATATAGTTATTCAAAATAATCTCTAATATTCTTATTTGTTTTAAAACTATAATATTTTCCTTTCATTTATGATTTTGAATCTTCTCTCTCCTTTTCTATTTCATTTGTTTCATTGATTCTTTGTAATTTTTATTTAGTTTCTGTTTCATTGATTTTTGCTCTAATATTTATTACTTGTTTCCGTATGCTGATTTTGGGTTTAGTTTGTACTTTTTGTTATAGTTTCTTGAGATTCAGTGATAGCTTGTTTATCTGAGACTTTTCTGTATTTTTGATGTGAGAATCAATTACTACATACTCCTCTTTTAGTACTTATTTTTATTTATTGCATAGATTTTGTTGTATTTCCATCTTCATTTGTTTCATGAAATATTTTAAGATGTTCTTGATTTCTTCTTTCATCCATTGAGGCTACCTCTGCCTTTAGGTCTAGTAATATTTTTATATTTGTGTGTTCTGATATTGGATGCATATATATTTAGAATTATTTACTTTTGCTGAATTTGCCCCTTTATCATATAATGTTCTTCCTTGTATTTTAATATTTTTTTGAGAGGGGTACCGAGGATTGAACTAAGAGAAACTCAACCACTGAGCCATACTCTCAGCCCAATTTTGTGTTTTACTTAGAGACAGGTCACACTGAGTTGCTTAGTGCCTTACTTTTGCTGAGGCTGGCTTTGAACTCCTGATCTTCCTGCCTCCACTTCTGAGCTGCTGGGATAACAGGCATGCAACTCTGCATCCAGCTTTTTACTTTTTTTTTTTTTTAAATTAAAGTCTATTTTATCTGACATGTATATTCCTAGGTTTGCTGTTATTGATACTATTGTTTTGTTTTGTTTTATTGTGTTGTGTTTTAGTTTTCATGGGTATCAGATGATCTTATTCTATTCCCTCACTTTCAGTCTATGTGTGTTCTTGGAGGTGAAGTTAATTTCTTGTAATTAGCACATAGTTGAGTCTTTTTAAAATCCATCCAACCACTTTCTCTTCTAATTGGACAATTTAGTCCATTTTAATTTAAGGTAATTATTAATAAATAAGGTTTTACTTTAACCACATGTAACTTGTTTTCTAGTTTAGAGTTCCTTTCTTTCTCCTTGTCCCATACCCTTCCTTGGTGATTAAGTAATAACTTTAATAATGTGTTTTGTTTTCTTAATTTTTGGTTTGTGTATTACATATTTTTGTTTTGTGGTTACCATGTGCATATATTTTGATTATAACTAGCTATTTTTGAAATAATAGCAACTTCACATGATCATAAGAACAGAAATGAGAAAAAATATAATAAAACTCTCTTTCATTCTTCCCTACATTTTGAATTTTTGATACATTTTACAACTTTGTCTATTACTTAACACATTAATGCAGATGCTATTGTTTTGAATTCTTTTTTTTACTCTTCATATTAAAAATACAAATGTTTTATACACCATGCTTACAATATTAGAGCCTTCTTAGTTCGTTTCTATAATCACTCTTACCATTATTTAATACCTTATTTTTCTCTTATTTGTTACTGTCTCAATTTGAAGAACTACCTTTTTCTTGTTGAACAGGTCTGATAGACCTACATTCTCTCAGCTATTGTTTGAGAAATTCTTTTTCCCTCCTTCATTTCTAAAAGATGGTTTTCATGGGAAGTGTTCTTGATTAACATTTATTTTTAATATAGTGAAAACCTCATGCCACTCTCTTCGGTTCTATAAGGTTTCTGCTGAGATGTCACCTGTCAGGCTAAATTCAGGCACCCCATGTACTATTTGTCTTTCCTCTTGCAGCCTTGTGAAACTTCTTTTTATCTTTCACCTGTGAGAATTTCATTATGAGATATGTTGGGGTATACTTGGTTGAATAAAATCTGACTGGTGACCTTTAACTTTCTGTACCTAGATATTTGTATTCTTCTCTAGGTTTAGAAAGTTTTCTGTTATTATTTATTTGAATAACTTTTACCCCTTTGTCATTCTCAAGTCATTCTTAAATCCCAGTAACCAGAATATTTACTATTTTAAAGCTTTCCCAATATTCCCATAAGCTTTCTTCATTCTTTTTCATTCTTTTTCCCCTTCAGCCTGTCTTTTGAGTTATTTATTGTTTGATGTTTCCTGTTAGTGATACAATCTATCAAGTTTTTAATTTTTCTGAATGTGTTTTTCAGCTCAAGGATTTTGCTTTGATTTTTATAAGTTGTTTCCATCTCTTTGTTTCCTGTTAGAGCATTGAAATGTTTCTCTGTTTTCTTCAAGCTCTTTGTTTCCTTAAAACAGCTGTCCTCTGAGTGTTTTCCTATGTTGATTACTATGCAGTTTCAGTCACCTTATTATAAACTCTAGATGAGGTCAGAGTTTCCCAAGAACTCTTGATCTTTGTTAGCATGAGACATCATTTGGGAATTTAAGGATCAGTATTTATTCTAGTGACCTAATCTAGCTTTGTGCCTGCTTTTCCAGAGTCTAAGAAGGTTGCTCATTTTGTCTAAGGCTATAACTGCTTCCACTATTTTCTCAGTGGATTATGCTCAGGTCCAGATTTGCCAAGAGTTTGCTATTGGTGTGTAGTCACTATTCCAGTATTAGATGGCAATCAAAGCCTTGATTTGTCCCTAATACTCTGTCGGTATATTGCTCAGAAAGAAACAGGAGGGTACCTAGAGAGGGTAGAGTGTACTCACAGGCTTCTCCCTGGGACCGGAATACTCCTGGATGCCTTGTCCATTGTTGCTGACCTATGGTGAGATACTTTAGGATTTTGTACTGTTTTGGGCAGAATCACCATGGATAGATCAGCTCCAGGATCCTATACCACACCTTTGGCCACCAACACCACTAAGCTGTGTCATATTCTGAGCCCACAGCCCACCAATACAAGCAGAACACTAGGTGCTAACCAAGGTCCACACTTCTATGGGACGCCTATTGCTGAGGTAGATTCATGACCTAAGGTCACTGCCTCAAGTCACATGTGAGGCTAGCTAGAACAGAAGTCTCAGAGACTGGAGCCATGTGTTGCCCCTGGCACTGGAGCTGAGCCAGAGGCTGTTTACAGGCAGATCTGGGGATGTGGGCCATTAGGAACTGCACAGGGTTTGTTTTAATCAGTCTGGCACTAAATTCCAGGTCAATATTTTGGCTTCCTATGTCATCCCACAACCAGTGATGGTGGTCTTGCACTAAACTCTGTTGCCTGAGATACAGTGTTGACAGAAGCAGATTCTTGGCTACCTGGCTGAATCTCATAGCCACAACAAACTGCACACTCTTAGTTACATTAAGGTCCATGCAGCAGGCAGTGATACAATCCAAAACCCAGTTCTGTCTCACTGGGGAGCAGGCCCATGCCAGATGCCAAAGCAGTTATTGACACCCATTTATGAGCACTAGACTCTTGTGCCAGCCAACGTTGTGAATAGATGGTGGAGGAAGTCTTTTTGCTGCTTGGCCTAATGCAATTTTAATGGCTAAGTCTGAAGGTTGAGGTCATGGAACTTGTCAAGCACAGGGTTTCACAGTGATCAGCCTGGGTTTCAGATCTGAGACATGGACATAATTTCTCCTCTCCAAAAGGAAGAAGCACCTCTCCTAGTGCTGGGTTCCTGGGAGTTGCGAGGAGCGAATGATACAGTGAACTCATTTCTTCTTGCCTTCTTCAATACTTTGTTTCATTCTGTTGTACTAAAAACGGGCACTATGATCTCTCACCTAACTTTCTTAGGTCTTTTGCTAGTAGTTTGGTGCAGGAATATCTATTCAACTTGGTGTGTCTATGGGGAGAGATTGCCAGAGATTCACCACTGTAGTGCTCTGCCCAAGGGAACTATTATTTTTAAAGCATACCATACCTCCCTTTATGAGTCAATAAGTAAAATAAAACTTTACTCCAAGAAATAATGGAAGTTCTGTACTCACAAGTTTTTATTGTTAACCTCATTGGTACAGATCACCTGGTAGTGAAAATACCGCAGGACCTGGCTTTTTCGAGACACAATGGGGACACATCCTTCAGTTCATCTTTCTAGCCTATGAGAAAGCAATTGGGCTTTTCATCACTTTTCTCCTAAAACCTACTTACATAATTAAGATACACATTGAGATAAAGGTGCATGGCTTTTACTCCAAGTGTTGTCATGATCTCTGAAGTAATTTTGGAAATTTCAAAGGATTAATTATAGATTTTTGGTGCTATTTGCTATAAGGTGTTTAAATCTGCTGAGGTCAAGGATCTGTAGTCTCATAATAATAAATCTCAAGTTTAGTATAGCTTACTTATTTCATACTACTTCATATTATGGCTTGAACTAAGACATAAACTAGGAAGTAGAAAAAAAATGAATACTTAGAAATATTTCCTATTGGGATTTTTTGATCTAATGTTTTGGGGAGGTATGATTTCAATATAAAGAGGTTGTAATGACCTGACTAAAGGGAACATCATTTTCTTCACATGATGATACTTCAGTAATTCCCTACATAGGTGGATACAGCTACCTGCTATAACCAAATCACCACTGATGAGAATGATATGCTGAATCAATGGTGCATTAATGATTAAAGTGCTATTTCTGCTTATAAATTCTGGTAGAGAAAATTGAGTCATACTCTCCAGGCACATGTGGAAAAAGGCCATAGTTTGTTAGAACCTATGCTAAATGTAATTTTACCGAAATAGATTTTACACCCATTAAAGCTAGAAAGCATATCAAATCATTCTGGACACACATGCTGCTCTACTTACATTATTTTGAAATGTTTTCAGAGTACAACAAACAAAAAGCTACCACTCTATCATCTCCTGGTTATCATAATTACATTATAAAACAAAGATCTCATTTGTAATCCTCATTAGTTTTAGGAGACTATAGAGTTGTGTCACTTGATGAAAATCTATGCCAAATTGTTCTGTGAAATTCAGAGTTATTCTCATTTTGCAGGCACATAAAATGCTATGATTATCTAACAGTATGATGTTTCTCATATTCTGAAGTGCCAGGGAAAATTTGTTTTATTACAAGAGACAAGATACACTAACCTCAAAAAAAATCTTTATATTACTGAACTGTTCTTTCAAATGTTTAACTTGGATAGAGGACCTACACACCTCTGTGTTCAAGGTCATCACAGAGTCAAGAATCCGGAGCTGCTGAAAATTGAATCAAAGCATACACCTTGAAAGAAGCAAGGTGAATGTTGTCGTTTGGAATTGACTCCAACAGTAAAAGCTATTTGCAGTTTTCTTTTATGAGATGAGCACATGGTTAAGAATCTGGGACCATGCTGTGGGTAAAAGGCACAAAGAACACTGTCTTCTCTTTCGTTCTCTTCCATGTCACTGGAGTTCCCCAGGCTTTTCTGGTTGAAAGTCATATGTTTTGCATTATTTTTTAAAGGTGGAATCACATTCCACAAAGGCTTTTCCTTTCTTTTCATTTACTTAAAGCAGAATTAGTCTGGCTCTGTTGTATTTGCAGGTCTTTGTCATTATGTCCTCTGGTTTGCCATATCACAGTGACAGGAGAAGCCTGAGGAAGGCAAGGTAGATCTACATAGACAGTGACATTTAAGAGAATGTTGTACCTTTGACTCATCTTTATGAAAGCCCTGATAAGCAAAATGACTAAGCCTTATGGACTGAGAGGTTAGCAAGAATCACGTTTTAGGACTTTTCAATCTGCTACAATGCAAATCAACAATGAAAAATTATAAAATGGATACAAGTAAGTAAAAAAAGAGTGGGCCAATGTAGCTAACTGGAATGAGCATTGTTCTTACAGAGAGGGTTGATATGTGAAGGTCAAGCTGCTTTCACAGATTGAAGAATTATTTATGTTGGAGGACTCAGAGTAATAGGCTACTGCCTTCTCATGGGATGAATCCAATGAATAAGTAACATTCTATGCCACATATTTCTTACAGCCTCATTTGATTCACCCTAGACCTGGTTGTAGTATGGTGGTAATATGCAGGTGAAGGAACTTCAATTCACACTTCTCTCTTGTCACCTATTGCCTACTTGTATACACATAATTCCGTCCCCTCAATAAAAGAAATATATAAACCATGGCTATTAGTTTATCTAAACACCCTTCAAATATCAATCATGCATAACATGACAGTAGATCATGGTACAGAACAACAAGAAAACATATCTGCCATTCAATTGTATATGGATAAATATAATGACGTTATATAATCACAATTAATACTGGAAGCTATTTGGAGGTAGAAAGCTGCCTGTGAATGGGCAGTGTAAAAACATTATTCCGGGGTCATCACATTCTTTCTAGTCACAGGTCATCTAAGTGACAATTACATAGATGGGTGCAAATACAATCTGATTTAGGGAAATGATTTAGTTACAGGTGACCAACATTAGTCCCAATCTGGCTCAATTATAAAAATGTATTTGTTTACTTTAGAAAAGATTTAAATCTCATCAAAAACTCCCTCAATCCCACATCTGAACTTTTTGCTTTTGTTGCTTTAGTTGTTTCATTAGGCTTCCTGGAATGTCTTTTCTTTCTACTTAAAATGTACAAAATATTTCTTTGTAATTGGACAAATATTGGTAGTGTTCTCACTCATCATATACTGGCATTCTATCTTGTAATGGAAGATAGAGGGTGTCTTTTGAGAAAGTAAACAGAAGTTCTGCATCCAATTCTGTTTTATTGCACAAAATTGGGCTATGTTTGCCAAGGACATTGTTAGCTTAATCTATATAGCTGAGAAGGGCAAATTTAATGCTATCAGATTTTATGGCTGAGAACAGGGACATACCAAAGAGAAGCAAAGACTAGAAAGAAAGAAATGGACCATGTCAAAAGAGCCTGGGAGCTTATCTGAAAGAACTGCCAATGACCAAATCTGGAATAATTTTAGCAGTATTAGAATTAATGATGAATAGTACATTGTTTAACCAAAGAATAAAATAAATATCCATGGATGCTTAGATGTATAAATAAATAATTGAATGATATAAATAAATGGGAAGAATGGACAATTTTTCTTCAAAAAGAATTCAAATTAAAGGAAATTAAAACATCATCATGCGAACTCCACACTAATATATCCTGTAGACAAAATACATATCAATGTATATTACTGAGCAAAAGTTAAAGGGAAAATGAAATACATACAAATTCTCAAAATATCTCTTCCATGAAAGTTATTAATTATAAAGGAATAATAACTATAAATTCGAAAAAATTTGCATTTAACATCTTAACCACATGATAGAATTTAGTGTTACCCAAAATAAGATTTAACATTTTGATCCCTTACACTGAGAAAGATATGCCACATTTCTAATATTCTACCCAATACTACATAACTTCAATATTGCTATAAAGATATCATCATCTCAAATTGAAAGGATTTCTAATAATAACTGAAGAGTATTCCAAAGTTTCAAGGTCATGATAAGCAAGGAAAGGCTGAGGACTTGTCACGTATGCAGGAAGGTGAGGGAGACATAACAACTGAATGCTAGGTGGAAGCCTGGCTTGTCCCTGACATTTGCTGAAATGATTAATGACACTACATCAGCCATGGTTCTGGTTAGCCTCAACTCACCAGCCAGGTAGTTCAATGACAGAATCACCTTAGGCTTCCTCTTTGTGAGATAACATGTAGTCTATAAATCTATGCTGTATCCAGCAGTCCTAGTGAAATGCCTCACGCCAATGTAAAGGTCAATATCAAAACTTCTAGAGAAAACCACCTGGCTTTCTAAGGTAGACCCTGAAGGTTTAAATCAAAATCTGATATTTGTGTTTAGAACCCTGGGAGGCATGGCTAAGGTCAATACTTCATTTTGACTTCCTGTTGTTACTTGAAGTCCTCTTGATAGTAGTCTTAATAAATGCTGTATAAAGAAGCAAATGGGTTTGTTTCTAGATTCCACTGCTCATATGAATTAGTGGGCCCAATGGAACGGCATATTTATTGGAAAATTCATCACAAACCAAGACAGTATAGATACAAGAAGTGGATATTGTTCAACAAACATTTTCCATATCTAATGTATTTCTGTACAACTTTAGAGCAGGACATTTGATGCCTTTGCTCAAGATTGTCATTTTATGGGTGACTTTAACAACCTTGGCATGTTGAGACAGTATCTCTATTTAGAGCAAAGGACAGCTTTGTTTACTAAATATAATAAAGATAGTACCTCCCCAAGAGCTGTCAGGTAGGTTTACCACACATTGTAAAAGTTCAGAGTCTCTAAACTTGCAGTTCTTCAATAATGCATCTTACTAAGTCTCAGGGAACAGGTAAAATGCTTAGACTCTAGCCACTGTTTTGTTGTGATTGTAATAGTCATTTTTCCTGTAAGGAGAATGACATATATCCTCCGAGTAGTTTTGGCAGGTGAACTTGATAATGTACAGTATGGTAAAATCTCAAACCCTTCACAGTTGGTAATACATTCTATAACCTATTATTTCTTATCATAATATGATATATTGATAATCAAGAGTAAATTGAGGGCTCTGTGTGTGATTAATATGATTATGTAGAGTGAACACTATATTTTAATGGGAGGTATTTTTCTAGTAACATTTAACTTGCCTTTTTTCTCAGATCTTTAATTAAACAGCTCTCATTTATGCCAACATTAAGCTTCTAATTATTAAATAATTTCTATATACTGGACTTTTCTGTACATTGAACATTTTGATCACTTCTTTTTACTTTAAAATTTCCCTTGGTGTCTGCAACATTTCATCTTCTTATTCTATTCATAGTTTTTTAGCTATTTATCCCTTTTCAAAGAAATCTATTCTTACAAAAACATTATTTTCCCAAGAGGTGCCCAACCTCAAACTTTATTCTTCCTAAATTGAACTTATCAAGTATGTGTTTTTTACTCATATATTGACACAGCTCTAGATTATCCTCTTCTTTGGTCCAACTGCCTGCTAAATAACTCTTTCAGAAAATTCAAACATAATATGTTCAAGACTGAACTTAAAATCTCTTGTATTTAAAAATGTGTAGTTACATTTTTTTGTTTGTTTCATTAGTTGGTCACATGATCCATTCATGCCTGGAATGCTTTCTTGGACTTCTTCATTCCCTTCCCATATCTTTTCAACAGCCTACCCCTCCTGAGCATTTTCAAGTTGTCCCTGTCTTCACCATCCTTACTGCTTCTGAATTGCTCTCATCGGTTGCTTTCTGGCTTGTTCTGTAGTGCTCAAAATTAGCTTCCCTGTTGCTGCCAGAAATTGATCTCCCTGCAGATGCCCATAGAATAAAATGAAAATTACCCCTGAATTCAAGAACCTCTGTGAGCTGGTCCCTGCCTCCTTTAAAGCTTGTTTTCTGACACTTCCTCTGCATTGAACTCTGTGGCCAAGCAATAGTAAACTATGAGTGTCTATTTCTATTCCTGCAAGTGTACACAAGCAGAACACTCAGCACTCTATCCCTTGGAGTGCTCATGTGCCTAGATTATTTCCCTTTTTTCTACATTTCCAGGAAACAAAAATATTCTTCTTTTAAGAATCACAGTTAACACTATATTCAGAAAACTTCACTAGTGCTAATAACTCACTGAGTCCATTATTTGGTATTAAATTCCTTATTTTTGATACACTCATGGTGTGTTGTGGTGTTGTGAATTCTTCTTGGGCATGGTGGCACATGCCTGTAATCCCAGAAGCTCTGGATGCTGAGGCAGGAGGATCCCCAGCTTCAGCAAAAAGCAAGGCGCTAAGCAACTCAGTGATACCCTGTCTCTAAATAAAATATAAAAAAAGGGTTGAGAATGTGGCTCAGTGGTTGAGTGCCCCCAAGTTCAATTCCCAAAACTCAAAAAACAAACAAAAAACCACATAGTGATTTTTGATCATGTATTTATCTTTCTACCCTCCTAACCCTCTTAAGTTGGTGAATTCCTTCATTAGATGAAGCCAGACTTATTCATCTTTCCTGGTTTTGTTTATTTATTTTTTCTTGTTTTGTTTTTATATAATGCGATGACTGGAACAAGCTTATCAATTCAAAAAACATTTGAAGAGAGTGAATGAATGCAAGGGATACCATATCTATATCTGTATCTGTCCATATGCACACACAAACACATATAAAATCAGCTCTTCTATAACTTAAGATTGACTTTATCATTTTGACTTTTCTGCAGCAGTACTTATGCCCTAGCTGTCTGGAATGCCCTTTAGCAGAGGTAGCAGAATTCAGTCACTATATTTAGCTAGCTGACTTGAGAGTCTGTGTGAAGCTACTTCAAACTCATTTCTAATTCATTTATTTTAACAGCCAGAGTGTTTCTTTAAGCCAATCCTGCCCTATGCTTTACTCCTAAGCAAATGTAGGCCTTGCAGTAATGCTACATAACTCTTATCTCCTAAGCACCAGCTATTTAGCAAATAATTCATGTGATCAGTTTTACTTCTTTGATTGAATATTGCTGTAATAATTGGATGCACACTTACTACTGGACATGAACATTAAATATATGTGCATAGTGGTAAAGCAGATTGTGCACCTTTTAGACATAGCACAGCACATGTATTACCAACAGATATTTACATGTAGCAGATAAATACGTAAAATATTCATCATATTATCAAAGCCAACATAAACATTCTTCAGAAATAACTAATTCATCATAACTTCTGGTATGCCAAAACAGCCATGTTTTAAAATATCTATAAGTTAAAACATGTATAATTTATGTGTTTCTACATGAAAACAGCTTTAAAGTCTGAAAATTCCAAGAACAATTTAAGCCATACTTTTAAAGCTATTTAAGGGTAGCTAAAATATGGTAACAAATTAAAACACTACTTATATTTTACAAACAAGTATTAAACAAATTTGGCTTTATCAAAAATTTTGAATCCTGAATAATAAACACCAACATTCACTGACATTCACTGTACTATACAGACTTATATTGGCCCAGTAGAAGATCACAGTGAGACCAAATTGATATAAAGGAAAAAATAGGGGAAATATTTTGACTTGAAAAATTTTTTTCAAAATAATAATAAATTTTATACTAAAAAGTGATTTTAATTTTATACTGAAACTAGACCTCTTTCGATGTCTTTAAATTCCTATTTACTTATAAATATAATTTTTACATAAATACATTTGGAAATGAATCATTACTTTTAGGCTAATAAAGGCAATCACTATCTGATAAACCCTTACTATAAATTCCTAGTTCTTACATGATATTATTTTTAACATGTTTAAACCTTTTTTTGAAAACTTTTATATCTAGACTATCACTAATTTTGTTTTTATTTTTTCAGCTTTACAAATTATTTATTTTTAAAGATGAGGACTTCTTGTCATTTGCAATTATTTACACATTGAGGTTTCTGCCCCATAGATTATGTGTAGCTCTATAAGAATATGGGAAAAATTACTAAAAACATGTTTTAATATTCTTGTTCTTTATCAATACAAGTAGAACTAAATTTGATTATACTTGCAATGGGATCTTGCACAGACTAAAATACTGATTTTTTATCTTTGCCTTTTAAGCTGTAAACTCCAGTGAGCCTATGTTGGTTAATTATTAAATATTTATATTTCATCTAAAAAATGTGCCAGTCAGTATCTGAGTTCTTTTTTCTTATGAGAAAAGTTTGTCACTAAATGATAGATTTTCCTTTTGTCTCCTGATAGAAAGCAAATGTAGAGCTTTGCTAATGTAGTTACATGAAGAATATTTTAAATTATTTCTTAATATTCTTCTTATATTGGAAAATATGCATGATTCAAAAATTTGAAATATTGTCTAGTTTTTGGAGCAATATACAAGTTCAAAGACGGAAAATAAAACACCAACCTGGTATATCTTAATCTACGTGTGAATGGTAGGGATGAGGCCATGTGCTGATTGGGAGAAAAAAAACTGCCAGAGAAAAATAGGGAGTCACCAAATTTGAGTTATGTACAGACATAAAATCAGATTCAAGGCTGAGATCAAGATTACCTAGAACCGACAAATCAAGGAAATTAAAATAACTCAGAAGAAAGTAAAAATACCAAATGGTCTACAGATTTGCTACAATTTTCTTTCTAACCCTGGCAAGATCCATTTAAACTTCTATAGTTTCTTGCCCTTTTTCATCACAAAAAAGTCAAACTCAGAGTTAATATTCCTACAGTATTATATTCTGTTCTCTTCATGTGATATTTACCTTCCATGCTAGCAGTCAATATAATAACTCAATAGTTTAAATATCCACTTCTTGGCTTTCTGTTCATCTTCAAGTGGTACAGTCCCTATTTAATAAAGATAATCTCTATTCTATGCTCCATACATTTTAACTGAGTAATAAAAGTAGATTTTAAAGCTTGAAACAAAATAGTAACATGAATGTATTCACAACTACTAGTAATATCAAGAATAAAAGCCTTATACTGTACTATTTTCAGGAAATTAAAAACCTATTACATCATCAGAATGATGGTTTGCATGTTCTTAGAAGAGAATGAGATGGTTTTGGAATAAGATATATTATCTCAGACAAAATGAGACATCGATTAAGAACAATTTCCTAAGAGAAAAATCTATTTTCTTTTGCTGATTTATGTTTGGAATTCTTCTGATAGTGTCATAATCTCTAGTGTCACACCAAATGAGACAAATCAGAGTACCTTAGACACTGAATCCAAATAATTCACTTTTGCAGTCCATTTCCTTTTGCTTTTTATTAATCTTTGTTGAAATTAACCATGCCGAATTGTGGAATCAGAGAGTGAAATTATCAAATTGTAGGTATAGGGATACAGCATCACACCAAATGAGACAAATCAGAGTACCTTAGATACTTAATCCACATCACTCACTCACTTTTGAGGTTCATTTTCTTTTGCTTCTTTTTTTTCTACATTGAGAGAGAACTAGGACAAATTTGGAACAAAGAATCAATATTTTAAACTTTCAATGTTGATTCTTTCACTTCCTATTAGTGAAAACAGCCAAATTTCAAATGTCTGTCTAATGTTGAGATTATAATATGTTGTAAGACCAGTATTAAATGAAAAGATGAATCTAAATTTACTTTGAAAAAATATACATGAAAATATTATATATAGTAATATTGTCAGGACGTAGCAATCAACTATGGCAATAAGTGAATTAAAAGAAAGAAGTTTTAATTCTCATCTCACCAAATTAGTTAACAATCTGGTACAAAATATTGGCACTTCCTCTCTTTCTCATTTCCTTATTTATATGTGAGGTTAAAATATGGCCTTACTCAGAGAAATGCTGTCAGGGTCAATGAATTTTCCAAGATAGCAGGTCATCAAATATAGTTTATCTCTATACTGGAATGTGTGTTGGGGTTCTGATATCTGGTTTTTATGGTACAATGTTTGTGATAACTTATTCATCTGCACCATTAATGCTCATAAAAGTAATATTAATGTTCAATGTTTGGAAAAAAATATACACAGGTTTATTCCTACATTTATGTTTTCTTCAGTAATTATTTTACTTCTCCTTGAATACCTCTGTCTGGTACTTTTCTACTGTAGGTTCTGCTAGTTAAAGCAAAAAAATACCCAAGGTATTTCTGAAAACATGCTTATTTCCTAGTATTCAAGGTTATCTTCACTAGATTCAGAATCTAGAAAAAATATTTTTATTTGTATCCCTATTTACATTTGTGCATTTTTATAAATGCATTTTGATTGTTTTCTGACCTTTGGCATTTCTGCTGAAAAGTCAGCTGATAGTATTATTTTTGCTTATTGAAGATAAAAATATATTTTACACTAGCTTATTCATTAATTTATATCTTTTGTTTTTATAATTTGATTAAACAATGCCATGGTGAGTTTTTTTTTAAGAGAGAGAGAGAGAGAAGAGAGAGAGAGAGAGAGAGAGAGAGAGAATATTTTAATATTTATTTTTCAGTTTTTGGTGGACACAACATCTCTATTTTTATTTCATATGGTGCTGAGGATCGAACCCAGCGCCCTGCACATGCCAGGTGAGTGCGTTACCACTTGAGCCACATCCCCAGCCCCATGGTGAAATTTTTAAAATTGTTGTTGATTTTTCTTTGGTATCATGCTTATGCTGCATGAGATTCTCTAAGTTTCTTGAAAATTTGATGTCTTTCAAGAATTTTAGAATTTTGGGGCTGGGGATGTGGCTCAGTGATAGAGAACTCGCCTGGTACTGGCAAGGCCCTGGGTTCGATTCCCAGCACCACATAAAGATAAAAAAATAAATTAATTAAAGATTAAAAAAAGAATTTTGGAATTTATTTTCATTCTCTTCAGATATTGTTTCTGTCCTATTTTTTCTTTTTTTCTAATGCTGATATTCAAATTAAGCATGTTTAGAGTTTTAAAATCATAAGGTTTCATTTGTATTTGTGATAAAAATTTCCCTCTTAATTCCAAGGATGCTTACAGCATTATCTCTAGATTTTTCAGTTATATGAGCAAATGTTTCCTAAATATTCATATATGTAAATCCATTTGGACTTTGCCTTTTCTTCATTTGTGACTAACATGCTGAAATCAATACTTGGCCAAAGTGAAAAATGAAAATTGAAGAAGACAGTTATATAACATGAAATATCTAATTACTAAGGTTTACTTATTGGCTCATTTTAAAATTATTGCTTATGGGCTTCTCATATATAGCCTCCATTATGTTGAGTTATGATCCCTCTGTACCTAATTTACTTAGGGATTTTCATCATCAAGAGTTATCAAAGGTTTTCTTCTACATCTATTCAGATGCTCATATGATTTTTATCCTTGAGACAATTTATGTGCTGGATAATGTTATTATATTTAGTTATATTGAATCATACTTGTATGGCTGGAATAAAACCAAATTGGTCATGGTATATGATCTTTTTAATGTGATGTCGAATCTGATTTGAAAGTATTTCATTGAGGAATTTTTCTATCAATGTTCATCAGAGATACTGGTCTATTGTTTTCTGTGTTCATTAGTTTTGTCCTTATTATTTGGTAGAAGGGCAGTGCTTCCTTCAGAGATTGTGCTTAAAAGGGCCCTTTCCCATTCTATTTTGTGAAACTGTATGAGAAACATCAATGTTGGTTCTTCTTTAAAATTCTGATAAAATTTAGCAGTAAATTCACCCAGTCCTAGGCTTTTTGTTTGTTTGTTTGTTTGTTTGGGAGAGATTTTATTACTGCTATAAACTCATTAGTTGTTATTATGCTATATAGTAGATTTTTTCATATCCTTTAGGTTCAAAGTCAGAATGTCACATATATCCCATAATTTGTTCATTTCTTCTTGATTTTCAACTTTATTGGCCTAATGAGCCTTTAAATTTCAGTGGTATCTGTTTTCCTCCTTCTTTAATTTTATTCATTTGACCTTCTTTACCTTTCTTTTGGTTAGTTTAGCTAAATGTCCATTTTGTTTATCTTTTCAGGGACTCAAACTTTCATTTCACTAATCTTTTGAAGTCGTTTTTTAGTGTACATTTAATTCATTTCTGCTCTGACCTTTATAATTAATTTTCTCCTATTGATTTGGGATTTGAATTGTTATTGTCTTCATAAGACATTGAGATTCATCGTTAGGTTTTTTTGAGAGATCTCTACTTTTTTGAAGTCATCACTTATTGTTGTAAACTGTCTTCTTATTCCACAGGCTTTGGTATGTTGTCTTTGCATATTCATTTGATTCAAGAGGTTTTTAATTTCCATGTTGTCCTATGCAATGACCCACATTTTATTGAGTAGTGTGTTATTCAGTATCCACATATTTGTAAAATTTCTGAAGTTTTAACTGCTGTTGATTTCTAGTTTCATTACAGGGTAATCAGATAAGATACAAGAAATTGTTTCAAGAATTTTGAAATTTTAAAAAAAGTTTCTATGATGTGGTTTGGCCACACATATAGTCTAATTTGGAAAAAAATTTCATGTGATTATGGAAAAAAAGAGTATTCTTCATCTGTTGGGTAGAATATTCTGTGGATGTCTATTAAGTCCATTTGATCTATGATACAAATTAGCTGAGTTTTGCTGATTATTTATTGGGCCAGACTATCCACTAGGGTGAGTCAGGTGTCAAAGTCCCCCACCATTTTTGAACTGGGTCCTATTACTCCTTTTATCATTTAGTTCATCTCTTTACTGAATTGTTCATTCATATATTGCATTGTCTTTTTAAATTCATTCAGCTGTTTAATTGTATTTTCTTGAACTTCATTGAAGCTTTTTACAACCATTCTTTAATTCTTTGTTTAGCATTTCATCTATTTCATTATTTAAAAAACCTGTCCCCCTGTGGGGGACAGGAGCAATTGAAGCCCTACTGAGTTCTGGGCTGGAAAGTGTTCTTGAATCAAGGGTAGCAATTGTCTACCCTTGATTCTGGTGCCTTCACACCTGGCTTGTAAGTGAAACCCTGTGTGGTTGATGTTGCACCATTTCACAGAGAAAAGTTTTGCTGAAATTGCTGATTCCAGAGGGAAGTGCCTGCCCTTTCCCTCCCTGTCACTTTGGTATTAAACTCCCAGTGGAGTTTTGTCAGGACATACCTAAGCCAAGACACTGACTGCCCAAACAATGCAATAGAGTATCAGGTTTAAACCTCTTTAATTATTTTGGATTTTCTGATCCCCAGAACACTATCATCTCAGGCAACAGGCCCCTTCTCAAGTTGGCTCCTTGCTAAAGCCCTTTGAAAATTTTCTGAGACTTGCATTGAATTTTTCCTCTAAAGCTACTTCATACAGACTGCAAGTCACTTTCTTATTAAGTTGCTTGTGTGGAGGGTATAGCCTTCCATACCATGACAGAGTGATTTTGTTTTCACATTTGCTCCCTGAGAAAGGGAGAAGGGAGAGTTCCTTCACACAGCAAAGGTGACAAGCATTTGGTGCTGGGGTATTCTGCTTCTCTTAGTTTGTTTTTCTCCTGAGTCTCTATATTACACCAAGTTTTGCGTTCTTTACTGTCAATTTCAGTGTCAATTTCACCTATGTCCACTCACCCCCTCAAGCACTTACACATTTGTTACTTGGTATTTAACTCAGGGAAGCACAGATTGATGCTGCTCTGCTGTCTTCCCCAACATAAGTACTTTCCACCATGACTCTTGTTTTCTTCATAATCACAATATTGAGTAAAAGAGAATAATAGCTAGGTCATAGTGTGGCTTCTTTAACAGGAGTTCTAGTTACTTTGTTTAGTTCTCTTACGAATATTGTTATTGATTTATGGTTATGGTTTAAGTCCATTCAGAAGTCTGTAAGGTATAGAGTAATATCTCAAATTTGAGTTCAAGAGAGAATGAATCAGAGATCTTTCAGTTCCTTAGACTCCCACATATTATTTAATAGAGTCTTGAATAAATAATCATTTTATTTCACATAAATATTGGCCAAAAACATTATATTTCACAAACTAAAGAATTAGCACATACATTAGGATATTTTATTCTCATAAAAATCCTAAAAGATTGTATATGTGGTAATATGGACATTTAAAAAATAATTACATGAAATACATTTAGTAGCTAAGTATTTTAGTGAAATATTATTGAATAAAGATTTAAATCTACATATTAATAGAACAAGGAATTTAAAAATCAGTTTTTTATGTGTGTGATACTGTAAAAAGGTGACTTTTTAAAAAATTCAGTGATTTTAAATTCTGTTTCTCTATGTCAACTAAGAGATTTAAACACTGTTTTTCAGATAGTCACCATTTACAGGATATCGATCTCTTCAGGAGTGCTCCAGCTGTGAGCAATTCTAAAATTTGACACAGGAAACAAATTCTTCAGTAGAGTAATTTCTTATCAGTGAAAGTGCCTACTGACTTTGTGAGATGTCAAAATATAGAAAGAAAGGATTCAAGATTCAAACCTAGAAGCTGTAACTGTGATGTTTTTCCCAGTCACCATCTATAGCCTACCCAGGGATTTTGAAAAAAGTACAATCAGGTGGTCCTCCAGTTTTATCCCTTTTACAAATTTTACCCAGGTGACTGTGTGTGTCTGTAGAATTAAAGTAGAATCAAAGAGTTGGAGATAAAGAGACAGAGAGAAAATTTATATGGAGATATATATTTTCAATTCTATAGTTCTTATTCTAAATCTCAAGATCCTTTTAATTCAATAAATGTTACATAGAGGAGACATGTCGGGCTTCATAAAACTTCACGTTTTATCAGTATACTTCACTTTAGGTAAAATAGCTGTAGATTTAATTGTCCATTAGCTGAACATCTGTTACTTAGTTTATTGAGGTTTAATTACTTATGTGATGTTTGACTGCAAGCAGTTATGATAAAGGTGCTTTCTAGTTTTTAAAAAAATCTTTGATTTTTTTTCCTTTGAGCAACTATTGGGATGGACATTACTCATTTTGTAATTATAAAACATTAATCACAGAAATTGATTTTTATAGTCACTCAGCTTGTAAGATATAAACTCTAACTTCAACTAAAGGATCTTTCTCAAAATCTGTGCTCATTTTGACACTTCTCATGTTACTCTCTTGTTTTGAATTTAATAGTTATGGCAATTAAAAATAATTTTAAAATATGAGATCCTATAAGTCTTTTGAATGAGGAGTGAATCAGAATTTTTTCATACTAATCGTGTTAGTCAGCTTTCTGTCACTGTGACAAAATGCCTGAGGTAAACATCTTAAAAAGAGACACAATTTATGTTGGCTCAGGGTTTCAGATATTTCTGTCCATGGTTGCTTGGTCCTGTCACTTTCAGCCTATGGCAAAGACAACATCATGGAGACTGTGTGGTAGAACAGAGCTGCTCCTCTCACCTCATCATGGCCATGAAGAAAAAAAAAAAAAAAAAGAAGAAGAAGGGCAAGTGTTCCAATATCCTTCTCAATAGCATGTCCCAATGACCCTCTTCCCACAGTGCCATCAGCTAGGGATGAAAACTTCAATAAGAGTCTCTTCAGGGAAGGTTTAAGATCCAAATAAAAACACTAATAAATAATGTAAATAATGTACATAAACCACACTCCAGTTTAACAATTGAGTATTTATGAATGATAACTGTAGAAATTTTTGCCATAACTGTTGAAATTTTTATCAGATTGTATTATGTATATTAACAAATACACTGTCAATTTATATTTTGATTTTAATAATTTTTTTCTAATAAAAGACAGTTTTATATCTTTTTTTCTTTTTCCACAAACTACAAGAGGGTGTTTGTACTGATTTTATACATAAGTCACCCCACTCTTTGAAACCAGTGTTTTGAAATGTCACCATTAACACTTTCTTTTGCAAGTGTTAAAATTATAATGGGCCCACACCAATAAGTAGGAGGTGCTAATGGACACTTTTTATTTTGCCCTGAAGGCACAGTGTCTATTAGAAAAGACATGCTGCAACATTTCTGAAAATCTTAGTGACTTCTTAACAGAATTTTACGTGATTGTTCAAAAAAATAACTGCCATAAACTTTTATGCTCTGTAACAGAGAGATAACATCTGAATGCTATAAAATTTTTAAGAAAAATATACCCTTATTTCTATTCCATACAGATAAAAATTACTTTGTTTCTAGATTTGCTATGAAACAACCCACCTCTGACACAGTTAAAGAAATGTTTGTGGACTAGAGTCTCATCATACATTCATGATATACCCTAGAAAAATCTATGTACCTATTAACTTTCATTGAGAATAACATAAAGATATAACATGAACAATAATAGCTTTAAATGGTTTTGTGATGAACTAGACCATATGTTTCTATCTGGACTTCTCAGAATTCCAATCATCCAAAAACTTGAACAGCTGCAGCCATTTTGCAGATAATTGCTATAAGATGCATTTTGTCCTTCCCCGTGTTGATTTCTCCTTCTGTCTCTCTAAGTCCAACTGGATGTTTATCACGATGTGCCTCCTAAATGTCTGCTTTCTTCCAAGTTCACTTTGCAAACTAAATATTTTTTTGTATCCAAGAAAAAAATCCTCCAGGTGTGTATCTTTACAAGATACATAAAATTGATGATAAAGATTTATCCTTCTGCTGAATCTGTATTCTGTACAAACATTTAGATTAGGTCTAACCTTTAAAAATGTAGAATGCTGTCTCTTCTCTCTGAATAATAGATTGTGCTTTTTTCTCCAGATCTGTTATGTGATATAAAATAATTGAGAACCCAAAAGCCAAAGCAGAGACTCTTTCTACATTCCTTTTTTTTCTTTTCATTAAAACAATTTAAAAAACATTTCTTGATCTGAAATGTTTTTGCCTAACTATTAATTTAAGGAAACAAATTTTGATTTTAATAGAATAATTCCAATATTGTGTCATGAAAAGAGATTTTTGTTCTTAAATATTACTCAACATAAAGTAACAAAGTTGTACATTTAAATTTTTTATAAATGAATGTAATCCTCTAATCCTGTATTTATTGAGAAAAGTCTGAGTAAAATTTTTAATTTCTAAACTTTATAATTTTATAAAGACGTTGATTAGAATATGTAAAAGTATGAAACATAAGCTATTTATCCAAACCTATAGCATTATTAAATATATTGAAAACAGAATATTTATGAAAAGAGTATTTATTTCAATTAAAGCAAAGCCAGCCTTTAGGCAAGGCTCCCCTGTGTGGTGTCACCAGTTCCTAGCCATATTGGTCTATGAAATTAAACTCTTAAAAAGCTATGATATTTTCCAGGATGAATAATATTTTTCCTTCTCTTGAAATAGTTTCTTAACATGAAAGGCAAGGTGTTGACTTCATTGACTTTTTATAATACATGTTTCCACAGCTGTTGGAAAAGATTACATCCTTGATATTATTTCCATTGGACCCCCTCATCCACATCCTGAGCAGGTGGTGGAATTTGGGTTTCCTCTGCATGAAGGCAGCTGGCTGTGAAATAAAGCTAAGAAAAGAAGGCAGCAAAAAAACCACAGGACCCAGAAAATAAGTTTGAAAAGCAAGGGTGGGACAGTTCTACGACCTGAGGGGGTTGAGCTTCCACACCGGGAAGAGAGAGAGTGAGAGCCTGTGTTTGCATCATTATATATGGGGGAAACTTTAAAGGTTCTCCATAGAATGTTCTTCTGCCAAATAAGGTAGGTGGTTGGCTGTCTAGGCCTAATGGGTCATGTCCAATCCTGGTGCTATGAGGGCAGCCTTGAAGACTGAGGTCACATTTGCCTAATCCAGTAAGTGGAGGAGCCACAGAATGACTTGCAATGCCAAACCAAAATCTCCTTGGCTCAAGGCCAAGTGAAGACTCTAAATAGCTCAGGAGTGGCTTCTCATAGAAACCTGGTGATTAACTTTGTGATGCCCATTCTCCCAAGCAAATTTACTTGAATGAAAGGAATTCAGGTCCAGGAAAGATACATAGTGTGATCTACACACTATCTTAGATAATATAGTCTTGTTTAACAAGGTCTAATTTGTCTTACTGTAGTTTATTATCTTTCATCAAACAATGGCAGGGCAAAATTTGTCTTTGATTGACATGTTCATAATTTCTGTACTTCTCTGAACTTAAAAAAAATGATTTACAGCCACAGTATAGGAGATTGTTCTAATAAGAGCAGAAAATTGTAGGAAATTGCCAGTTTCCTTGTCATCTCTATTAGTTGGTAGGTTTCATTCCACTCAAATTTAGCTTTTAAAAGGACAGTAACTGGCAAAGAAGAGAGATGGATACAGAGATGAAATATCAGAGCTAAATAAAACACACATTCCTAAATTTAGAAATTGGTTATTTGCATGTAGAAGGGATATCACAAATGTTGACTATAGGAAAATTTTGTACATTTAGCTAATTAAGGAATACTCTCTTCCACTTTATAGAATTACCTTTGATAGTTTCTTACTCATTCAAATATCTAAGACAGAATCATTTCCATTTGACCTATAAAGATTTCTTTCTACTTTGCTATAATAAAATTGCTTATAGTTTTCATCTCTATTGTTGTGTATGTAATAGATTTTTCTCTAAATTATCTAAGACATAGGCAAGCAAGTAAACAAAAGTTTTGGCTCAATTTTTAGAAAATATATATCTAACATGTTTATGAATTAATTAGTACATGCACTAGTCTATATCTAAATAGATAAGTGAAAAAACATATAAATGTATTAAAATCTTATATTTTTTTGTGTATTTCAAATGCATAAATCAGATTAAGTCAATCATAATTCAAAGCTTATGATTCAGTTATCATTTGTCCTTGTAGCTGGCTGTCCTATTTTTATTGCATTTATTCATATCTTATTAATAGCTATTATATTACATTTATTATATTTCTTGATCATGACATACTTCACATTCTGGTCAGCTTGACTAAATTTTAGACAAGGCTCCTGAATAAAGGCCACTTTTCTTAGAGAAAGAAAACATTTTGTTGTGGATACTTTCCCTGCCCCTTTGAGATGTAAATGCTCTGCCAACTTTCTGACAGCTTTGCAACCCAGAATGTCTTTCTCAAGGACCTTAGACACCTCTCTTGGAATGTGATTATCAAGAAAGATAGAATTTAAATTATATCTTCCAGCCTTTGTGGGACAGTAGGCTCCTACCTTAGATTAACACCAGTTAGCAAACATGGATGGTCTAATCACACAAACCAACTTTCTTCCTAATCATCCCAGTACTTTTTTGCCATCTTATCCCATTGCTTGAAAATTCTCCCACATCTTGCTACAGCAGAAAAATAGAACTTTACAGCACCTAGGCAAGATTTAGAGAAATGGGGAGGATATAAGGCCAGCGTCAAGAAGAGCTGATGAATTATTAAGGTAGCTCAGAGACTCATTTTTCCAGGTATGGCTGCTTTATTTTCACAGAGCATTGGGCTTTTAAGTTGACACCATAGAGAAAACAGAGTTAAGTCCATCATCACTCATGACTCAAGGAGGGGGATATTAGTAAAATGTATAAACTTGGACACAGTCATAATAAGGAGTAATTTCTTGTTTTAAAAGTTGAGCTCACAGTTTCCCTTAGCTGTTAACTAGAGAAAAGAGGCCAGACATAATTCCAAAAAGTATATACATATGAAAATCCACAAAAAAATTAACAAACAAAAGCCTGATGTATTACTTTTGCAAGATCAAGGTAAAAAGCACAAAGATAGAGCAAAATAGAGTGATTTAGTTTCTCAGAGAAACTTAGAAACTGCAATTTCAGTTGCCATATTACATATTTGAAATATGTCCTCAGATATCCTTATACCCTCATATATTTATCTCTTTGTATTCCTCCTTAATTGAGCAATTAAAAAATATTTTAGTGTTTCAGTTTGAGTACTTCAATTTTTAGTTTTTTAAAACACATTCCCGTCTATTGGGAATTTATATCTTTGGGATTTAAAATCTGTATTTCCAGTAATTTCATATTTAGCCAATTAGGAAGAATTTCATAGAAATACATGCCACATATAATAACTATGTGGCTGCATAAACATGAAAATATTTTAAAACTGTATATGCACATAGATATCCCATATTTTGCATTTAATGTTATTCTTAAACAGTGTGGTCAAAATTAATATAATGGCATATTTAGTACATGGGCCATCATTATTAACATTCTTCATGGCAGTTTGCAGTGAGCTGACTCAGACTACTTGAAACATTTTTCATCTCTGACCCCTTTAGCAGGTTTTCATCCTCATGTCTCCTGTCATCAGCATTCCTGCTTTTAAGAATTAAGTGCATACACCCAGTATTTCTGCTCTCTTTACAAAGTAAAAGCTGTTACCCACTGGGAATTATTCTGAGTATTTTTTTAAATTTGTTTTATGCAAGAATGAAGTGTTGTTTAGAGAAAATCAGGTGGCCAGAAAGTTGATCTTTGAGTAATGAAACAGTACTCTCTCTCTCTTTTTTAATTTGTTAGCAACTTTGTTGCATCAGGAAATATTAAAAACAAATTATAATTTAAATTCTATCTTTGAAATTTTTCAAAAATAAATATTATAGAAGTTCAATTTGGAAACAAAAAAGTTGGGAAAAGTACATGAGAAGCTTTATTGAACAATTCAAATTAGTATGAAATACCAGGAAGTTGATTATGATCTACTTTAACAGAAAGAATATAATCAAACATTGTCAGATCAATCTACTTGAAATCATTTTACTATATAATGAACATTTTATAAAATTCTAAGGCTGAATCTCTTGCAGTGATTTAAATGCATACTTCCTCAATAACATGGTAATAAGGCAACAATTTATATTAAAATATACTGATATTTAGCTTTATCAGAACTAAAATAACTGATATGCTTCATATTTCCTTTCAAAGTTCATATTGTCTTTTTACCTTATTAAAATTAATTCAAATATATGTACACATATTTCCTCATGCATTTATGTGTGTCTACATGTATGATCAGTATTAATGGCAAAATGGTAAAATTATATCTTGTTTCTGCTCAAGATCCACAACTGTCCCTACCAGAGACATCCTCTTATCCTTTTTTAACATTTATCCTTCTAGAAATATGTAATGCTTAGTGGAAACGAGAGCATGCTGTACTGGTGTTTGGAACCACTTTCTCACTTATGTCTTGAAGATTCTTTCATTTATAAGTATGTAGATCTAATACATTCTTTCTGTTTGTCACATGCTGGCATGTTTCATAGTTATATTATTATTTAATATTATTATTGGACATTAGGCTACTCATAATCCATGCTGCAAAACCATAATACATTGTGCATATAAATTTTGAAAACAATATTTGAAGTTAGTTGATTTCTGGGTCAGAGGTATGCCAAATAATATTGGCGAATTATACTCCAATGATCAAACTTCATATTAAATTGCAATCCCACTTAGAGTACTTGAATTTTTCTGTTTTCCAAACTTTCTAGCACTGATAATCATGAAAGTTTTAAACATAATTTTCATTTGATCAATAGTCATTTCACCTTTTCGTGTATATCATTAAGTCACTTATGTCTTTTGCTTCATATTGAATTACTAGTCATCAGTGATTGAATTCTTAATGGTAGCAAGGATCATACTTTTTATTAAACAGATGTATTTTCAATTTATCCTTAATGTTTCAAAACAAATCTAGAACAATGAATTTATAACAATTTAATTCTTAATGTGATTATACTGATTCAATGACACTGGCAAAAAATAAAAATAATTGAGATAGTGTCAAAAGAGACATTCTAAATATCATATTTATATATATGCACACACATTATATGTATATGGAACTTAAATACTACATAAAATTAAATATGTAAAACTAAAAAAAAATGCCGCTTCTATGAAGAGAATATCTGAAAAAAATGAATTTCTATGGTCTTTTATCTTCTATCTTGAGATTTCTGGTGCTTACATAAATATAATCAGGGATCTATAATTTGCATTATGGACCAGTTTTGTATACATAAATATCCCAGTTTATAATTTGTGTACATTTAAGTGAATTAGTATCAGATCTTTCTAGTGATTTTTCCATTATTCTTATATTTGATTGGAATTTATATCCTAGAAATTTGTTAGAAGATCTCATAGAAAATTTCTGTAAATTTTTAAATTTGTTCTAATTAGTTACACATGACAGTATACTGCATTTTGAGACATTGTATACAAAAGGAGCACAACTTCTCCTTCCTTTGGTTGAACATCATACAGAGTCATACCGGTAGTGTAATCATACATGTATATAGGATAATAATGTCCTTCTCATTCCATTCATTTGCTGAATGGCACCTAGGTTGGTTCTATAGTTTAGCTATTGTGAATTGAGCTACTATAAACATTGATGTGGCTGCATGATCTTAGCATGCTGATTTTAAGTTCTTTAGATATAAACTGAGGAATGGGATAATTGAGTCAAATGGTGATTCCGTTTCAAGTTTTCTGAGGAAACTCCATACTGCTTTCCAGAATGGTTGTATCAATTTGCAGTTCCACCAGCAATGTATGAGTGTATCTTTTTCCCCACATTCTCACCAACACTTATTGTTGCTTGTATTCTTGATGATTGCCATTCTGACTAAAGTGAGATGAAATCTTAGAGTGTTTTAATTTGCATTTCTCTAATCATTAGAGATGATGAACATTTTTTCATGTTTGTTGATCGATTGTATTTCTGTGAAGTGTCTGTTCAGTTCCACCCATGTACTGATTGGGGTTTTTTTTTTTTGGTGTTGAGTTTTTTGAGTTCTTATATTTGCATTATATTATTATATAATTTATATATTATATTATTTTTATATATTATTCTTATATTTGTTTGAGATTCATAACCTATAAATTTGTTAGAAGGACTCATAGAAAATTATTCCTTCAGATTCTACAATACTTGAAAAGTCTATAATTATGCTTATTTTTGGAAGGCAGTTTCCTAGGTCCCACTTAACTTGCTTTGGGGAATTTGGAGATGATGCATCTATGGTATCTTGAGGTAAACTATAAGAGATGCTGATTTCTTCTCCTTAAAGGTGACTTTCTGTCTCAATACTAGTAGGCATCTTTTGCAACAATATTTTTCAAACAATTTGCTTATAATTACTAAATTTCAATACTTTGTTTTTCTAAAATTAATTTTTGATTTTTCAAGTGTTATTGTTTTCCTTTTGTGGAATATAATTTTTGTATACTTTGCATTTGCTTTGTCTTCTATGTATATGATTTGGCATTTGACTATTTGTTTTGCTCTAAATTTTACTTAATTCAGTATTCTTAAACATGAAGGATCAGCTTTTGTATAATCTCAAAAAATTACTGTTCCACTTTAATATGATGGAGTCAATAACTTGAGGGACAGGAGAAGGAAGAGCTTTATTGGCAACAAGTCAGCATGTTGGGTACGTTTGTCCTATGTAAGCCCCTTCGCTTGCATCAGTCTTTATACTACTTATCCCTTATGATATCAGCATCGTTAAATATGAAGACTTATTGCTCAGTCTTTGGTGAAGAAAACTATTAATTTAAACCTTACTGTATCATCTTTTACCTAAAATCCTTATTGTCTTTGGTATATTACTGTCAAAATAGCATCAGAAATGTTTTCTAACAACATTGCCCTTAATGAACTAGATGTTATGTAGGTAATTTTATTTTAGAATCACACTCAAACTAAACTTTTATTAGTAAATTAAAATTTATACAGATTGAAAGAAAAAATATGAATTGGTAAATGATAGCTATACTTTGGCTATACAATTTAAAAGACAGTATTCATATTAAATACTTATTAGGGTGAAACCTCACTTTGTTAAGAGTGGTAATAGTTTTAGGAGATACCATTAACTACAATTAAGCCAATGATATGATATAAAAATGTGTACAATATGCTTATTCTAAAACAAAACACATATGAAATGCCAGTGGGTATGAAGGTAAATCAGTAATTGTTTGGTGAGAAGTAGAAATCTTATTATAAAACATCTCATTCTCTTTGTAACTTAAATAGAGCTGCATGTCAAAAAACCTGAATATCATTTTGAAGGTAGTTTAAAATTGTTCATACTTGTTAAATATATTAATTATGTATTTCCTCCCTCTATTTATCAAGAATGCTGAATTGATCACTACGATATGTATTGTTTTCATATGTATGTATTTATCCTGCAGTCAATTTGTTAGTTCAATACTAACTATATAGAATCAGAGCACTATAGTTTGGAAATAAACTTTAAAGTTTTCAATGGTGTGGTGTAGCAGAAACAAAATACTAGCTAGAATACATAGGATATCTATTTATTTTTTTACCCAATACATTGCTAGATATTATAAGAAATGCAAAAGATGAGATTTCTCTTATTGTCTCAATTCTAAAGCACTTAGGTTTCAATAATGAATAATAATGATCATTAAAAACTTAACTATATGGGAATTAGCACCAACATGACTTGTATATATTCATATTCATATATACACATATGTATGCCTATACATAAATATATGTAAACATATATGTTTATGTATATATAAGCATTAAAATGCCTTAGGATATTTCTATTTTCTTTAATTGCTCATAATAAACGTATTAAACACAATACTGAGAAAATATAATTAATATAAGTATCTTTTGAATATATTTAAAATTTATAATCAGAAATTATAACTGCATACCATTCTTCAGGGCACAAGTGAAGATGTTAATTTTGACACATCCTCACACTAATTATTATGTTATTTTCAAAAATATCTTTTCAATGTTTTAGTCATAATATATTTGAAAATATTTTCTTATGTTTACTATATACCTAATACTTTTGAGATTTGCCTATAAATCAACTCTCTTCCTTGTTTTTTTGCTATATTGTTTCTGAACAGATATTCTATTGCTTTCATTGCCTTGATGCACATACTTGAAATATTAGTGTTTTATCACTTTCAACAGAAAGACAAGGAGGTATATGACAGGGGAAACATGTCTCTATCTTTCCAGCAATATAATGACAGAGCTCTGCTCTTCATTTTTCTCATGATTAGAAATAATGGAAATAATGAAAGTTTCCACCAAAAGACTATAACCATCTATAATCAGGTTAGCACAAATTATTTAGGCTTCTACCTCAGGTGCTTTGTGATTGCAATTTAATTGAAAGAAAATAACACCGTCAATTAAAAATAGAATGGAAAGTGGGTCATGACTGAAATGTAGTTTCTTTGGAATCAAAGAAATAAAGTATAATTAATGGAGGCCTAATTAGAAAATGTGAAGACATGGATAATTTTTCTGTTCTCTTGTTCATCTATAATTGGACATACAGCATTTAAGTCATAAAATAAATAAAATAAGTGCATGAAATTATGTTCTGATGAGCATAATTAGTAAAATTATACTTATAAGTAATCTTAACTATTTTTCTTCAAAATCAATACTAAGGCTTCTAGTTTAAAATAGGATCTGATCTATAGTGACAGTCACGGGATACAAAATAAAAAGGCTTATCACATTTTTCTTTATATGAAGAATAAAGAGGAAAAAAGATATCCTGAGATTGTTAAACTAAGCAGATACAAGGATAGTATAGGCTGGCAGTAATTTTTTTATATTTACAAAAAATGTAACCTGCGTTCAGTAAGATTACCCATCATTGTCAGAAAACAAGTGAGAAGCAAAACTCACCCTCCAGAATACTGCTCTCATGATTATTGTTATGTAGCGGAATTTACAGTCAAAGTACATCCTAATTCTAACATTTTCTCACATACCTTCTCAATTTAGGAATTATAGAATTAAAAAGTAACATTAAAAATCTATGTACCTGAGAACATTGGGAATCTAATATAATTCAATTCTACAAGTAGGAGTTGATTTCCTAGTCATTTGTACAAATATACATCTAAGCAATAGCTCCAAGAATTAGTTTGACAAGTCTGAAAATGTATTGAATGTAATCCCACAAAAAGAAAGAATGGAGCTTTTTAGTAAGCTGGTACATAATAAAATGCCTAAAATTTGTCCTTTTTTTCTTGCCCTCACATATAAAAATGTTTATAATTATTTACAAGTGTTAGGATACATATGGATATCATAGATCAGCAATATCTCTTTTTGGAATGATTTTCTTTGTCAAAGAATTACTCATACTCTCATAAAAAATGAAAAGGAAAGTAATACATCCTCTTTTCTACTATGTGAAATTAAGATGTATTTATGACTCATACTAAATAACAAAAAGTACTTTATTTTATTTTCCAGAAAAAATGATTGCTAAACTTGCTTCCAGTTTAAAATAGTTATAAAGTTGTGTATAGAATAAAATCTTCTCTTCATAATTAATATTCACCAATTTAAAAATTGGCCCAAATCCAAAACTCTGACAACAAATTCTGGCAAGGATGAAGAGCAACAGGAATGCGCCTACATTGCTGCTGGGAATGCAAAATGGTGCAGCCACCTTAGGACAATGTGGCAGTTTCTTACAAAACTAAGTTTATTCTTAGCATCTGATTCAGCAATCATGGTGGTATATGCCAAAATGAACTGAAAGTTTTAAACCTGCGCAGATGTTTATAGCAGCTTAATTCATAATTGCAGAAACCTGGAAGCAACCAAGACATTATTTAATAGATGAATTGATAAACTTATAATATCCAAAGTTTTAATGATGGAATTTTACTCATGAATTGAAAAATGAGCTATCAAGCCATGAAAAGGCATGGATAAACATAAAATACATATACTAAGTGAAAGAAGCCAATATCAAAATTCTACATATTATATAGATGACATCTGGATTAGGCAAAATGAGGGAGATAACTAAAGGATCCATGGTTCCAGAAATTTTAGGGAGAATGAGATGAAGTTGACCACAGATTTTTTTTTAAGGGAAGTGAGACAAATCTTTGTGATACAATAATGGTGAATACATATCATTACATATTTGTCAGACCCCAAAAGAAAAGTGAATCCCAATGTAGCCTGTGGACTTTAGGTAATAAATTTAACAAATGTCCTATCCTAATGCCAATGTTGATAGTGTAAAAGGCTGCATGTATATGTGTGTGGTGGGGGTGGGGCATATGAAAAGCCTGTACGTTTTGCTTAGTTTTGCTATGAACCTAAAAGTTCCCTAAAAAATGAAGTGTATTAATTTAAAAAATTAAGCTTGCTATCGTCATATGCCAACTCTCCTCCCCATTTAACCATCCTCTGAACTATACATCCCAACCTCCTCACCTTTTAGGAAGACAACATTTTTTATGCTCTGAATCTGTTGGGAGGTCAAGGCCTTCTATTTTAATAATGGAGATAATAAGCAAAGAACATACAAATAAATATAGAGGTATGGGGCAAAATGGTGACTGAGGAAGATTCTCTGGCATTCTCTTCCCATTGAACACCAAGTAAAACAGCTATTCAGGCACAAAACTGGGAGAAGAAAACCAGGTGAGAAACCATAGTTTTTGCATTTAGCTTCATTTAGTATAACAAAATGAAAATATGCATTGAAAAATGAAGGAAGGAAAATGTTGCCCATGTCAACCCCCAAATCCAAGCAGCCCAGAGCTGAGAGGTTGTTCTTTCGTGGGAGAAGAAGACAAAATTAAGTCCAGATTTTTGTCTTGAAACCCAATATTAGGGCCAGCATGGTAAAAAACAAGTTCTAGGCCGAGTCCCATGATGCCTATCACCAGACTAATACCTAAGGACTGAGTCTCTATAACAGAATTAGGCCAGGAGATAATAAAACTACCTCTACTACTTTTCCTCCAACCTTGGCTGTCAGAGGAAGAAGTAGGATGCCATTTGCTATGGAGCACAGGACATGAAATTAAGTACAGAACTATCTCAGAGCCCAGTGCTCTCTGCCTGCCATGGTGAGCTAGGCACTCATAGAAATCCAAACACCCATTTGCATATTGAGCTCATAAACAAAGCCTGCCTCTAGTTCAGGTCTAGCATCAAATGGAGATCTGTGCACCTGCAGGACAGACTCAAATCTTGGCCACATCAGTTTGAACTTTAGAGTGAATCTGGGGAACAACCACCCTCCACCTGAGACTGTGCAGATTCCTGTGACTGTGACACACAGGCATGAGCACCAACTTTAGTGACCAAGAAACGCTCTCTACCACCCATCCTCAAACCAAGGGTAGCAGGGCTATGGTCAGGCTAGTGCTTTCAGATGGGGCTTTGGAACTTCTCCAATCCAGAAAAGAAAAGTCTAGGACCAGATGGCTTCACTGCTGAATTCTATGCAACATACATAGAAGAACTAATAAAATTTATCCTAAGTTACTCAAAAAATAGAAAAGGAAACAATTCTCCCAAGCATAGTTTACTAGGTAAGCATTACCCTCTTAAATAAGAACACAACAATGACAACAACAATAACTACAGACACTATGGACTATTATTCTTGATTAACACAGATGCAAATATCCTCAGCAAAATACTAGTAAACCAAATACAACAGCACATTAAAAATATTATTCATTACAATCAAGTGTGATTCATCCTAGAGATGCAAAGATTAAACCTACACAAATCAGTATGTGAAATCATCATATCAACAGAATAAAGGACAAAGATGATATGGTTATTCCATTGATGCAGAAAAGTCACTTGATCAAATTCAACATCTTTTCATCATAGATACTAAAAAAAAAAAAAATCAGCCATAGAAGAACATAACTCAATGAAGCCCATTTATAATGCAACAGCTAACATCATACTGAGAAGGAAGAAGCTGAAAGCTTTTTAACATCTGGAACAGGACAAGAATATCTACCTTCTACCAGTTTGATATAGCATAGTTCTGAAAGTCCAGGCCAGAGCAATTATATGCAAGTGAACAATAAAAAGGGAATTTATTGTAAAAGAAGTTCAATAATAACCATTTGTACATGACATGATTTTATAAATAGAAAGACTCTACCAGAAATCAATTAGAACTAAAAAGTTTATCAAAGTTGCAGGATATAGAATCAATATACAAAAATCAGTAGCTAGAGTCAGGTGTGGTGGCACACACCTGTAATCCAAATGACTTGGGAGGCTACAGCAGGAGGATCACGAGTTCAAAGCCAGGTTAAGCAACTTAGTGAGGTCCTAAGCAACCCAGTGAGACCCTGTATCTAATAAAAATATAAAAAAGGGCTGTGGATGTGGCTCTGTGATTAAGCACCCCTGGGTTCAATCCCTGGTAAAAGGAAAAACAAAACAGTAGCTATAAAAGTGAAAAAAATTTATAAATCAAAAAAGGTAAAATATCTCTACAATAAAAATTATTCAAACTTTATTAAAAAAATTGAAAAGAACACACACAAAATTGAATAGACATCCTATGTACATGGATTAGAAGAATCAATGCTGTCAAAATATCCATACTACCCAAAGCAATTTACAAATTTCAATCCAATCCCTATCAAAATACCAATGTCATTCTTCACAGAAATAGGGAAAGCAATTCTAAAATTTGTTTGGAATCAATCATGAACCTTGAATAACCAAAACCATTTGAGCAAAAAGAAAAAAAAGCAAGACGTATTGCACAACTTTAGTTTAAAACATATTAAAAAATTATAATCATAAGAGCACTGTACTGGCATAAAAACAGACACAGAGACCAATGGAACACAGGAGAGAGCCTAGCAGTAAACCCAAGCATCTACATTCAGTTTTTCTAGTTGCTACAGACATGGTGGAGAAAGGGTAACCTTTTAGTAAATGGAGTTTGAAAAAGTGGCTATACATATGCAAAAGAATAGAGGAAGATCCCTATCTTTCTCCACTTACAAATGTCAGAGTCAAAATGGTTTAAAATTTTAAATATAAGACCTAAACTACTGAAATGTCTAGAAGAAGACTAGGGAAAAGGCTTCAAGACATTGTGTGGGACAAGGATGTTTTTGGAGTAGACCCCCAAATCACAGGAAATATAAATAAAAACAGACACAGACAAATGTTACAGAAAAGTAAAATGCTTCTGCAGAGCAAAGGAAAAACTATAATACAGAGACAAACTACAGAGTGGGAGAAAACATTTCCAATGTATACATGTGACAAGGGATCAATATAAAAAAAAATATATGTAGGTACTCCACAAATTTAATAGCTATAAAACAACACAATGTAAAATAGGCAATAGTGTTGCAGTTGTGGCTCAGTGGTAAAGCACTTGCCTAGCACATGTAAGGCACAGGGTTCAATCCACAGCACCACATAAAAATAAATAAATAAGTAAAATGGGCAAGAGACCTTATTAGATGTTTCTCAATAAAAGATGAAAAAAAATGTTCAATCATGAATCAGTGGGAAAATGTCAATTTACCCCAGTAAGAATGACTGATATCAAAAAGTACTGGTGTGGATGTGGAAAAAAGGAAACCCTAACACACTGTTGATGGTAATGTAAATTCACACAGCCATTAGGGAAAAACAATATTTAATTTCCTCAGAAAATTAATATTAGAACTATATGATCCATGAATCCCACTACTGTGTATATATCCAAAGAATATGAAAGCAACATCTGCACTCCTATGTTTGTTGTAGCACTATTATCAATAGCTAAGAAATGGAAACAACCTAAGTGTCCATCCACTAGGTGAACTGATAAAGAAAATATGATACATATACACCATGAAACACTTTTCAGCCACAAAAAGAAATACTGTCCGTTGCTACTATATGGATGGAACTGCAGATCATAATGTTTAGGGAAGTAAGTCAGAAACAGAAAGACAGGTATTACGTGTTGTCACTCATGAAAAGAGTTGGTATTATAGAAGTTAAGACTATAATGATGGTTACCGGATGGCTGGGGATGGTAATGAGGGTGAGAGATAGGAAAAGGTTGATCAATTGCTACTAAGTTATAGTTAGTAGCAAAAGGTTCTACTATTCACAGTATGGTGATTATATGTAACAATTATGTATTACACATTACAAATGGTAGAAGATAGAATTTTGAAACTTTTCATCACAAACAAATGATAAAAGTTTGAGAAGATACATATTTTAAACTTATTTAAACATAATTCTATGTATGCATGTATCAAAAATTAATGGCACTCCCATTAATTTGAACAATATTTTGTCTATCAAAAATAAAAATAGTAGTCCTCAATGTATCACATTATTCTGTATCCATATTATCTACTGTCTACATATGGAATCTATGCTAATTTATGTAGCTTAATTTAAGCAACAGAACATCAACAAAAAACATGCAAACTGAGTTTAAAAATGAATTGCGTACTGGGTCTCCTTATTTTGGAGTGCTTTTACGAAGTTCAAGCTATTCAGTTAGAGATATTTTATCCAGAAAACAACCCCCATGAACTGTCACATGTAGGAGTGAAGTATCTTACATCAAACATTCTCAGTATATTTGTGAAATGATATCAGTCATGTAAATAACTCCTGAAAAATGATCCAATTGAACATAGCTGAAATTACCTGTTGAAGCATGAGTAAATTAATTGTTATTTAAACCAAGAAGTTTTGAGCTAATTTGTCCCATAGTAATATATCCACATAAAATGGAAGATATTATGACCCATTCCTTTTAAGATTGGGGCAATCTCTACAATATCTTTCAGTAAGGTATACTGAGTAAATAAAATTGAGTCAAGGAGTAAACAAAATAATAATGTCATAACTTATGCTTTAGCTGATATATCCCAATGTACCAATTTCATAGAAGAGTATCTTCGTACCAACATCTCCACCTGAACTAATAATCTCTAAAATGATAAGGTAGATGATGAGAAGTCTGAATGTGACCTGGTATTAATTTCTTTTTAGAGAGAATTAGAAATGTAGAGGATACACAAGTGAGTTCCATATTGTTTACAATATGAAAAACTTCATCCTCCAACATAGTGAAGCTATCAACTGCTTCTCCCTTAAATTCTTTTTTCATGAAATTCAAAGATTGAGGTGATCCTTTAACACAACCCTTTAATTCCCAAATATAAGCTGGAGAAAAGAGATCTACGGAAAATTAAAGTATTTCCTGCTGCTTCCCCAATGATAGTCTTAATTTTCTCATTCTCTTGAGACAGAAAAGCTCTACTTTTACCTCTGCCAGGTGTTTGGGTTTTATTTTATCATTTGAACTAATTATTTTCTCTTATTTAAATTTCTAGATGTGCCAGATTCACACTTATCCAGATCCACAAAGCAGGTGTTGAGATTTTGTGGCAGCAATAGTAACTTTATTGGTTTCATTGTAATAGGACCTTAACTCCAATAACTGTTTGCATTTATGGTCTCTCAAGAGTAGAACCTGTTGTTCTCTCTTGTTTGGGAACTGATTAGTGTACTCCAGCAAATTCTAGTGGGAGTTGGCCATCTTCATTCAGATGAGTAGAAATAAGGCTCATTTCAACTACAGACCTCATTCTAACCAAATCCCTACTTCGTTTTGGTTTATAACAATCCATTAGCAAATATAGAGGTAAAGGTCTTAGAAAAACTGAAGGACATATAGATTTGTATAGTTACACTCTAAAAGGTTTGGATGCTCAAGCCAAAAACCTCTATAGCAAATATGTGCTCCAGACTGTACACATTCCATCTTATTCTGTGGGAGACAGGAGAGAGCATGCATTACCACCCTAACTCCTTTAGTGAAAGTTAAAAGAAATTACAACAAGCTAAAGCAATTGCAATGAGCTGTGCTTCCAAGTGACTTCTTAATGCTCCCACACATGTCATCTAGGAAAAATTTCTGACTTGTTTTTACTTTCTCCATCTTTTATATTTAATTTCTTATTTTTCATTTTATATATATTTTTAATTTTATCTTCTGTTCATTTTTTTCTTTAAAAATATTCCCCTCTTTGTCTTTTAACTCATTTAAAAATTTTTTATTCTGTTTTCATTTAATTTCTCTCTCCCTTCTTCTCCCTCTCTCCTGACCTCTGCCCCCAGTCTCTCCTCCTACCAGGGATGAAGCCTAGGACTTCATGCATATTTGTGCTTGACCTGTAAGTTACACAAATAGTTTCTGCCACATGCCACTCCAGCTTAAAATGAGACAGACACTTATACTTAATAAAGGCATATATAAGTTCCCAGGAGCTGATTCATGCCAAGTCAAGCATGCATAGTAGAAGGCTAAGGTCTGACTCCTGAACAGATATTCAAACAGAAGGTAGAGAGAAGAATGATGGTTGATAAAATAACATTTCTGCAGGTCCTCTACATCAATGCAGCTGTCCTAGTCAGATGACAGAGGGCATATAAGTCTGCACCTGATCCCCAAAGAGATCCCCACAGTGCCTGTGGAATTCCCCAACTCCTGATAGAGAATACTGTTTCCATAATAGGTAACCACACAGCAAACATCCCTCAAGCATACACTGTTGCCTGCCCCACAACTGTCTGAAGTACCAAGTCTTAGAAGTCTGAAGAGACTGTGGGTGGATTCCTCTAACCCTCACAGAGTATGTACTGTTTCCAAACCCCAAAATCACAACCAGGGCACTAAGCAACTCAGTAATATTGCCTGCCAGCCAGCCATGGGCTCCAAGCAATGTGCATTTTAGCACATGAGAGAACTGGACTGACATTGCTGCTTGATTGGGCTGTGCCTTTTCTCTAGCTCTGCCTTTGATCCCACACAGCACCTGAGATTCAGTCAATCTGCTGACCACAAGATATCACCAAGCAAGACTCCACCCTCCAAAATCCAATCCCTTGCCTTATTTGGGTAGAATATTCTACGAATGGCTTCTCCCCATTAAATAGGGGGTTTCAGGTGTGCTTGCTCACTTGCCTGCCTCTTGCCCCTTGCCTCTCTTGCTCTCCTTGCCCTCCAGGGTGGGAGCTTGGTTCTTGAAGCTGCAGAGCAATCTTGAACCCCCAAAAAAGGTATTTTCTGTGTTTTTTACATTGCCAGCCCAATCCACTTGGAAAGACCCTGATT
This sequence comes from Marmota marmota marmota, assembly GCF_001458135.2. Lineage (NCBI taxonomy): Eukaryota > Metazoa > Chordata > Mammalia > Rodentia > Sciuridae > Marmota > Marmota marmota. Next base: position 1,933,294 of record NW_026000019.1, read on the forward strand.
CTGTAGCATATTGCAACACAGTAAGACCCTGTGTCTAAATAAAATACACAATAGGGTTGGGAATGTGGCTCAGTTGTTGAGTGCTCCTGAGTTTAATCCCTGGCACCACTCCCTAAATAAATAAATATGTGATAAGAAGATCAGTAGAAGAAGAAGTATAGCATGAAGGGAAGAGGAGGTACTGGTACTAAAATTAAGTAAATCAAATTCCATGCATGAATTATTTTTTTTGTCAAAACAAACCAACCAAAGTATTACGTATAATTATAAAGCACTAATAAAAATCAAACCTATATTAAGTAATAAAATAAACTTTAACAAATTCAAAAAAGTTTGAAATAATTTCTTGAATCCATAAGTTTATAATGGAATTAAAATAGAAACCAAAAGCAAGTGAAATTATACAAGTATTCAGAGATTGAGCAATACACTACCGAACAAAAACAAACTAAACCATAAATCAGTAGAAGGAAAGAAATAATAAAGCTCACGAAAGAAATAAATAAGAGAAAGTTGAAAAAATAATTCAAGGGATTTGAGAAAACATTGAGTAACCTAATTAAATATCAGGAAAGATTAAAATAAAATCAGAAATGAAAAATGTGATAATATAATGGGCAACATTGAAATTCTAGCATTCTTTAAAATATATTGAAACATTATTGACATAATAATTTAAATTCTAAAAGAAATGTACAATTTCTGGAAAGACATGTCCTACCAACATTGAACCAAGAAGATACAAACAACTTAAATAGACTTTATTAGTCAGCTTTTTTGACACTGTAAACAAAAATCCTGACAAGAACAATTTTAAAGGAGAAAAATTTATTCGAGGTTTAGAGTTTCAGAGGTCTTAGTCTATAAATAGCTAGCTCCATTGCTCTCAGCCCAAGAAAAGCAGTTTAGAGCATGGTAACCAGAAAGCACAGGGAGTGTTTCATTTACCCAGAAAAAAAGATACACCCCAAAGGCATGTGCCCAAATAACCCACTTCCTCCAGCCACACCCTACCTACCTAAGGTTACCACCTAGTTAATCCCTTTCAAAATGGATTAATGCAGTGTTGTTGTTGTTGTTTGTTTGTTTGTTTTGCCATATAGCTATGTTTTTAGGAAAAAATTTTCTTATCTCAGGACTATACTATTTATAGAAAAAAAAAGATTAATTGTTACCTTTTAGCGAACACACACTATTTGGCAAGAACATATAATTTTCTCTCAGGAAGAAAGACCCTCCAATCCAATGAATAAATCAGAACATGGGCTTCATCCACTACAAATTATAACATTTATAAGTGAAATAAGTTAACATTTAGATCTTGGGGGTAATGCTTACATACAAATCCAAGATGCTCAAAATATTATACATCAAACATTCTAAAATACAAAAGACTATATTCCATTTTTATTAGGTGTTAAGAAGAAACTCCTTTCTTCTTAATAACGTTTTGGTCAAAATCTTTTCTTTCCCTCTAGTGATGCATTTAAATGTTTAACATCTCTAGCAATTAGAGAAATGCAAATTAAAACTGCACTGAAATTTTATCTGATTACAGTCAGAATGGCAATTATCAAGAATACATAAAACAAAAAATATTGTTAAGGATGTGGGGAAAAGTGCACAATAATAAATTGTTGGTGGGACTGCAAATTGGTACAGCCACTCTGGGAAGCAGTATGGAGATTCCTCAGAGAACTAGGAATGGAATCACCATATAATAAAGTTATCCCACCCTCAGTATATATCCAACTGAGTTAAAAATCAGCATACTAGAGTAATGCAGCCACATCAGTGTTTATAACAGCACAGTTCACAATAAACAAGCTATGGCGCCAACCTACGTGTCCATCAACAGATTACTGAATAAGAAAAATGTGGTGTGTATATTTATACATAATGGAGTAATACTCATCCATAAAGACGAGTGACTTTGTGACATTTGCCAGTAAATGGACAGAACTAGAGACTACTGTGCTAAGTGAAATAAGTTAGTCTCCAAAAGTCAAAGGCTGAATATTCTCTCTGATATGTGGAAGCTAATTCAAAATAAGGGGGTATTTAAAAAAATATAGAAGAAAGATCAGGGGAGTAGGACAAATGGGAATGAAGGGAAGGGAGGAGGGATGGGATAAGATGGAATGGGATAGGATAGGATGGAATCTGACCTAACTTTCCTATACACATATATGAATATACCACAGTGAATATCATAATGAAGTTCATGGTGTACATCCACAAGATATTAATTTTTAAAAAATGCTATGAGTTAATAGCAGAATGGTCAGTAGAATATAGGTAAAGGAATAGGAGAAGGGAGGAGGGGAGGAGAGAGGAACAGGAAGTACTGGGGACTGAATTATAACAAATTGTATTTCAGGCTTTTACAATTATGTCAAAATGAATTCTCTGTTTTATGTAACTGAAATATAATAAATAAAAAGGGACTTTAAGTTCATAAATAAATTTCTACAGAGCTTTAATATTTTCTGTGTATGTTATTTTCAATTTAGTTTTTTAAACAAATCAGTAAATAAGTCAAGAGCACCAGAGTAAACTATACTGTGAGAAAAGAATTAAATCTATGATACCAAGGTAATGTTTTGGTTTTGAAAAGAGAAAACACTCAAAATTACATTATTGTACCAAAAAAGAAAATATAATTGTGTTCCAGTACAATGCTTTACTTTCCTTATTGACACTTAACAATTACATGTATTAATAGGGTATACAAAATAACAATTCAAAATAAGTGTACAATATTTATTGATGAAAATAGTGTGGTTATCATTTTTGCCTCCTTAGACATTTAACTTTTATTCTTGTTGGAAATCTCCAAATCCCTATCTTCTAATTCTTATAAAATATATAACAAATTATTGTGGACTACAGTAACCTGATTGTGTTGTAGAACATTAGAACTCATTTCTTTTATGTAACTGATTTTGGTACTCCTCATCCAAGTAACCTCAATTAACAGAATAACACAGTGACATGTTTATACACAAACAAGGAAACTTGCTGAGAAATAAATCAAGAATCCAATCCCATTCACAATAGCTACGAAATTAAATAATATATCTAGAAGTAATTTAACCAGGTAGTGAATGATCTCTATAACAAAAATAACAAAACACTAATTTAAAAAACTGACAGCCCCCAAAACAGATATCCCATGTTCCCGGATGGGAAGAATTAATATTGCTAAAATGTCCATACTACTTAAAGCAATTTACAGATCCAATGAAACCCTCATTTAAATATCAATTACATGCTTCACAAAACAGAGAAGAAAAATCCTAAAATTCATATCAGATTATAAAATACCTCTAATAGTCAAAGTAATCTTGAACAACAATAACAACAATAACAAAAATCTGTGGGTATCACATACTTGACCTCAGATCATACTGCATATAGTAACCAAAATAGCATGGCACTGGCATAAATCCTGAAATATCAACCAGGAATAACTTAATTTACCCAAAATAAGCATGAGATGACATCATGTGCACTCTGAAATCTTAAAGAATAATAAAAATTAATTTAAAATAGATTTAATTGCGATGTATCTGTCTTAAGAAATTAAGGAAGATAACTCAGGAGGCTGAGACAGGAGGATTGCAAAGTTGAGGTTCGCCTCAGCAACTTAGTGAAATACTCAGCAATTTAGTGAGACCCTGTCTCAAAATTTAAAAAATGAAAGACTTGTGGATGTAGTTCAGTGGTAAACTGCCCCTAGGTTAATTCCTTAGCACTGAAAAAAAATAATTAAGGAAGAATATGAAATCATTCAAAAGCATTAATAAAACCATTCTACTGCTCTCTTGATAATATATGTTTTCCCACAACTATCCTTTTTACTTCTAAAATACTTTTGAGCTGGACTTGGTGGTACACACCTGTAATCTCAGTGACTTGGGAGGTTGAGGTAGCAGGATTGCAAATTCAAAGTCAACCTCAACAAATTAATGACAGGCTATTTAAAACTTAATAAGTTTGGGGATGTAGCTCAGTGGTAGAGCTGTGTTTAATTCCCTGTACAAAACCAAAAAAACAAACAAAAAACCTACTTTGATTACCAGTTTAAGTTGTCATCCTTAGCAAATTCCAATTCTCAATATGTGGTGCATGTAAACCTTCTAAGTCCGATCTCTGAAAGTCTCTATCAGCAAGTCTTCCTATAATCCTTCAAGACGAGGAGCATCATGAAAATTTATTGCCATAGAATTTTAAAAACAAAAGAAGAATCAGAAATATGTAATCAGCCGTACTTTAAAAAAAATTCAGCTCTAAATGAAATAAGCTAAAATACTGGTCTTAAGTAACACAGAGAAGTAGCATGGTTTAAACCAGAAAAAAGTAGATAAAATTGACTTTTACCTCTTGGTTATGCTAATCCAAGTAAGGTAATGTAGTTTATTCAAGCCTTACTTTATTTGAAAATGTCTGGGTAACTAGAGTTCCAGGATCATGATGAAAGTTGAATTTCATCAGAGTGAAAATAAGAATTACTGACATCTACAAAAGAGGATATAATCCATTATTAACAAAACAACTTCATTGGTATTTATTAAAAAGACATTATGGATTGGGGTTGCAGCTCAGTGGTAGAGCCCTTGCCTAGCATGTGTGAGGCACTGGGTTGATCCTCAGCACCACATAAAATAAATAAATAAAATAAATGTCTAGCAACAACTAAAAAAAAAAAAAAGAATAAACAACAACAACAAAAAAAAAAACATTAAAAAAGACATTATTTCTTTAAATCAGATATGTCCGAAAACTCCACATAGCCAACAAGCATCACACATCTTAAGTCTTAAATCAATTAGAGAAAAGAAGCTATAGATTTATGATAGGAATTATTCTATACATTAATTAAAAGTGTTGAAAAGGGTATGAAAAACTTGGTGATTTTAGGAGCTGACATTTTAATTTTAATTAATAGAATATTTTTGCAAGGAACATGTCCAAAGGCAATGATATGTGTAAACTTCATAAAACAGAAAGTGAATGACTGGATAGTGTGCCATAACTTTTCTAACCGCTTTAGACCACACCCTGACATGAAAGCTGGTAGAGAATGCTGCACACAGTAATACCTTTTATCCTTTCTTGTTTATGTACTTAAACAGTTTCATTTCATTAAATTTATCAGGTGTTGTTAGTTTGAAGAAATATTTTTCTTTCCTCCCTCTGTTTTTTAAAATTAATTTTGATTGTATTAAGCACCTCTGCTTCTGGTGTCTTCAAAGCTATGTCAACTCTAAATGCCCTGATTATCTATGTCTTACTAAGCTGTGTCCCATTAATCAGAGAAGATAAAAAGATTTAAGAGAAAGTAGAAGAAGTACTACATTATTGATTAGTTTAAAAACCCTTCATTCTTAGTGGAAAGTGGTCAATGTAATTTAGAGACTATTTGATGGAATATTTCACAGTTTGTCAGATAATGAATTCAATTAACTAGCGAAGGTTAATTTCTTTGAACGATGTTCTAAAAACAAATGCCTCTTTTTATTATGGTGCACAATAAAACAGTAACTGAACTTAATCACCATAAAATATTGTTTATACCAAAGCTTATTTTGTTAGAATGTAATTATTTTTGAAAAGATAATCTTTTCACTGGCCTGAATTTAACAATTCCACTCCTGAATTTGAATCATGTGTTTAAAATCACTGATCTAACCTCAAATTAGAATTAGAAATATGATTTTTCAGAAGAAATTTTATAAAATAAAGGTTTAACTGTGTAGAGGAATATGGACTCTTCATTAGAAAATTTAAGTAAGACAAAAAATTATTGACAAATGATTTTAACTGTGAGTTAAAACTCTTGTATATACTTAATCAGTGATTAGAATGAATTAGAAATTAGTATTGCTCTGTTAGTTCTTATGCATAGAATATTAATATATGGGTAAGTTATTCAATATAAAATCATGAATGCTAATATGTAATATAAACACAACAGAGGAAGAATGTACATATCACATATTCTCCCTTCTTCTCTCTCTCTCTTTCACACACATATACTCATTGCCCAATCTGCAAGCACCAACAAATCTAGCAGCACGAAAAATACTATAATTATCTCAGGTGATAACTATTTCATTGAAATATTCTAATATTTTGAACTTAGCAATTCCTTTAAAAGGATCAGTTTGCTCTTACTGAATATATTATCAAATGTCTTTAGTTGGTTGGACTACATATAAGGACTTTTTTTCAAAATGAATATTGTGGAACATTATGTTGGATATTACTTGTAATGCTCCCATAGGATGCTAGGTTAAATAACTTGTTTAATGAATAACTATTTAAAATGGTTATATTTTATAAAAAAGAATTTAATCTCTGTACAGATCTTCACCATGGCATCTAAGCAATTCAGGTCAGCCTTAGTTTTCTTTTGCCTTTTTTTCTTATTTTTTTGTCATTCTCTGCTTCTTATTTTTCTTATTCTTCCTTATGTAACCACAGTAAAGTAACCCAATAAAGAACACTAAATGAAAATAAATTTTTCAGACTGGCTTGCTAAAATACTCTTCCAGGTTGGCTGGGGCAGAGCAATGCTACCTCTAGAGTCAACCAAGTATAAAATATAAAATTTGGACATATGAACTAAGCAAAAATAAGTCCACTCTACAGTTTTACCTGCCCATTTTCCAAACATGCATTTGCTTTGTACAGATGTACTTTTACCAGATTGAATACAGACAGAAGTTATGAAAGTTCAGAGAAATGTATTAATTATGTATTGCTTTTAAAAATGATCTCAACACTTAGTTGCTAACAACAGTATCAATATTATCCTCAGATTTTATGTATCAGTAACTTGGGAGTGGATCAGCTAGGTGGTATTAGCTCAGAATGTCTTGGAGGCTTTTATCAAGATGTCACAGAGTTGTGATCATCAATTGAGAGAGGATCCACTTTCAAATTCATTCGCATCCAGACTTCAAGTTCTTTCTGGTTCCTATTTGGCAGCATGACTTTCTTGCCACATTGACTTATTAGGCTGCTTACAAAATGACAGTTGCTTATCCCAGAGTAAGTAATCTGAGATAAACAGACACAAGTAATCTGAGATAAAGAGCTTCCTTATGTACAATCACCTTATTTTATCATCTTATTTATAAGATGTGCTCTCTCTCTTGTATAATCTGTTCATAATGAGTCAACAAAACCAGCCTGAATATAAGAAGATTTAAATCATTAAGTACCATCTTAACCATTGCCTACAACAACAAAACAAAACAATATATAAATATATATGTATATATATATATACATATATACATATATATACGTATGTCATATATAGGTATGATTTATTGGAAGTTTGCTATTTGTATCATTTATAGTTCCCCAGAGGAATAGCACCTATAAAATAGAGAAGAGAAATAGACTGAAAAATATATAAGAAAAGATTTATTATGAAGTGTTGTGTCAAGCAATTGTGGAGGCTGAGGTGTCCCAGGATCTACTATTAGAATATTGCCATTCCAAACCCAAAGGATGAGAACCAAGACAGTCAACACAGTGTAAGCCTCAGTTTGAGTCAATATATAAATATGCTGATGTCTGATGCAGAAGATGGGTGTTCCATCTCTAGAAGAGAGAATATTATATATCCAAAACACTGGGTTTTATGTAGCTAAATCTGGCATTCTTGATCCTCATTGTTCTAACCTTTGAAAAATCAACTGGTAGTGGATCTCAGTGCTCCAGGTTTCCACAGGGGCATATAAGAGGAGCAATCTGATTGTAAGAGAAGAAATCTGTGTGGTGGGTAACCAAAGAGGAACTAAGCTATCAATTGTGAAGCTGCATTTGTATTTTGCAAACACTCTACATGAATATTCTACCTATTTTGATTACTTTTAGGATGCTGATGAAGATATGGTTCAGAATAATCCTCTCCCAAGCCCAAATACATCTTTGAAAAAGATGGCCATTTTCACTGAAAAGATAACATCAAGGCCTAACTAAGTTCCAATAGTAAGTGAGTCTGAGTAAGTGAGGTTTTGGCTGGATAAGATCCAAGTAAGTGGTTGATATAAGGAACAAAAATAGACACCACCTTTGAATCACCTAAGGATATAATAAACTTATTTTCAAATGTACCCAATAATTTTTTATGAACATAAATTATTTCATTGTAATATCATAGATGAATTTGCTGAATGAAGGATCTTATGGTACTATTTAACATCCCCACCACAACTATGTTCCAGGATCCTGAAACCGATTTTTGGTCTTGAAATTGTGTTTAAATATAATTTTCAGCATCTCTGGATACCACTGCAATTTGATATAGCTAGAAATTACTCTATTTACTTTTTGATGGATAAAAAAAATGCTTTGGTTTGCTATATACAGTAAGGTAAGAAACAGGAATGAAATGAACTTGTAAGTATGGGTCTGAACCATAAGCCTTTGAAATACCCACATCTAGTAGCAGGTTTAACTTACTCTGTGTTATGTAATTATTTCCAATCTGTTTTTCCTAAGGGTTCCATTAAATCCTATAAACTTTTACAGCTTAATCTCAGGAGTACTATGTGTAATTAAGAGTCTGTTATACACTTTAGAAAGCAAGAAGGCATAGATAGAAAGGACCCATTACCCACCTGTGGCAAAGAGAAAAACAGTCATTTCTAGCCCAGAGTCAATCAATATTTAGAGATAAAGGCAGCAAAAACAATGACAGGGAAGTTACAGACTTTCCATGGATCAAAATTACGGATAACTCTTCAAGCATTATTAGGAAACCCTTCTTAGTTTTCACAAAACAAAAAGCTAGGATTTAATTTTCAATTTACAGTTTAAATCTAATATGAATTTTATATCAAAGAGATGATTAGGGGCAGGATACTTGGTAAAATTCAAAAGATTTGTCAGAATAAGTAGATTTTATAAAATAAAGAAGGACATTTCAATGTCTGGGGATGTAACTTACTGGTAAAGCACTTGCTTAGCATGTACAAAGCCCAGGGTTCAATCTGGAAGAAGAAAAAAGAGAGGAGACAGAACAAGTGGTGGGGGTGGGGAGAGACGAGGAAGTGGTGGCATATCCAAAGTGAGAGATAAATAAAATGCCAAGTTTTATTTAGAAATAAATAAAACTCCAAGTTTAAGAATCCTATTGAAAATGTTCATCTAAATCTAAAAAAAGTATAAATTTATAACATTAAGTGCTTGGATTGTTTGCATTATAGTTCAGAAATTACAAAATACTATCAAAAAAAGATGAAAGTAGAGTGACCCTGAGTGCCCAAAGTAATCACTTCTAACCAGTCCATTTCATCTAATCATCTATAAATTCTTACAAGTGTTTTGACACTAAGCCTAGATGTCATACCACCTGCAAATATTTAATCATGGCTCTCTAATTTAAAGTAAAATTATGTTTCACATATCTATAGTACATTATTACTTATTAATTAAAAAATTACTTAATAACATCTAATTAAAATATTATATTGCTCTAATGTTTCAAAATATATTTTCAGTTGCTACACTTAAATGAGCTCCTTAAGAGAGTAACTTTTTATTTTGCTTGCCTTCTTTTTCCTACAATAATCTTCTGCTTCTGCTTGTCCTGTCCCAAATCATTGATATATTGAAGAAAGCAGAACATCTGTCCTCAGTAATGCTTCTATTACAGTTTTGATTGGTTCCTAATGTAGTCATCTCACTTTTGCTCTATCTATTTTCCTGGAAGTTGGTAGTAAAATTTAAATCCCTGAATATAACTAAATTCAGGTTTGGGGCAAGAATATCTTACAGGTGTTAGGGTGTCATTCCTGTTACATCCTATCAGCAGACAATATCAAGATGTCTTGCAACTGGTGAAAGGACAACTAATTAATAAGTCCAGATGATTTCAGACTCATTTCTTCATTTGAATTTGATTATTATCCATTCACCTAATGATTGTAGCAATATTGAATAGATTGATAGTTCCCCAAAGATATGTTAAATTTGTAATTTTTCTAAAAAAAACTTTAATCATTTCTCCTGCAATTACTAGCTAACATTATTCTATAAATTTCTTAGTTCATTTTCCACTGTTATAGCAGAGTACCACAGAATACCATTTAGAAGTTTATTTCTCACATTTCTGGGAGGCTGTTAAGTCCATGATAAAAGGGCTGCACCTGGCAAGGGCTTTCTTCTCTACCATAATAAGGCAGAGGGCACAACATGTCCAGGGTGAGGGAGGGTGACAGTTGTTCTGAGCCCTCACTTTTCCTTCTCATAAAGACATTAACTTTGGGGTTGGGGATGTGGCTCAAGTGGTAGCGTACTCGCCTGGCATGCGTGCGGCCCAGGTTTGATCCTCAGCACCACATACAAACAAAGATGTTGTGTCCACCGATAACTAAAAAATAAATATTAAAAAAAATTTTTCTCTCTCTCTCTTAAAAAAAAAGACATTAACTGCACTATAGAGCTCCACCCTTATGATCTTATCTAATCCTAAGTAATCCCTAAAGGTTTCACCTTCAAATGCCATCAATATGTGAATATTGGGGACAAGTTTCAACATGGAGACATATTCAAATAACACCAATGTAGAACCTTTCCACTTTCCCCCCCTGAACTGTTTCATTATTCCATTCAAAATAGGTTCTATATAACTGTAGTTTTTCCTGTCCACACATATTCTCCAAACAAACACCCAATGATGGATATGGACCTTAACTACATGCCTTGTTTTTGACATCTTTCATCTGTTTTCCTCTTTTTCTTTCTTTCTTTGTTAATTTCCGTTAATAGAAAACCTAGGCTAAGACAATTAACATTGACTAAAAGATAATCACTTAGTTCTTTTACTCTTTATAAAATTCAAACTGGTAGATAGTGAAGATTTTGTTTTTAAAAAATCATCATTATGAACTCATGGATATTTATATAGCTTATGCCTTTGAAGAAAATGCTGTGATTGTTTTCAACATGCACAAATTATATCCTATTAGGTGTTAAGTCAGGGTAAGCTCCCAGGACTTCTCAACATAGCCATGTCTGTAGTTCATTTTGTACATGTTCTCCTTGAAACCGAAAATCAGAAATTTATGTTAGAATTCCTGGAAATTTTCTTGGGAAATAATATTTAGAGAGTGCATGCTAGGTTCTGGGTGTGCCAAATAATATTTTGAGTTTTATTACTTTTCTTGTTTTTAGGCCTTTTCCAACTTGGGCTTAAGTTTAAAAGTTTAATTTTTTAAAAAAGAAAATAACACCAATAAAACAAGAAAACATCCTAATATAACAGTGTAAAATGTAAAATTTGAAGTTTTATGTCCCTTTCCATGAGTTTTTAACTCTTTTGACTTAGTCTTCAGTATATCATAAGGATCCATCAGAATTGATTTTTGTTCTGAATTATTTTATAAGAGGTTCTAATTGTAAATACTGACATGATTTTCATCCTTTTATACTAGTACCTCAAATAACAAGAAAAATACTTTTATCTTTTGAGAAAACAACATTTTTCTATATAGCAATTATTGCTGGAACATTAGAGCATTTTAGAAATATAATATATTTAGTTACCGTAGGATCCTTATTTTTCCTATAACCTCAATAAGTTTGCTATTTATAATATATAAATTATTTCATCCTCATTCATGAATTATTCCTGGGCATAGAAATAACTACTTATAAAATGGAGAATGATTATCATTTTGCATCATCCTTTGGTTTTATTTTATTGTCTTTTTTTGTTTGTATGCACATGTCTTCAAATGACTGTAAAATTTCATGATTATTGATTCAGAAGTTACAAATAAGTTTTAGTGAGAAGAAAGCAAAGTCACCTTTCAAAAAAAGGATAAAATTGAGATTTCATCTTTCTAATTTTTATGTTCTTTGTTCAACTTTCTTGAACAAAGTTGAAAAGAACTTATTTCACAAAGAAGAATTGAAAGATAAATGCAATGGGACACATTCTAGCACTTCACCTCTAATGAAGATGGTTAAGTTAACCTATGAAGCAAAATCATCTGCTATATCTCCAAATGATGGTAACCTAGATTCAAGTCCTCAAACCCATTAATGAAAGAACAATATACTTGTAAAGACAAAAATAAAAGTGTCATTACCTCCAGTTAATTATTCAACAGGAAGGACTTCATTACAGAATAGTTTTTGAGAGGAAAGATGATCATTTGCTATAAAAACATGTGACAATATTCTTTAACCTTTCATTATGTTTGTAAATCAAATTTTACTTGATTGTTTTTGTAAATTGAAAACGAGATATTTGTAAAGAAAAATATTTAAAGAAAGTGTACAGAAAGGAACTATTAATTGGACTGTTATAACTGGTGTTAATAAGTGTTATGATTCAAAAGTGAGGTGTTCCCCAAAAGCTCATGTGTGACACAATGCAGGAAGATTTAGAGGAGAAATGATTGGATTATGTGAATCTTAACCCAATCACTGAATTAACCATCTGATGGGATTAATTGAGTGGTGACTGAAAGCAGGTGGGGTGTGGCTGAAGGTTGTTGGCCATTGGAGGCTTACCTTTAGGGTATATATTTTGTATCTATCTGGTCAGTGGAGTCCCTCTCTGCTTCCTCTTCATCATGTGAGCCACTTCCCTCCACCACCCTCTGTTGCCATGTTGTTCTACTTCATTTGGAGCCTAGAAGAGTGGAGCCTGCTCTCTATGGACTAAGACTTCTGAAAATAACCTTTTTCTCCTCTAAAATTGTTCTGGTAAGGTCTTTTAGTTCCAGCAGTGGAAACGCTGACTAAAACAATCAGTCTAAAAGCAATTTCAAATTATGAGCAAAGAAGATCAATATTCTCTCATTAAGAATACTGTCTATGTTTAAAGTTTTGAAAACAATTACAACTTAACAATGTCATAAAAGATCTACAAACAATGATTAAAGTAGAAATGCACTGAGTCAGTGTTTATGAATGCACTGCCAACTTCTGAAGAGTTGCACTGCCAACAGTGGGTCTATATAATTACAAAACTGGGAAGGACTGAAGAAAAATTTGGGATTGGTTTGCGTCAAGTCTTATAAATATTCATAGTGAATTTTTCCACTACCTGTTATTCTGTAAATTACTCAGAAGGTGACACAGTTTAAAAATACTTCATTGTATCTAGATGGTGAATAGTGATAACTGTCCCTCCCAAGACAGAATGGGTTACAGTGAAAAATTCTTTCTTAATAACACTGTGTTATTATTTATAATAACTCACAACTCTCATGTTCTATGAAGCTGCTGCAAATGCACAATTAACAATAATTGAATGATTGCTCCTATGGAAAATACAAGGTTATGTTCTTGTGAGTCACTGGTTACAACATTTTATTGACCAATCAAAACATAACCTTATTTTGATGTATGTTTCTGTTGAAAGATACCTTATTTAATAGACATTGTTGGGTCACTAATGTTAAATTGTTGAAGGGAGTATTATAACTTGCATGTGAACAAAGCTCATTTTATTTCTTCATGAGTCACATCATAGCTGCCTTGCTTTCATGAAAATTAGATAACACTTCAGTACTACACATTTTAAATGGTGAGACTAGAAGCAAAAATGTATAAAAATTCTGGCAGTAATAGACCATGAAAAGGATACTAGTATACCATAGGAAAGCTCCAGTAAGAAGTCAGAGTTCTCCACAATTCCATGTCAGCTGGAGCCCTCTGTGCCTAGTGACTCAAGTTTTTGGCTATTCTGTGCATGTCTGTGAAGGACTGTGAATAGGGATTTTGAGGTGACATTTCACAGATTATGTAAATTCACAAAGAGTGTGTGAATTATAAGAATCAAATTATTTGTGGTATACTACAACAAATATAACATGTCTATGAGGCATGTATAGAGTTTCCAAATATTAATGCTAATTATACTAATATTAAGATTTCTGGGGCCTTATGGAATTTCTTTGAAATAATTTTGTTCTGAGAATATAAATTATTCAGTACTTATAAAATGCTGGTTTTAAGTCATGTAATGTTCACCTTTGCTTGATACTGATTTCATACACAGTAAAGTTCCTTTGCTTAGTAATTTTGAAAGATTGCCCTGCTCGCCCTCTTTTTAAGAGAATTTACTGTACAATCATGTAAAATAGTTACATGGTTTCAAAATCACAATTGTATTGTAAGGTACATTTTATTTTTCCCATTGCCATACTATTTTTCCTCCTATAGGTAATCATTTTAAATTTATTCAGCCTTTATACTCCCATGGTCTGTTAAAATATAAAAAGATATACATAGATACAACTGGAGAACACCATGCTAAGTGAAATAAGTCAAACTCAGAATGTCAAAGGTTGAATGTTTTCTCTTATACCCAGACACTAGACCAAAATAAGGGGGGGAAGTAGGGTGTGGGGAGAGTCCCATGAAAACAGAAAGAAGATCAATGAAAAGGAGAAAGGTGACTGAGGAGGAAGGAAGAGGGACAGGAGAAGAGAAGAACAGCAGAAATTGACCAAACTGTGCTATGTACATATATGAATATACCACAGTGAATTTCACCTTTATGTGTTTCTGTGCTATAAATAGTCATAAAACAGAAGCTATAAATAAACAAAAGGAAGACCATTAAAGGAAGGGCAACAGGGCAAGGGAGAGAAATAGGAAGAACTTGAGACTGAAGTGGAGCAAATTATATTCCATGCATGCAATAATTATGTCAGAATGAACCCCGGTATTATGTGTAACTATAGTGCAGTAATAAAAACATAAGAATGTTTTATAAACATATATGTATATGTGTGTGTGAATAATAGTACATATACATATGTATATACACATAATATGTGTTTTCATTCATATATTATCCCTGTACTGCTTTGCTTGTGACACTTATTTTGTATTTTAAAATAATATTACTTAAATTATATATTTGGGAAACTACTATTTATCTATATGTATAAATATAAAAATCCCCTTTATTTATCTTACAACTGCATGGAGCTCTCCAGAGTGTATACATATAAGAGTGCATTTATCACCTACTTTTAAAAAATCACAATGCCATGTACCTTGCTAAGTCCTGGCCATGCAGGTTTGGGATTCCTGACTTTTCTGTTATGCTGAATAACAGTCATACTTGTAAAGCATACACATGGGTAAATCGCAGAAAAAATTTAAGGGTATTTAAGGACTTCCAGAAACAATAATTGAATTTTTGTTACAAAATATAATTATCATATAAAATAAACTACAAGTTCTTGGTAGTATATTAAAGGTTACATTTTTGAAGAGCCAAATGAAAAAATACAAAAATTTTAACAAGCTACTTAATATTAATGTAGTACATATTTTTTAGATAAAATGTTGACCTTTAATTCTTGAAAATATGAAATGATGCTGTCTGTAATTCTTGATGGTCAGTATCATAAGAACTTTATTCACACAGGCAGGAGAGCACATTCTAAGGCAGATATTACTGCTTTTTCTCCTCATCATTCCACAAAATAATTTCTAACAATTAAACAAAATATAAAGATTTAAATATTTTTATTACATTTCAATGATGAAAATATTGTTTTATCAGCTTGTTTTGTTTCTTGGATAGATAATGTATATTATTGAAATATTGTTAATAGATTTTTAAGTCATAGAATTTTTTGTATCAATCATTTAAAAAAAATTCAAGATTCTCCTAAGGCATATATTAATGTGACTTTGCTAATTCAAAAAAATTTAACTTTTAAGATTCAAATGGTAGAAAATAAAATATCAGTAGCAATTTATTTTAACTTGATTTTTCCCAAACTGGTAATTTTGTTTAAATCCCGCATTAGCAAATTTTCACTAAAGATCTAGATAGAAAATATTTTAGGCTTTGTGGATCAAGAGCTGAATTAATTATGTTGCTATTTATATAAAAAGAAGAAAAAAGCCCACAACTTTTATCTTCAAAATTCAAAACACAAAACACATTACTAATAGAATTGTTTTTTTAGAGCAAGTGTTAGCATTTTACTTAATTGTGTTCAAAGTAGTGGGTCCTGTTACCAAAATCAAGAGCAAATGATTGTCTTCCAATGCTGGTTTGCAATAAAATGTTACATGTTTTACTTTATAAATTTTTCATGCAAATAATTATTGCTTATTGATATGATATTGCAAAGTCATACACACATGAATATATACAAGTATTAAATGTTAAGAAATAATTGAATATTGTTCTCTTATTTATTATCATACAAGATTATTTTCCTTATCAATATATTCTACTAACATTGTTTTTAGTTGCTAGTTAACATTCCATCAGGTGTATGAAACAATGCATCTGAATATTTTATTAAACATTTATGTTTTATAATATTTGCAATTATAAATAATAGGCTACAGAATATACATATATTTTTCCTACTTTGAATAGTTTATCATGATCTTGTAATTATATATTGTTCAAAATCTGCCAAATTTTAATCCAAGAGACCTCACCTATTTACATGCTTTGTTTTTATATTTTTAGCCCTATACAGTTCCTTTATAAACATCTGTTTCTTTTGTTAAATTTCATAATTTAAGTTTTTTATAAAGGTTTTCTCACATCAAGTTTTATTTATTTTGGAAAATGTTTTATTTGATGTATCAATTGATAAAATGTTTCAATTTGTTTAGCTTTTCCAAATAGGCCATATTTCTAATACTGTTTATTGAATATGAGGGACATATTTTTAGGAATATATTCTTTATCTTATCTACATGTATAGGTATGCTAGATTCTATAAAACAATTTACTCTGACTCTTTGATCTTACACTTTAGTATTTGGTATCACAGTTTCACTTTATGAAAATCCATTCTATATTGTGATATCATGTAGAGCAATATCTCTATCAACCAAAGATAAATAAAATAATAAGGGCAGTTGGGCATGATTTTCATGTTCTCTTTCTAATGAGCACAAAAGCATCAAGTAGTTTATAGTATTATATTCACTGATCTTTAGGGACTAATTCCTAAGTAGAGAAAAAATAATAACTACCTCTATTTGAAACCATCTTCTCTTTACATTGTTTTACGAGCTTCTGTGTATGTATTAAATAATAATATGATAGCAGTATTGTTTTTATTATATTTCTTTCATAAAAGATAAAACTGGTTCTCAGTATTAAAGAGATTACAAAATAACAAAAGCTAATTGTCAAGATGGGACAAAGATCTATGCTCTTAAACATTTGAGCACATGCTCATTCAAGGTCAGCCAGAGAAGTTGCCTATAATATTCCCCCAGCATCAGGCATGTGTGGGACTCTGCAGAATGCTATAGGTACTATAGCTGTCTGAGACCTCTAGATCAAGTAGAATTCAGGAGCAATGGAACCTACTGCTCCCTTGGTCATTTAATTTCCCTTCAGAAGTGTTAGTTGGATGCTTGTTTCACCGTTACCTGACTTTGCTTTCCATTTTCTTTTCTTTCTTTATTTTTTAAATAAATAAATAAAGCCTCTGGGGATTGAATCCAGAGGCATCCTACTACCTAGACACATCTCCAGCCGTTTTATTTATTTATTTCATTTTGAGACAGGGTCTCACTAAGTTGAGTAAGACCTCGCTAAATTTCAGAAGTTGGCCTTGAACTTGTGATTTTCCTGCCTCCGCCTCCCAAATTTCTGGGATTACAGGTGTGCTCCACCATTCCTGGCCTGACCTCACTTTCTAATTTTGCTTATGGGACACTGTGAGAATGCAATACAGAAATAAGGCAGAGGTGAGGCTACACTACTGTAGACTTTTTCTCTGAATAATTTATCGCAGCTTCTTATATTGGCTAAACAGCTGTGTATTGGTCAGTGATTAACCAAGACTTGACAAAACCAGCAAGAAAATCCAAAACTTTACCTACCCATTCACACTGTCAGACATTGTTGCACTCAACCACATTTTGTGGTAGAATCTCAAGGCTGTTTCTAACAACAACTGAGTATGGACCTAATTATGATATGCTCTAGACTCCATCTATGCTTGTTTTTGTGAAAACCAACACAGCAAGTTGTAACTATTGATCTTAGTACTTACATGAATATTCTTTTGCTTAAGATTCTCCATTACCTCTTCTCCAAATCTCTACCAACCCACAATGAATCCCACATTATATTCCCTGCTGATATCTGTCTTTTATTGTAATGTCAGCTGTTTTATGCTCCCGTAGGCCGTTCTACCATAACCACCTGGATCTGCTAAGGGAACTGGAGGATTGGCACTTTATATCTTTGTTACTTTATATACTTAGCCCTGTGTATCATTTGCAAAGGATTCAGATTCAATCAAAACTTTTCAATTTTAAGTTGCAGAAAACTCAAATCAACCACAAATATGACACATAGGATTTGAATGATACTGAAAAGCGAAGCACTAGTGTTGCATCAAGCACAATTTGGCAATGAGAATATATCTTCTGAGCTCAGGCTTTAATCATGGTTCACTTGCATTCCATCCCCTTCCTCCTTGGGCTAGTCCCCTTTATTTCTAAGTTAGATAAAGCACCTTGGTGAAGCAAACTTCTGAAATTCAGTGAGAGTGAACCAATTTTGGTCACTCCTAAAGCATTATGACCATGAGGAAGGAATATGCAGGGCCACATGTTCCACATCTTAAACCCAGGCCTGCTGTCAGCTTCCAAACTACATGGATTCTCTACATAAAAACAAAATGCTCAGGGAAGGAGACGCAGGAATTTACATTCTAAACACAAGAAATGTATGCATATCCTAAGATGTCTGCAACAATGAAGGGAGATGGCTTTGACATGGCCATTCTAAATATATTCAATGATAAATACTATTATGGCTTGATTACATACCCCAGAGTTTTCGTGTTAGAAACTTAGTCCCCAATGCAACCCTGTTTTGAGAGGGCCTTTGATAAGGTCTTGAAGGCAAAGCCCTCATGCCATTATCAAGGGAGTTAGTTTGTCACTGGGAGAAGGGGTCCTCATAAAGGATGAGTTTGGGTCCCCTCTACTGCTTTTTCTTGCCCGTGTGATGACTTCAGCTATTTTATAATGCCAGAAGATCTTCACCAGATGGTTCTTCTTGACTTTGGACTTCTCAGCCTCCAGAACCAGGAGTTCAATAAATTTCTTTTCATTATATAGTATCCTGTCTGTGATATTGGTATAGCAGCACAAAATAGACTAAGAAATATAACATCTGTTATTTTATAAATGTGGATATTGACAGGTATCAGATTATAGAAGTTTATAAGAATTATGTTGTCTACATAACTTTTATTTAAAATATTTTAAAAATCAATGTGTAATTTTGTCATAACATGTCACTTTAAATATGTATCACCATTTGGAACTTACCAAAATGCATTAGAATATTCCTACTTATGTGCTTTGTACTGACACATTTTTGACAGATTCTGTTTACAGCTTCTCAAACTCATTTTCTCTTTCAAGAGTTTGATTATTGAGATAATTCACTGATATAATACCAAATATTAAATATGCTTACAACAAATATTTGAATAAATAAAACATTAGCATATTAATGATTCCTAACCTATTTTGAACTGCACTGCTATGTTGGTAGAGCTTTGTAATCTTTTTTTTTTAATTTGAAAAAGTTAACTTTGTTAAATTGGGAAATAGAAATTTGGCATATTTATCATGTACACCATGTTGTTTTAAAACATAAACACAGTGGCGAACAGTTAAATTAATATAATATGTGCATTATGTCATATAATTATTTTTTATGATGAGAACAATTAAAATCTACTCTCTTCATAATTTTCAAGAATAAAATTCACAGTAAAATGTAGTTACCATGTTGTACAAAAATCTTTTAAACTTATTCCACCTCTCTATCTGAACTCTATGTCCTTCAACCAAAAAGATCTCCCTATCATAATTCCCCTCCTATAAGAGTCCCTGGGAACTGTCATTCTAGTTTCTCCTTCTGTGAGTTCAAATTGTAAAATTCCAAATACAAGTTAGAACACACAGTTTTTGTCTTTCTGTGCCTGGCTTGTTTCACTTATAAGGTCCTTCAGATTTGTCCACGTTGTTGCAAATGACAGGATTCCTTATCTCCTAGGGCTGAATAGTATTTCATGTGAGTATGTAATATGAGCTTTTGATCTTCAATTTTTTTAATAATTGATCATTTGTCATTTGAGACAAGGGATAATTTTCTTTCATTCCAAAAGATATCCAGTTATGAAAACATTATCTCTACATTGATTTGCAATGTTTAGTTGGCCTAGATATTAACATAATATTCTTTTCCATTTGTGTAAATCTGAGTAAATTTTATGGTAATGTTTATGTAAGCTCTGCACAGTTCTTGTTAAATTTCTTCTGATGGGATTCAAGAATCATGTTGCTTTGTGAATGGGCTCATTTATTCATTATGTATTCTAACTGGTGTTGTTTGTACGTGAAAAACAGCTACTAAAACTTATGTGCTTTTATCTGGCTACTTTCTTGATATTATAATTTGTAATAATATTTTATTTGGGAATTATAACCAGTTGCTAATAAGAGGGCTGGGAAAGAACAGTGAATTAAACAAAATTAAAGTTGCTTGCTTTCTCATACAAAAAAAAAAAAGTGTCCAGATTGGAATTCAATGTTTACATAGTATCCAGTGGTTTTATTAAGGGATTAAGCTTCCCTTTTTCTCTTCCACAATCCTTATCACGTAATTTTCCACTTCATGTTTTTGTCCTCCTGGTTCAGATAAATTGTTAAAGCTCCATCTTTTATATTTTTATTCCAGGTATCAATATGAAGATAAATGTGATCAACGTAGCAGCCTGGGAGTCAGTTCCTCTCCCTTTTATGGAGTCATACATAAAGTTCCAAAGATTAAATTTATGTGTATTATGTGTCAGATAATAGTCATAATCAAACACTTGAAATAATTGCTGAAATCCCTCTTTTACTTAAATACACTACATCAACAGGGAAAATACTAGTAAGGAAAAAGCAAAATGTCATAGAGTAGTCAACGGGCTTTCTCTTAAATTAATTTTCTAGTGGTTTTGGAACATTTCTTATTACTCAATCTTAGCATACTTAGCATACTAACTTTGTTATTCTTAATATTCTTTACTTATATCTCTATAATATTTATTTATTACAAAATAGTAATAACAATAAAAAATAATTATAACAATAATTAGGCTGTTTTTAATAGAAATTCCGATAGAGGATAAGAAATATCCATGTTTTAACCTGAACAAGTTTAACATAGACTACTGGAGATACTAACAGCTTCCACATTATAATTATGATGTGTAATTTGAAGATTAAATATTTCTGACTATTTTTTAAATTTGGTTATTCACTTTGTAATTTAAACCATACACTTTTCCTACTTATGGTAATGTTTATGTAAGTACTGCACGTGAGGTACTTTGTCTGCAATTAATTTTGTTATTCTAGTTTCCATCTGAAGTTTCTATCATAATTCTATTTGAACTTTTCTAATTCGTATTATATGTGCTTTTTTTAAAAACTACTCTCTCCTGTTACCTAATTTTGTTACAAGTAAAAAACAGTTTGTTCATTCAGTAAAAATTTATAGAGGACTTAATATATGCCAAGCATTATTCTTGAAAGCTTCCTTTAAAAATAACTTGTAATTCAATCTGACATGATCTTCTAATGGAATAATTGAAAATGTTTGTATTTATTTTTAAAATTGTTATTTTTTGTTTCTGTTCTCTTGTTTTATGCCTTTAGCTTTAATGTTTCATTCTATATGTATTCTTTTTTTCCTGTTGATTTGAAAGTTAGGCCTCCCATTTGTGATTGTACTAGCAATTTTTATTAACTGAATAAAATAAAATTTAAACCTATATATCCTAAATAACAAAGTCAAGAATGAAAGAATATGATTTTTCTAACAAAATAATTCTCTCTGAATTTTTAATGTGAAAACCAAGGAATGAGGTAACTACAAAAGATGCTATAATGCTATTTAAGTCAATGACACAATGTTTACATATAAAAGGAGATTCTCCCACCTAGAGAATGTTCTTTCAGGAAAAGTGAAATAGAAGTTACATACTCAGGACTGGTAAGTACTAGATAAAGAGACTGTTTAGATATGGAAAGTTCCAGCTAGAATACTCATGTTTTATTAACTACAAAGAGTCCCTAGGGATTATAGGGTCTACCATCTCCCTAGCCTCCAAGCTGGCTAATGAACATTTTTCATTTTCGTTGACTAATATCCAAACACCAAAATTTAGGTAATCCAGAGATCTATGAGAAGCAGGATGCCACATCCCACTAAACAAAGCAAAAGCAAGATGTCCACTAGACCACAAACATCACTCAGATGGGTAACAGCATAGCTAGAGGCTATACTACCTATTCATTATCCAACTCCAGAAATCCATGTATGTATTCTGCCTCATCTTCCTCAAATATAAAATAAGGATGAAATGGACATCATAACACTCTCCAACTCCTTAGGTCATTACAAGGCTTAAGTGAGTTAATATATGTAAAGAGATTAGGAAAATCACTAATAGATGGTGAGCACTGTCTTTGGTAAACAGATAACAATTCACCTGCTGTAGGATATTGGATCAAGATGCACTGGTTGTTACAGAATCCTGTAGGCAGTTTGAAATGATACCCTCAGAGTCAAGGCAGTGTAGGCACCCTGAGAAGACAGTTCCTGGGGCAGAATGTTGACTGTGTCCTCTCTCTGGTGATTCCTATTGCAACTTGATTCACCAGCATTCGCTAGATTCTCAATGCAACCAGATTCTTTCCAAAGATATTCCTTTTCTGCTTAAATAGAAATGATTATGTATTTGCAAATGATCACCATAATTTATATTATCCACTCTTATTATATGCTTCATAATATATTCTGCACACAATCTATATTTGAAAATCGCAGTCAGATTACAAACTCCATGTAGGAAGGAGCTGTTGTTCTCAGTTCTGTTTCCTGTGGTGTAACCAATATTTAACATTGTTACCAAGACAAACTCTGAATAATTGAATGACAAAAGTAAATGGGGCCAAGGAAGTAGTATGAATGAACACAAGTTTTGATAGACAAAGGGAAAACCAATTTAGTGTCAAGTTATCCCCAATGAAAAATGTGCTAAAATATATATTTTACCCCCTACAGTAAGGATAAAAGGGTGGAGATGGTGACAGGTTTGAGCAAGTGTTTCTATCTTTAAAAGATCCTAGAAGTATGTCAAAATGCTCACCAGCATACAAAAAAGCCTTGAAGTGCCAATGCAAATTAGATGTCACTTAACCTTGCAATAGGAATCTGAATGTCCTTTTTGAATTGTAATAATTTTGCAGAAATCTCCTATTCTAGGAGGACAAATTGCACCCTTTCTACAGCTATCATGAGGGAATACTTGCTACAGCATGAACACACAGTTGTCTGTGGTACATTAGAAGATCAATTATTGTCACAAACACATAATAAGTAAATATAACAATACATGGCCCATGGGATTTTTGTCAATTTCAATTTAACATCTCAAAAATTCAGAAACTCAATATTATACCAGGAAGAAAAGTTTGGCTGATGGTTTGTTCTCAGTGCTTTTCAGGAGTTCTGCAATTTCCTAAGAAACTGCTTTGAATAGACCAGTGCAATTGAATTATTTGCATTGACTCTAGGGTAAAGGGAATGAATTTCATTTTCCTCCAAATCATATAACCTTCAAAGGAACAACAAAAAGGAATAAAGTAAGGAAACTATTGAGATTTTAAAAAAAAGGCAAGGATATTACTACATTTCTAAAATAATTTATTCATTACAACTTCATCTGCAATCCATGGACAAAACCGAATCCACTCTTGGCCTTCAAGGCCCCCCCACCCTGCTCTTGTAAGGAACCTAGGTGTTGAACTGTGGAGCCTCTCAGCTTCATAATATTTTACCAGGACCTACTCAGGTCTCTTTACCCATTCATTGTGCTTTCAATCATGCCTCAGAGCAGGGAAGTTCTATTAGGAACTAATGACTAATCCCTCACCTTTCCTGTTTCCTCATCTCTTACATTTCTCCCCAAAGTCCCTTATTGATACCTCTTCAGGTTTATCTCCTGCCCTCTTTACTTTCACACATTTCTGATATATTTAACACTTTTGCCATTTTTGTGATTATGTTATTTTCCATTTTAAAATATTTTTTTTCTTGAATTCTTAAAATAGTCTTAGTCCAAGGCCAGATTTGGTAGCCTACACCTATAATCACAGTAGCTTGGAGGCTGAGAGAGGAGGATTGCAAGTCTGAGGCCATTTCCAGCAACTTAGTGACGGCCTAAGCAACTTACCAAGACTCTGTCTCCATTTTTTTTTAAAGCCTATGAATACAGGGCAGTGGTTAAGTGCCCTTGGGTTCAATTCCCAGTACCTAAATAAATAATTAGTCCAATAAATTTTTACAATATCTATTTATGTTCGATCAATCTATATTATATGAAAATTATGCCCCTGAAGTCATTATGTCCACAATAGCTTATCAAATGCTAAATCCAAAGAATATCTTTCACAATTTCTCTATAGTATTTACATTTTGATCATCTCCTAGAATAGCAATATGTGTACTATTATGAATCAGCTATTATTAAAACTTTTCTCTTTCTGACTCATTATTATATTCCTCCTTCTGGAGCAAAAAATGTGATTCCAAATAGGAGCCAAGTTTATCAGAACCACATGGGAAAATGTTTTCAGATATGTGTGTGTGTGTGTGTGTGTGTGTGTGTGTGAGAGAGAGAGAGAGAGAGAGAGAGAGAGAGAGAGAGAGAATCTATGTATATATATTTCACTCAGATATTCTGAGATGTCTAGATTACTCCTTAGGTATCCAGAACAAACAGGTTAGGGGAAAAAAACACTTCTGGAAATCAATCAATATTACAGCTAGAGAAGTATGTAATATTCTTGAGGGTGGATTAAACAATTTTTTAAAAGGTTGAGAATTATTGCCAGGTAAAGAAAAACGAGACAAGCATATTGAACACTTCAGTTTTATGAGGTATAAACATAAAGCACTTCCATTTTTCTCCAGTTATTTCCTCCAATTGTACTTGAATTAATTTAAATCTTTTTTCTCCCTAGTTGCAGATATCTATTACATCTTTTGAAGATTCCATAAGTCCTTGGTTCTTTTTGTTTATTAAATGTTCATCTACCTTTAATCCACAGTGTTATATCTGATTTCAAAATCTTCTGCAGCCACTGCTAAGGATACTAGAGACCCAAAGATTCTAAAGTATGGATTTGGGTGTTTTGTTTTTAAATTTTATTTATCTTCTCTCTCTCAGCTCTGATACACTGAAAGGGTTAGACTAAAGATATATCATGCATTTTCAGTGTCTTTTTAAAAAATATTTATTTTTTAGTTGTAGTTGAACATAATACCTTCTTTTTTAAAATTGATTTTTATGTGGTACTGAGGATGGAACCCAGGGCCTCACATGTGCTAGGTGAGTGCTCTACTGCTGAACCACAACCCCAGACCTCAGTGTCCTTTTCTAAGGTCCACATTATCATTTTTCTCTGGCTGAACAATAGTGGCATCTTTATATTAGGTGTGCAAATGTTATGTTCATAGGACTCAGTGTAATACCTCTCCAGTGCCCTGAAGGGGTAATATTCCAATGCACAGTTTCTTAAATTTAGATAAGCCAGAATAATTCAACCTAGGAAAGCTAGGTAAAACCAGGCGCGAGAGGGCACATGCCTATAATCCCAGGGGCTCAGGAGGCTAAGGCTGGAGGATCGCAGGTTCATAGCCAGTTTCAGCAAAAGTGAGATGCTAGGCAATTCACTGAGACCCTGTCTGTAAATAAAATACAAAATAGGGCTGGGGATGTGACTCAGTGGTTAAATGCCCCTGAATTTGATCCCCAGTAACCCCACCCCCCCAAAAAAAAGCTAAGTTTTTTTTGGAAGATTCAAAAAAACAGGGAAACTTCAAGAAAAATATAGTCTGAATTGGCTTTATGTCTATTAAATCAATCTCTTTCAGTGATGCTGTTAATACCACAAAACCTGATCTCAATGTATACTAAAAAAAAGCAAGATATTGGTATCAAAACAGATATGAAGACCAATGAAACAGAATGGAATATTAGATGCACAGGCAAGTCCACACAGATACAAAGTTTTCAAAAACATAAATTAGAGAAAAGATAGTATTTTCCATAAATAGTACTGGTAAAACTGGATATCCTCAAGTAGAAAAATGAAAATAAATCCCTATTTCTTACTCTGCACAAAAGTCAACTCAAAGCTGATCAAAGCTCTAGGGACTAGACTTATAAACATAGTAACTGCTAGAAGAAAATATGGGGTTAAAAATCCAAAATATCAGTGTGATTCCTAAAACTCAAGAAATAAAACCGAATCAATAAATGGGATGACTTAAATTCAAAAGGTTCTGTGCATCAAAGAACACAACTGAGAACATGGAGAGATAGCCTCGAGAGTGGAAGAAAAATCTTTGAAAGCTACTCCTCCAATAGAGGATTAATAACCAGAATATGCATAGAACTAAAAAATCACCCCCAAAATAAATAAGTGAAAATAACCCAGTGAATACATGGGCAAATGATGTGAATAGACTTTTCTCAAAAGAAGAGATGCAAATAACTAACAAATATTTGAAAATAATGTTCAACATCCTCAGAAATCAGGGAAATGCAAATCAAAACTACACTGAGATTTCATCTCAATCATCCAAAGTAGAAGTAATAGTAAATGCTGGTGAGGATGTGAAGAAAAAGGTCCACTTGTATACTGTTGGTGGGATTCCAAATTAGTACTACTGTTATGGAGAGCACTATGGAGAGTCCTCAAAAGGTTAGGAATGAAATCATCATACTACCCAGCTATCCCACTCCTTTGTATTTATGCCAAAGATCTAAAATTATAACATTATAGTGATACATGCAGACCAATGTTTACAGCAACAAAATTCACAATAGTCAAGTTATGGAAAAAGCCTAGACAGTTTTTCATTCCTAAAGAAAATGTGGCATTAATACACAATAGAGTTTTATTAAGCTATGAAGAAGAATGAAATTATGTCATTTGCTAATAAGTAGATTGAACTGGAAAACAAAATGCTAAGTTAAATTAGCCAGACTCTGAAAGTCAAAGGTCAAAAGTTTTCTCTTATATGTAGAAGTTAGACTGAAATTAGGAACTTAAAAAGGCAGAGGACAAGGGGAGAATCTCATGAAAATACAAGGGAGACCATGAAGTAGAGGAAGGAGAAAGAAAGGGAGGGAGAGGGATGGGAAAGGAAAGGAACAGCAGAATGAAATTAACCAAACTATGTCGTGAGCATGCATGAACACATCACAACCAATTCCACGCTTATGTACAACCATAATGCACCAATTTAAAAATAATTAAAATGATAAAAAAAGAAATATCTTTCATAATTAAATTTCTCACAGCATAGAAAACACCAGCCTCTGCCAGGCTCACTGGTAATCTCTTCCAGATATTTAAGAAAAGAAATAATTTCAATTTTACACAACTCTCCCAGAAAATGGAAAAGAAGGAAATACGCATGCTATGATGGCAATGTTACCCTGACATCAAAACTAAAGTGTCCCTGGAACTAAAATCTTCCAATCTATTTATATGTTTCTGTTTTGTTTCATTGTCATATGTGTATACATATATGATAAAGATATATAGATAGATATTTAGGTGTGCATACATATATACATTTATATGTGTATGTATGTGTGAACACACACATAACTGACCATGATATGCAGAAAAAAGTAAAGTAAATGTTAATAAATGAATATATATTTATGATGTAAGTTCTTGGGCATTAATGTAGCAGAAGATTTAATAAAGTACATGCAGAATCTAAACTATCAGATAGAAGCAACACAGAAGTTTCCCAAATACTGTTTGCACTGCCATTATTATAATATTTTTGAGAGACTTTAGATGCTTTTGTTGTTTGACCTCTATCATACCAGGCCATGCAAGTTACACTGTTCCATGCCAAGACAAAAGAAAAAGAAAAAAAAAAACAACTTACCCAACACCCAGATTGCTCTGGAAAAAATGCTGGCCATGTATGATACCCTTTAAAGAATCAATTCTAGATATTAAAAAAAAAAATGGAAATAGTTGTACTAATTTCAACATACACCTCTAGGCAGTAAATTTTAAAAATAAATGCTTCCAATCTCAATGCAAGCAGCTCCTTTTTAAATGTAATTACCTCATGATCAAATTTATAGACTTGAAAATTTTTTTCCATTCAAAACATGTATTTACCATGAAAAATGTTCATTAACTTTTTTATGAAAAGCAAGGAATTATTTCTGTAAATTATTTGCTTTACATACTTTAGGAAGGTGTTTTATTTAAGTATAAACCTTTTATAGGTTTATATGTTTCTTGAATTAAAATTTATAGACTATATGAATTAATAAAATAATATTCATTGAAAAGGAACTATAATCTATATGAGAAGCTCAATCTACCAAAACTTTCCCTAATTGCAAGGAATATTTTCTAAACAAATTAGTGCTTACAAAAATTCATATTGTACTATCAGGGAGAAAAAAAGACATAGAGAATATATTTAACTTGTATTTTAATTATAACTTGCTGACAAGCTAAAAATATCACAAAACACAAAATGGTCAATACTGCTGTATGATTTCAAAACCAGTATTTTATGAATCGGCTTCATCAAACTCTTAAGGGAAGAAATTTAAAAATACATAGTCTAATATATAAGTGACAGGAAATATAGATCCCTTAAGCAGTTCCCTGGAAAATTATTTAAATATAATGTATAATATGCATTTTTATATATCTGTATACACTTATACATGTGTGCATGTGCGCACACACACACGATTTAGGAACCTAAATTCTGGAACCAATGCATTAATTTGAATCTATAGAAAATAGGCTTGGTGGATCTTAGAATACCCTAATATTCTGACTGGAGTAAGATGAAATCTTAGAGTGGTTTTAATTTGCATTTCTCTAATTGGTAGTGATTCAGATGAACATTTTTTCATATATTTGTTGATTGAACGTCCATCATTTTCTGAGAAGTGTCTCTTCAGGTTCTTGACCCATTTATTGATAGGGTAATTTGGGGTTTTTTGGTGTTTAGTTTTTTTGAGTTCTTTATATACCCTTGTGATTAGTGCTTTATCTGATATGTGAGGGGTAAGAGATTTGCTCCCAAGATGTAGGCTCTCTTAAGTGTTGGTGAGGATGTGGGGAAAAAAGGTATACTCATACACTGCTGGTGGGACTGCAACTTGGTGCAGCCAATATAGAAGATAGTATGGAGATTTGTTAGAAAATTGGGAATGGAACCACCATAATTTGACCCAGCTATCCCTGTTCTCAGTCTATGCCCAAAGGACCCCAAAACAGCATACTACAGGGACACTGCTACATCAATGTTTATAGCAGCACAATTCACAATAGCTAAACTATGGAACCAACCTAGATGCCTTTCAATAGATGAATGGATTAAAAAAATGTGGCATATATACACAATGAAATATTACTCATCAATAAATGAAAATGAAATCATGGCATTTGCAGGTAAATGGATGGAGTTAGGGAATATAATGCTAAGTGAAGTTAGCAAATTCCAAAAAACCAAAGCCGAATGTTTTCTTTGATATAAGGAGGCTGTTTCATAGTGGGATAGGGAGCCGGAGCATGGGAGGAATAGACAGCACTCTAGATAGAGCAGAGGGGTTAGAGGGGAAGGGAGGGGGCATGGGGTAATTAATGATGGTGGAATGTGATGGTCATTGCTATCAAAAGTACATGTATGAAGACATGAATTGGTGTGAATATATATGTATACAACCAGAGATATGAAAACATTGTGCTCTATATATGTAATAAGAATTGTAATGCATTCTGCTGTCATATATAAATAAAAAAAATTACCTAAAAAAGAATACTCTAGGGCCGGGGATGTGGCTCAAGCGGTAGCGCACTCGCCTGGCATGCACGGTCCTTGGGTTCGATCCTCAGCAACACATACAAATAAAGATGTTGTGTCCACCAAAAACTAAAAAGTAAATATTTAAAAATCCCCTCCCCCTCTTTCTCTCTCTCTCTCTTTAAAAAAAAATTAAAAATACTCTAATTTTAAATAAAGTAACTGGTGTACAAATATATAGAGAAAATTTAATAAAAAGAGGGTTCAAATTATTCCTGTTTCTCCTATCATACTGTGACCAATATATATTGAGACATGTCTTATTGTGAAATAAAATATGAAAGGAGCCTAAGGAGAAATATGTATCTCATTTTTCATATATAAATGTCTCCATTGTAATTAAATTGTATTCTGGGAAAAATTGTCAATTAGAAGTTGGTATGATGTAGCTAATCATGAACTAGTTCATTACACATGCAGCATCAATATCATTTTGTAGTGTCAATGGAAAATGTTTGTTTCTCATACTTCTATTAACTAGTTTTAAATAACAAGGAACAAAACCATGCATTTAATTTCATTACTTCTCCATCATCTGTTTTTTAAATAAGTGATCAATTCTTATAAACACGCTGTGTCTATTGGTTATTACCACAATAATACTATTTAACAAACATCAGAAAAATCCTTTGTGTGTCTGTCAGACATTTAAATTATTTTAAAGTCAGACTGGCACAGATAGAGATTAGAAACTGAAAAAAATTAATTCCACATTATAATAGGGGTAAAGGAAATATTCTAATACTTGTGACATGTTATTTTTTCTAAAAGATCATATATAAGAAATGATAAAGACAACAGACTCTATTCAGCCTAGCTCCATGCTAGTTTGGATCTGGATCTGTTCCATCTAACTGCTTTGACTAACAGGCTAGTAGGGCAACTTCGCATGTCAGAAGTGCAATAGAGTCATCTCAAACACAAGTGTACACAAGTCTTTGCTGACAGCTATACACTTTGAATTGGTCAAAGCAAGTCATATCATAGGTATTGTTGGGGAAGTGTGTCCCAACCATCATGTGGTTCTGGCAAAAAGATAGAAGTACATTTCTGAAAGATGAGTAAAGGATTGTGACCAATAATTTGCTATATATGTACAGTATCAGCATCACTGGGTTTAGAGTTATAAGATCCAAATAGGTTTCTTAATAGGTTATGTAGGACAAAATTTATCAAGTACAAGACAAAAATAATCTTTATTACAAAATACTCCATGTGTGATATAACTATGTACAATATACTTTATAAACTAAAGAAGAACACAAACATGATAGGTACCTAGAAATACTGGTGATTAGTGCAGATGACATTGACTATTAACACAAAGTAGATTATAGAATAAATAGAAAAAATTTTTTAATATATATATATATATATATATAGAGAGAGAGAGAGAGAGAGAGAGAATATACATATGTGTGTATATAATTTCCCATATCAAATGGGTTTTTTCTAAGTCAGAAAATTTAAATTATATATATATACATAATTTTCAAATCTCAAAATGGGTTTTTTCTAAATCAGAAAAATACAGGAAATACAGACCATCTCAGAAAGTCAGATTCATCTCCCATTAGCCCATTCACATACACAGCATTTAAAGAAGGAATTTTCTATTTCTCTTCATGGCACAGATAGAGATTAGAAACTGAAAAAAAATGAATTCCACATTATAATAGGAGTAAAGGAAATGTTCTAATATTTGTGACATGTTATTTTTTCTAAAAGACCATATATAAGAAATGATAAAGACCACAAAGAAATGTCAGTGTTACAGTGTGACAACAAATCAACAAAATACTTCTTGCATATAATGCAGAATTATAATTTTAATGTAATTTATTAAAAAACTATACATTTTATTTTTAGTCTCATGGCCTAAAAGTAATAAAAAACTTTCAATAGTGGATATTGGAAAGATAGTCATTTACAGAAGTCCTATTAAAAATCTTAGAATAGATGGAGTCCAACCCTAGTCTGAAGTCAATATGAATACATTGAGCTTTTGATAATAATATGTACCATTATTAAGTGCTTAATTTTGCCAGGTATTATTCTATGTACTTATACCTAGGACTGTTCTTAGTAATTGATAGTAACAACAAGTCATGCAAAGAAAACACCTTCCATCTGGTTCATAAAATATAAATTGTTTACAGTTAATAATTAAGAGAAAATTCAGTAATGAAAGAAACCTACAGAAAAGTGGAAATTTAACAGAAAATTTAATAATTTGTCTAGGATCTCAAATAAAGTAAATCGAAGAGTTGGTTTGCAAAGTCTGTTGTTAACTAACTCATGTGATTCACTACCATACTGTGTTTCTGCAGGACAGTTTTAGTACCCTTAGTGAAATATGCTTGTTTATATAAACCACCATTCTAGATTCTCTTGAAAAAAATTCCTATTACATTCTGAAACCAATTTGTTATTTTTAAATTAATGTGTCTCTTTCATATATGTATGGGGCAAATTTAACATAGGCTAGAATTTTTACAAAATCTATATTCATTTGATTTTGAAGATAATGTGCTGCTGTTTACATGTTTCCAGAGATGTCCATCACAGCATGACTTTTTAATGTGATTAAAGTTATTTCATTGGAATGAGCAATCCAAGGTTAAGTAGTTATTGTTGTTTCCACAGAAATATTTCACAAGGTCACTAAATTTTAGAGAAATCAGGTAATTATACATTTAAAAATCAAATGGTAAGTATTACTAAAATAATTTATAACTTTAATAAAATCTCCCAATTCCTAAAGATAAAACTGAAATACAAATACACATATGGTGGGGGAAATCATCTAAAAGCCGAGAACCAAGTAGATGAAATGTGCCCTCCATCACTATATTATGTACAAACCAGTATTTAACTGAAATTCAATACAGAGAAGCTGGCCTACATTGTGATTCATCTGTTTTTTTTTTTTTTTTTCTTATCATGAAGTGCTTACTTCAAAATAAATGTTTTATTTAAATAAGTTAATCACTGATTTTAGATTAATATAAAAATTAATTTGAAAACTTTATTGAAACAGTCATAAGACAAGTACTTATTTTAACATTCCAATATAACTAGACTCAGATGGATATTTTATTAGTGGCAACATCAGTCCTCCTACCATTTCTCTCATCTTCACATATCATATATTACAAACCATTAAAAGGCAAAATGGTGCTATGGAAAAGCAATATTTTTCAATCAAAGACCTGGCACTATATTACCTGCTGTATGGCTTTGGCAACATAATATGTAATTCCTCTGTATATTTTATTTTGCCTTCATCAAGTAGAAAAATATGATTAATTAATCTTTCAGCATAATTTAAGCATCAAACACTGTAATGCATTTTAAAGTTTTCATGAACTCTAAATAACATGCAAATATAAAATTAATTTTAATTATAACCATGGTCTTTAGAAGCTTAGTTATTTGCAGAGTTCTTAAACAAAAAATGTTAGAATATTAGATGAGGTAATTGGCTGGTGATATTTAAATGTAATAATACAATCCAAGGGAATCAATTTATACAACAAACACAATATGCAAAAACAAAATTAAATGTGTAAAAATTATTAAACATGGTATATTAATTATCAATCTCTCTATAAAAAATGCCCCACAAACTTAGCAACTTAAGGCAACAAATTTTTATTCTCATGAATGCTATGGTCAGAATTCTGTGAGAGATTCTTTGGGAGATGAGCTGGTGGTTCTGACTGAAGAGATGCTAACCAGGTTGTGTTTGAGAAAATGGCAATAGTTTGAAGGCTTGACTGGAACTTGAGGATTTTCATTCAGAATGGCTCATATCTCGGGCTGTTAGCAGACAGCCTCCTTCCCATAGTGGCCTTTTTATCAGCCTTCTTCAAAGTATTCACAACATGACTACTGTCTTCCCCAGCGCCAGTGGTCCAATAAATAAATAAATAAATAAATAAAAAGAGCAAGGAGGAGACTATAATGCTTTTTATGACTTACTCTCCTATGGTATACACTGCCGCTTACACCATATTCTATTTGTTAGAAGCAAGTCACTAAATCTAGACCATACTATAGGAAGGAGAATTGAGATGTACTTACTAAAGAGACCGAGTATACAAAACTTTGTGCACATATCTTATAAAAATGTCAAAGTTCAATACAAATGTTACAATTAAGCAACAAACTAGATTTCTCTGGTTCTACAGAAATTTATTTTATTCAGTCCTTACTAATGGTATCATCATTTATTTCATGTATTGTCAACAGGAAAAACATTACCTAAAAAGTTGTGAAAAAGGATCTTGGAAGAATGTAAATACTTATTCTTTCTTACTAACAAAGCACAGGCATGTATATAGCATATAAATATACAGTATATTTCTGGTACTCGAATTTCATCGGGCTGTGATTAGGAAATTTTTTTTTTTTAGACTTATTAGATTTATTGTTTTTTTTTTTTTTAGCTTTTTTTTTTTATTGTGGGTTGTTCAAAACATTACAAATTTCTTGACATATCATATTCCACACTTTGATTCAAGTGGGTTATGAACTCCCACCTTCACCCCATACACAGATTGCAGAATCACATCAGTTACACATCCATTGATTTACATATTGCCATACTAGTGTCTGTTGTGCTCCGCTGCCTTTCCCATCCTCCACCCTCCCCCCTCCCCACCTCTCCCCTCCCCTCCCCTCCTCTCTCTCTACCCCCTCCACTGTATAACCCTGAGGGTCTCCTTCCATTTCCATGCAATTTCCCTTCTCTCTCCCTTTCCCTCCCACCTCTCATCCCTGTTAAATGTTAATCTTCTTCTCCTGCTCTTCGTCCCTACTCTGATCTTAGTTACTCTCCTTATATCAAAGAAGACATTTGGCATTTGTTTTTTAGGGATTGGCTAGCTTCACTTAGCATAATCTGCTCTAATGCCATCCATTTCCCTGTAAATTCTATGATTTTGTCATTTTTTAATGCAGAGTAATACTCCATTGTGTATAAATGCCACATTTTTTTTATCCAGTCGTCTATTGAAGGGCATCTAGGTTGGTTCCACAGTCTTGCTATTGTGAACTGTGCTGCTATGAAATTTATATATAAAGTTTATTGGGGAGAAATAACAAGAAAATTTGAGAAGCTGAGAACTAATTTATTTTCTACTTTATAGGACAATCAGATTAATAAAGATAAGTTTGTCTATTGAAATATCTTTCTCTATACATAGAGAACATAGTTGTTAAATACATAAATAAATGGATAAATACCTTAAAAGGCAATTATCTGATGGAATTCAACCAGTACCACTTTGCACATTCACAGATAAAATCTTCCATCTGTTCAGATACATACATAAACACATAAGCACACAAACACACACACACAATTAAAATGATACTCGAGAATCATTTTGACCAAGTGCTTCTAAACATATTATCACAAAAGAGTATCAGAAAGTTTGTAAAATTAGAAAAGACACAGAGTATATATAGGCTATGAGGCTGAATATTATTATTACTGCTTCTATATTTATACTCAATCAATCCTAATCATTTTTATAATAAACTTTAATGCAGATACTTGAGCAAAAACTTTGGGCCAAATCATATATAACTATGAGTTACTTTTATAATATGGACTCTTTGTTAGCAGATTTTCCTGCCAAAGAAAGTAGAGTCAAGAAAGAAACACAAGTTTAAATGTTTATCACATTTAACCTCTTTCAACTAGTTTAGAACAATAACTAAAATAATTGTATATTTGTGTGTAATTTGTTTCACATTAATTTTGCATTAAAAATGTTTTTCTTTTAATTATCAAGGACTCTTCCTCTAGAAAAAATATTGAAGCATGCTAATTAGCTATTTCATGAATATTTTTAAACTTTTTCATGTGAATCCTACTGTTCATTTCTCTCCAGTTTAAACACTACTGAAAGGGGATTTCAAAGTTGAATTGTGGTTAGGCAAGCTGGGGTTTTAGACTATCTCCATCCTTCTCCACATATATGATTTCAATAATATTTCTAACATTATTGACTACCTACTATGTGACAATATGTGACAAGCACTGTTTTAGGAGAATAAATTCAGCATGAAACAAAATAGCATTTCTACTGTCATGGAGTGTACATTTGGATATACCAAGTTTCCTAATAACCCTTTAGTTCTCAGTCTTGCCATCTATAAATGCAGCAAGTATTGCAGCCTAAGCATTCTTTCTGGGTAAATGATTATGTGGTTATGATAAATGTTTATGATACTTCCTGTACTCATCTCAGCCTGTCCTTCAGTACACAAAGTTTTTTAAATAAAAAAATTAATATTTCTGAGATTATAGAAATACTCCTGCAATTCCCATAGACTGTGGCAGGATTTTCCAGAATTCTGTCTCTTTCTTATAAATCTTACTATTTTTTTTTTGTTTTGATCTTGTTGAAATTGAATATAAATTTACTCTTTTGATCTATAGACTATGAATGATAAGGCTTATCAGGAAGAAAAAAATGTCTTTTAGAACCCTATCACCAACTTTTTTCCTTGAGATACAACATTCTAAACAATCAAAAATATTTATAAAAGCAATTAATTAATCTGGGCACAGTGGCACACGCCTGTAATCCCAGTGGCACTGGAGGCTGAGACAGGAGGATTGCGAGTTCAGAGCCAGCCTCAGTAAAAGCAAGGTGCTAAGCAACTCAGAGAAACCCCATGCCTAAATAAATACAAAATAGGGATAGGGATGTGACTCAGTGGTCCAGTGCCCCTGAGTTCAATCCCCAGGACCAAAAATACAAACCACAACAACAACAACAACAAAAACCCAATCAATTAATTAAATAATAAGATGCTAGATAAAATTTCAAATGGTTGTGACCTTAGTAATTTGGCTTTAGCTAATTCTCTTTAGCAACAAAATATTATTTTAAACACTCCACTTTGTGATTCTTCTTCAAGCACAGACACTAAAGCTGTCTGGAATGTACATAGACTACTTACGTGAAAATATGGCCTTTGGTCATGCTGGGTTACATTCAGATGCCATCTCTGTCACTTAGAGGTAATATGGCCTTGGAAATTTTCTTATGCAACCTAATATTTATTTTTCTCATTCTTACAATGGAGGTACTAATATAACTGACAGAGTGGTGAAGTTCTAATGAAAAGATCCAAAGTAGATTATAAAGAATGAAGACAAGAGAATCATTAATATAAATAGTAGATGATGAATATATAAATATATATGCCAAACAATTGGCTTTATTATATGGGGTAAAATAGTTTTCTTTATCAGTATATAACAAAAACCCAGTGACTTAACAAAATAAACCATTATCTTGTTCTACATTCCATGAAGTTCAGAAGTTCAGAAGTTGGTAGTAGAGAACAACTATGAAGAATCCATAATTAAATAAGAAGCTGGTTTGTCTTTGTCCCTGACCATCCTTAGCTCAAGTCTCCTGTGTTCAAAGTTCCACATGAACCAATATGGCCACCAAGGCCCTAGACCATTACCTTTAAAATGTATGTAAGAAAGAAAAATATAAAAAGGTGTGACCATGCAATTAAGTCAAAAACCTTTTTAAAGATTTCCCAGAAGCCTTGACAATTAATATCCTCTCAAATCTCACTAGCAATCCTATGGCCTAGAGAAACTAGAATGTTGCCACTCCGAATAAAACCAAGTTTCATTTTTTAAAGGGAAAACAGATATTGCATGATTTATAGCAGATCTGTTACAGGTTTTCTCAAAAAAGAGAATTCAAAACAACTAAAATTGGCTTAACTGGGCAATTTATTGAGAAAAAATTAAAATCTTGCTATAATACACCCATTTTATGGTTCAAAATTTAGATTTGCAAAAGCAGCACATTACATGAACCAATTCTCAAATACTTAAAATACTACAGCATCAATTGCCACCTTGGCTGCAAGCAGTTCTAATAATTCATATAACTACTCATTATGTAGCTCGATTCAAGGTCTCCAACTCAAGCAGGCAGTCAATTTTCATGCCACAGAGCTATTATAGTAGAATGACTGTTGCTTAAGTGGTAAAATCAGGTAGTCATTTAATATTTACATTATAGCAACGTGAAGCCAAGAGAAATAAGACATACCACAAACCCAAGAGCAAGAGAGGTTGACATTACATATTCAAAATTTTAAAATTATCATTACATTATGTCACTATAATAAAGAGAAGATTCGAGGAGAATGGGAAACTACGTTCCCCATTATATCTATCTAAAATGACATGGTTCCTTTTTTTTTTTTTTTCAGGGAAAATATCAAGAAACAGCTATGGTTACTATGGTAACTACATTAAAAATAAAAAGAAAATGTGGAATGTTTTCAAGTGATAAGTACATTTAAAATGCAAGCAAACGCTCACTAAAGAATTGAATATAATTTGAAGCTTAAACTTAGTATGGCAAGAACTGTGTCACAAATTCATCAATTGTAAACTAAATTTTCTCATCTTTCTTAATAAAAATAATTTCATTAAAGAATAAATATTGAAAGGTATTGCAATAATAGTAAAAAAACTTATAAACTCAAAAATATGTTAGTAGTTGGATATTTTTATTGAAAATTAACAAAGAACAAAAATCTCCAGGATATGAAGGTAATTATCATAAATTACAAGTTGTATCAACAGACTATAAAAATACGTAGAGGCTCACATAAGCATACTTAAACTGTATGACTTATTTTCCATGTTAATTTGTTTCTATGAGATAATTTTAAATGTGTTTACTGTAGACAAGTCTGGCCTAATGGTTTAAACAACAAACACTGCTACTTTCCAATTCCAGTTTTCCTGCACCACTTCACGGTACCATTATCTCTGCTACATGCATAGGACCAAAGTGCTGAATGCAGGCAAGTAACTTCTCAACAAGCCTCTTCCACCAAAATATCCTGATTTCCACCACTATACTCTCTTTATTTCTACCACCCCAATGCAGGTTAACTTTGGATCTTCTCTGGACTAAGGGACTAGCTTTCTAAATAACCTTCCACCTTCTTTTCTTTCCCCCTTCCTGACTGCAATCCACAAAATAGCTCCAGCAATCTGTGTAGCTTCAAAGTGCTTCACTTCATGCTTTAAAGTCTCCTGGGGCTCCCCTTTGCACTTGGAATATACCCCAGATTTCTTACTTTGGTCTGCAAAGCCCTGTTTAATCTAGATTGCAACTCTTTTTTTGTCTTTATCCCCTTACTTCCACCAGTATGATCTGGCAAGATGAGCTTTCCTCCTGTCTTTGAGCACCCAATGTTGTTCTCCATATATACCTTTGCCCTGTGCTCCCTGCTTATCAGAAAGTTTTCCTCCCCTTTAATTAGCTCGTTCACACTAGTTACTTTTTAATACTTCTCAGTCAAAATTTCTTAGAAAGGCTATGAATGTCCTGTCCATAAAAGAATAAATTACTGTCATTTGGCCACATTGCCTTTCCTGTTTCATAATAATGCTCATTACTGTCTGCAATGGCTTTAGTTGCTTAATTTTAAATTAATTTATTTTGCCTATGCCTATTTAAATATAATCTCTAAAAATAGAGACCACATCTGCCACTTTTACTACTGTTTCTTCAATGTTTGATCAGTGGCTGACATTAAGATTTCAACATACAAGACAGCCTTTAAATCTTGTAAAAATAAGCATAAATAATGATAGAATCCTTAAGTAAATGGAAAGATTTATTACGATTATAATGCCATACAAAAATATCATATGCATTTCAGAAATTTAAGAAAAATAACTAGGAGAACTGTGTACCAGTAGGGGGAAAAAAGTATTTAAAGAGTAATTGATGTCAAAGAAGAAATGACTATAAAAAATAAAGACAAATGTCCTTTATGATTACCTGAATCTGTCATTAGCTTCAGACAAGTGATTATATTACTTTAATTTCTCACAATGAAACTTGAAGACAAAACATAAACACAACATAAAGTGAAATTCTAAAACCAAAATTAAGAAACAAAGTAACATCTAAAAATGCATAAGAATAAGTGTAGGATTAGAAAGTACAGATATTTCACTTGATTCCA
This sequence comes from Marmota marmota marmota, assembly GCF_001458135.2. Lineage (NCBI taxonomy): Eukaryota > Metazoa > Chordata > Mammalia > Rodentia > Sciuridae > Marmota > Marmota marmota. The sequence continues at coordinate 1,973,336 of NW_026000019.1, forward strand.
AAATAATAAGGCTTATTGATAAGATGTCATTATTTGATTCTCTTCTAAAGGTCTGATTTCATTTTTTTAAATCTATTTTTCATTTTATACCATACTTACAATATTTCACTATTATCCAAACTATTTCCCAAGACAAATTCTGGGTCTATAACCATACTCTGTCATATCCTAGTTAAATGACACTAGATAAATTACTTATATGAGAATTAATTTTCTTATGACTAGAAAGGAAATAATAACTCTGTCCCATATGGTCTAAGTATTTCTAAAACTTGTGGTCTTAGAATTGTTTATAACTTCAAAGCTTCTTGGGAAAAAATATTGTGTTTCTGTGGAATGTATCTGTTAATGCATACCATATTGGAAATATTAACCAACATTTTTTTTAAATATGTATGTTATTTTAATTAACACTAAAATAATAAACCTTCCATGTGTTCATATGAAATATTAATGTGAATATTTTAACATAAAATAATTATATTTTTGAAAACAAAATAAGAAGATTGGCATTAAATTACATTTTTGAAATTTCTTTAATATCTAGCTCAATAGAAGACAGATGAATTTTTGTTTTCCTTCTGTCTTTAGCATGTGGCTTTGTTTGAAGTATGTAGATACATTTTTATAGTACTTTAGTAGAGCATTTTAATAGTTACTTTAGATCATTTTAGATATTGTTATTTGATGCTGTATCAACACGTGTCACATAAGTTTCTTAAAAAAGAGAAATGATAAAATGGACTTCTTAAAGTTTAAGAAATCCTGTTATTTAAAATATATCTTTAACAAGAAATAGTCACATTTCATACAAAAAGAAAATATCTGTGAATCATACATCTGGTGAGAGTTTTATTTAGAATATATTAAGAGCTCTAAACAAAACAAAGTCTTCAAATAAAAAAAAGATAGATTTTTGGCCAGATACTTCATCCAAGAAAATAGCAAGCCAGCAAATGCAAAAATAGCATCAGTATACATTATTAATATAAAATTTAAAGTACAATATGAATTACCCTTAAAACTCTCTTTGAATGTCTAAATTTGGCCTTGGGATAAACATTGATGAGGATGTGAAGCAACAGGAACTCATATGCTGCTGGGTAGAATGTAAAAAATTTATAATACCTTTTCAAAAAAGTTTTACAGTTTCCTAAAACGTTAAGCTTATGCCTACCATATGACCCAAACATTCGTCTTGTAGTTTTCTACCCAAGGAAAAAATGAAAGCATATGTTCAACCCAATCTCGTATATGAATTCTTATAACAGTTTTATTTATAAGAACAAGCAGTTGAAGGTGATCAAATGTTGAATACAGGTGCATGGACAAAAACATGGATGAATATTTTTAGAGTATTAAAAAAGCCATAAAAAACACATACTGTATTATTCACCTGACAAAATACTGTTGAAAATACAAACTAAATTGTAGTAAAGCAAATCCCTGGTTGTCAGGGAACAGAAAGTAGGGCAGGTAGCCTGTGAAGCTGGAGGGAGTATTGGACAGGAACTCAGGAAACTCTGGAGGTTGAAAGATGTGTTTATTACTCTGATTATGATGATGGTTTCACAAGCATATACATATGTCTAAATTTGTTAAATTCCATGCCTCCAGTATGTGTAATTTATGGTACGTCAATTAAATCTTAGCAGATATTTTAAAAATAGATGTACTAAGGTGACCAAATTTAATAAAATTCAATAATGTTCACTTTCATTAGGGATTTTCTTAAGTGAAAAGTCGTTTTTGTTCTTGTTGCTATTGCTTGTTTTAAGACAAACGTGTGACAGCAAAGAATGCAATGACTGTCAATACTGCTTGATGTTACTGCTGTGATAAATCAGCAGCAGTCTACTCTCCATTGCATTAGCAACACAGGGGAGAAAATGCTAACAGAATTGTTCTAGGATAAAGCAGGGGATTAAAAATATATTCAACATTTGATTCTTTCAGCACTTATTTTTGTATTATTGCTGAGAACTAACTCTCTCTCTCTCTCTCTCTCTCTCTCTCTCACACCCACATACACACACACACCCACACACAGTCTTCTTCAGTGATACTAGTTGGAAGCAAGCAAAAGATCAAGTCCAGCTACATTTGTAAATCTATCTATAGATTGAATATTAACTTATTGTTTGCAGCTCAATTTTTAATTTGACAAGTTACATTATTACTGGAAAGTGGCAGTGCCATGATTTGCTTTACTGATTTTTCATTCTGCAGGCATTCAGTTGTGTCGACTAAGTAATACATTATTATTCTCTCAGCTATTGTGTTGCTTCTCCAGCCAGTAACAACTTACCCTGTGAGATGCTTCTGAATAGCTCATTTCTAGTTGAAAAGATGTTACAAAAATCATTGACTACTTAAGAGCATACCACATTTATGTGCATTATTTTTCTTTATTATTTTTTAAATACTAAATAATTGGGCTTGACATGATATTGAATCTTAAGAAGCACTATACACTGCTCAAAAACGTTGTATAGCATAGGAAAATATGGTAAATATTAATATTTTCAAAGATGATAGCTAATTTTTCATAATTTTGTTTCTTACACTTTTGTACAATTTCTCCCTTCTATATTATAAAATTCCTTAGTATTATTAGTTTCATCTTTTACTTAGCATTCTTATGTAGTTGAGACAGCTATATAATTGAAGAAATGATTTCTTAAATATTCCCCTAAATCAACAACACATCTTTAAATCTAAGTATTTTTAATTGAATTCCATTTTTAAATAAATCATTACTAAATTTTAAAGTAATAGGAGCTTACATTTTTTTTTGAAATTTTTGACAAATAATATTAAAATATTTTCATGAAATAAGGCAACAAAGAAATTTTTAGAATCTCAAAATAATTCATCAGTTTCTGGTGCTACAGGGACTAAGACAATTTTAAGAGAATACGTGATTCATCTATGATTGACAGATAGACAACAGTGAAATACTGAGGAAAAACTGAAGTCAATCTCTAAAAATCACATACCTTGTACCTAACTTGAAAATGTCCCATAAAACACAAGAGTGTACAAACATACATTCCATTTGTCATCAGAAAGATAACATCATCACATGTCAGGTACTTTTGGAAAACTCCACTGTACATGTGAGAAACCTAAGAGTGAAAGAAGCAGCTTAATATGATCATGAAAGTAATTTTGATCTTGCAAACCATCTGAAGGGATCCTGCAGGCTCCCTGACACAACATTCTGAGAGCCACCTGAGAGGGGGGGAAAAAATCCTAATGATGATTTGCTTTTAAAGGATTCATGGTGGATTGCTCTTGGATTATGTGCTTTTTACAATTTGAGGAAGACTGGATTGGGTAGAGAGAGAATTTGACCTGTAGTAAGGTTGCAAATAAAGCATTTCCTAATCTTATTAGAAATAAAAAAGATGGGACTGCACTTCAGAGTCATCTTGAATTCAAAGATTCAAAGACGGGAACCAGATTTTGTATCTCTCCATGAGCTAGTTACTGCCCCTGCACTGCCCACTCCTAGGCAACACACACTCAGTTAAGGCAGTCCTCTGTATCTGAGGTTTATGAGCAATTAACATTCCCATCACTGGATATTAGCATGTTGGCCCTAAAGAAGGTATCTAGGCCAAGAACAATAGAAACCGTGTGTGTATAGTGTGTGTGTGTGTGTGTGTGTGTGTATTTATATGGGTAGGCTCAGATTGGAGGAGAAGAGCTATGCTCTGAAGGAAGAGGAGGTTTTAGATTAAAGTAGCCTGAAGAGGGCTGTGGAAAAGTACAAACGGAAAGAAGATGAAAACCACTGCTGTCAAGTAAATAGGTCTTATGCTACTTAGATGAAAGACTATTTCTCCTTAACTGTTAAAAGTCTTTAGAGGTAAATGGGATCAATTCAGAGAACTTAACAGTCTAAGAGGAAAGTAGAATAGAATCTGGAATAATGTTCAGAGAACAAATAATCTTCAGGTTCTTATATTTATTATTTTAAATATAAAATCGTATTGTTAATAACTTACTTGGAAATTTCTTGTTTTACTACTTGTCTTATGTAGTTTGTCCTTTTTGTATGAGTTTATAGTATTATTTTTTGTAATTTATTGTTTTGTAATTTAATGTGACCTAACATTGAATAAAGTTCACATGTCTTCAGGAGATGCCACAGGTAAGCCCACCCTGTAGAAGGCTTTGAGAGAACATCCACCTAGCTTCCATGTTGTCATCATGAAGTTTGCAGCCATGAGTCAAGTTTTGCATCTCCTCATTCCTTAGATTTAGTGTCACAGAGCACAATGATAAATATACCCTTATTTGCAAGTATATAACATCATGTATTAAAAAGGAAATTTTGAACTTAAAATGAAAATGATGAAATTTGTAGAAGGGAATACACTAAAAACCAACCTCTTAAAGGTCAGTATTTTGTGAACAGGTATCTTCTTCTAAAAGAAATTCCACAGAGAACTTTTATATCTGTCAAGAATTAAAGAGAAAAATACAAGGAAAAAAAATCCAGAATATTACCTATTTAGGGATAAGAACAGAGAACAATGCTAAAATTCTACAATATCCAAGCCTCATAAATAAATAAGAAAGATTGTAGAAAATATGGATTGTTAATCATCACTTGGACAAAATAAAATTTTTTTTAAAAGTTATAGTCACAAATTTGGAATAATTTGATCATGATACAAAATTATAGGTAATATGATAATGGTCTTAACCTTAACGTTGCTAGCAATAAGTAATAATAGGTAGTGCTTCAGTTTTTAAATTATATTTTTGATAATTTTGTATTTACAAACAAACTTGGTTTATCAGACAGGGTGGTTGAAAGGCAGGTACAACAGGCACTACTGACTAGGAAGTTTATCTATGGCATCAGATAGTCTGGGGTCTCCAAGAGGCAGCATTCCTAGGGTGAGTGTTCCAAGAAGCACTGCTGCAGAGTGAAGTTTTGCTTGAAACATTCAAGCCAACAGTCTTAACCAAACCTGTTCTAAGTTACCCAGGAGCAACCAGCATGTAAATTAAAGGAGACACCTTGGAATTGAGTCTTCAGGCTCCTACTATTTCAGCTCAGCTACTCAAGCCACTCAGATCTCTCAAGTTCTTTCATCTGAGATCCCAGAAATTGTGAATATGAGAAGAGATGTCCTTACTGCCCCCTTTCTGAATCTCAGACTCATAGAATCCATATAAATTACAAAATCATTTAGGCCATTTGGGTTTGGGGAGGTACATTACACAATGTTAGATACTGGGAGCACTAGAAAATACCTAGACTGCATGACACCAACCAAAGTAATGTAGCATTATTTATCATACAAGAATACATACAATTAGAATTTCATGCAGTCAGTATTTGCAACAAAATAAAAATGTTTGCACAGTATTGTGAAGAAGTGTTTTAAAAATGTTACCTGTGCAAAAGAAAATAAAATTATCATAAGTCTTTCACTAACTCTAGTGTTGATTTAAAAATATTAAGCACCAGATGCAATGGCTTGTAATCCCAAAGACTCAGGAGTCAAAGGAGGAGGATTGCAAGTTCAAATACAGCCTCAGCAACTTAGCAAGGCCCTCAGCAACTCACTGAGACCTTGTCTCAAAATAAAATCTAAAACAGACTGAGGAGATGGCTCAGTGGTTGAGTGACCCTGGGTTCAATCCCTGGTACTAAAAATTAAATATTAAAATATTAAAATAATCCTTCAACCAACAACTTTTGAAAAGTGTTACAGAGAATATTGTTCTATTTTCCAGTTTTTCATTCTGTTGCAATTTTCTAAATGCCCCCCAGACGAAAGATTGTAAAGAAAACGTAAGTATTTATTCTTTGGAAAATCTCTTTTATTTCTACATAGTAGTAATTTAAGATTTTGATGATATAAATTTTTATTTTTATTAATAAACTTAAACTACTTCACTAAATTATAACATCTGATTTAATAACTAAATTACTTAGTATGCTGATTTAATAACTAAATTACTTAGTATGTAAATTTTGTGAGTTCAATTGAAATACTGGATATTTCACTGTTAAGTAAAATAATTTTCTAATCAAGAATTAAGAAAAACAGAATGGAATCTGTGTGGTAATTATTTTATGACATGACAAATAATATCTTTTTGTTCAAATTAATTTCAGAAGACATAAAAAGAAAATATTGAAAGCATCATAGTTCTCTCAGTACAAGGTTAAATTTTTGGGTCACTGCTCATAAGAAAGGAAAGCATTTTTAAAAACTCTACTCTTACATACCTAAATCTATAAAATATTGTCATCTGTCTTGTCATTCTTTAAAATTTTGAGGCCTGAGGCCTATGGTGGCTTTAACCAGTGGCTAGCTTCTGCAAAGGCAGGCCTGAGCTTGCCAATACAAAGCAGCCACTATTAAAAAAAATTTCCATACATATAACTTATTTAAAGAGTTCTAATGAGTCCCACAAATAGCTTTTTAAAATTTGTTCTGACTAGTTATACATGATAGTAGAATGTACTTTGACACATAACATAAATGGAGTATAACTTCTTATTCTTCTGGTTGTACATGATATAGAATCACACTGGTAGTGTAGTCATATATGCACATAGAGTAATAATAGAAAATAGGTTGTTGTTTTTTTGGTTTTTTTTTTTTTTTTTTTTTTTTTTTTTTTTGTACTGGGGAGTGAATCCAGGGGCANCCTAGGCAGTAGACCAGAGACCCTGTGCCTACTAGAAGAAAAAGTAGGCCCAAATAGTCATAATGTTTGGTTTAGGAATCAAATTCCCCAAAAAGACTCCCAAAGTGAAAGAAGTAAAATTAAGAATCAATAAATGGGATTGTGTTAAACAAAAAAGTTTCTTCACAACAAAGGGAACAATTAAGAATGTAAAGAAAGAGCCTACATAATGGGAGAAAATCTTTGCCACTTGCACCTCAGATACAACATTAATCTCCATGATACATAAAGAACTCAAAAAACTAAACACCAAAAGAAAAATAACCCAGTTAATAATTGGGCAAAGGAACTGAACAGACACATCACAGAAAAAGAAATATGTCAACAAATATATTAAAAAATTAGAGAAATGCAAATTAAAACTACACTGAGATTTCATCTCATTCCAGTCTGAATGGCATTTATCAAGAATACAAGTAATAAACATTGGTGAGAATGTGGAGGAAAAGACACACTTATATATTGCTGGTGGGATGCAAATTGATGAAACCACTATGGAAATCAACATAGTTATGCCTCAGAAAACTTCGAATAGTACCACCATTTGACTCAGTTATCCCACTCCTTTGTAATACACAAAGGACTTAAAATCAGCACATTATAGTGACATGATCACATCAATGTTTATAGTATCTCAATTCAGAAGAGCTAAGCTTATGGAACCAATCTAGATGCCCTTCAACAGATGAATGGATAAAGAAAATGTGGTATATATACACCATGGAATATTACTGAGCCATAAAGAAGAATAACTTTATTACATTTGCCTGTAAGTGGATGGATCTGGAGACTATCATGCTAAGTGAAATAAGCCAATCCCAAAAAATCAAAGGTCCAATGTTTTCTCTGATATGTGGATGCTAATCCATAATAAGGAGGCAGGGGTGGTGGATTAAAATATTAGAAGTTCCATATAGTAGACAAAGAAAAATGAAGGGAAGAGAGGAGGTACAGGAAAAGGAAAAACAATAGAATGAATCTGACATAATTTCCCAGGTATATATATGAATATATCACAGTAAAACTTGCCATCATGTACATTCACAAGAAATTAACTTAAATAAATAACTATGGGTAAATGGCAGAAAGATCAGTGGAATGCAGAAGACTACTGGTGGAAGGAGGGAAGAAGGAGAGGTACTAGGGACTGAATTAGAACAAGATATATTCCATGTTTTTATAACTGTCAAAATGGATTCTACTGTCATATATAACTCAAAAGAAACAATAAAAATGTATTGAAGAATGAAGTGAATGAACTGTCTTAACTTGAAAATCTTTCCTATAAACAGGACAATAGTTCACAATGTTTTATTAGGAAAATAATAGCAGAAAAAAAGAAAGGATTTGGCCTGGGGCTATAGTTCAGTGGTAAAGCACTTGTCTCGCATGTGTGAGGCACTGGGTTGATCCTCAGCACCACGTAAAAATAAGGTATTGTGTGTCTATCTTCAATTAAAAAATGTTTTTCTAAAGAAAGAAAGGCTTCTTTTCAAGCCTACTTCTACAAAACTTTAAGTTAAAGTAGGGTTAATATAATATTAAGTGATTCAGAAATAGTTATAATTAGAATTTGGGGGTAAGAGATGATTCACAGTTATAATTGGAGTCCCATAGGGTGCATTATGTATTCAGTGGAGCAAACCTTCTGACTCTAAGTGGAAAAAAAATTTTTTTCAGGACAAGGCAGAAATAGAATGTTATATAAGAAAAGAGAACTCCTCTAGAATTTCACATGAAATCAAGTGAGAAAATTGCTAGACTCCAATAATATAGACCACTAAGAAGTCAGGAAAAATTTCAGACCAGACTTGATGGCATCTGCAAAAAAAAAAATCATAATACAGGTTATGAAGGTAACTAGATAGTTCAGTTGGCACTGAAAAACACACAGAGAAAATTCTGTCCTGGTACTGACATTTTAAATCATGGAGGAGTTGGGAGCCATAAAAATTTCAACTCATATTCTTAGCAGTTAGTAAGTTCTGACTTACTAACATATAGTGAAAGTTGTCAGATTAATGACTCCCAAAAAATATTCCTGCATATAATGTGTCTAAGCCCTACATAGTGACCTCCACAATGATTCTGAGTTTGGCCATGTCACTTGCCCTGATTAATTGTACAAAATCAAACATAATTACAAGTAGAGGCATAAAACAAAACAAAAACAAAACAAAAAAAAAACTTTCACATTGGAGCTCACCTGATTATACTTCCAACATGCAGAGAAGACTGGGACAATAAACTACAGATACTTTGTTTAGAAAAACAAGAGCATTAAGGAACTACTATTCAGGTGAGACCATCTGAACTTACGTGTACTTCTGGAAGAGAATAGTAATAGAAACATCCCCGTGAGTCCATCTCAAATGACTAATCGACAGAATCGAGAAAATAACCTTCAAGGTGTTTTAAACCACAAATTTTTGATGTGTAGCATGTATGTGTTTATGATGTATATTTGTGTGTGTGTGTGTGTGTGTGTGTAATGGCATATGCACATCTGAAGCAGAAAGTACTGTTATAACAAAAAATTTGAAACCCATGACCTTGTCTTTGAGCTCAGTCATCAGGTGGAACTTGGAAGAAAAGTCAGGAGACTGATACTAGAGGAGAAAACAGTAAGAAAGCCAGTGACGGGGTTGGAGGAATCACAAAATCACTTATCGTGTCTTTAAAAGCTATGTGCAATCTGCTCCTGGATCCTGAAGTGGTCAGGATCCATGTGTGTAGAGAAAGAAAAATTATCAAGTGTGATGCCTGTAGTAATATCTTGGAAGATCATAGCTGAACCTAATGGACTGGTGGATGTGGCTAAGGCTATGTCCTGGCAGAATTTGTAAACACCATATGGCTTCTTCAGCTGCATATGATAAGTGTAAGAAAGGAGAGATGAGATGAAAAGGAAGAGTTCATATGTCAAAGATGACATAGGGACAAGTAGAGTTGTCATGACTTACAGAGTGGGAAAATAAAGCTATTCATCTCTGTCCCTCAATCTGGCAAAGCATTTCTTTAAATAGCTTTATTGTGGTATATTTGACTACAGGTAACTGTATATTCTTAAAGTTTGCAAATTAATGAGGTTAGCATATGCATACATTCATGATATCATCACTACAACAAAGGTCACAAAATTAACTATTATCTCAAATTTAACTATAGGTGCCTTTGCCTCCTCTCTTTTGGTTTAAGTTCATAGTACTGAATGTTAACCATAAGTACGATATTTTAAAGCACATCACCAGAACTTACAAGTGGCCTCAAGGTAAATATCAAAACAAGGGTGTGGTAGTAACACCTCTCATTAAGACTCAGAAAGATTCAAGACTGTGCCTTGTACATCTCAGCTTGGCAAAATGTCTTCTGAAAACCAATGGAATATTGTAACACAGTAGCCTGACACTTTTGAAGGGAGGGAAGTCCGTCCTGAGATGCATTATGAGTGTGCCTTGTGGAGCATGCATGGAGTTAACTCCCCACCCCAAATCACAGGAAAGTAACTAAGTTACTTAAATAAATATGTAATCAAAAGATCAGTTGTGCTTGGACCATAAGGCACTGAGAGAATTAAAAATAAAATAAGGCCTCTTGTTTCACTTTTGAAATGTAGACCAAGAAAGTTGCTTTACTGCAAGGATGAACCATGTCTTATTTTAAAAAGGAAGGAGAGTCCAAAAGGCAGACTCAGGAACTATAGAGCAAGCTGGGCTAAGACACCATTCCCAGGGAGCACAGCTAGGCCTAATCAGATTCAGATCCTTCACTATCCTTAGAACCAAGGGGCCAGAAACATATCCCAGTATATTAGCATATCTTTAGACCAAACTACTCTGTCTTTCCTGATTTTCTACTTCTGCATTATAATTTACCACAAACCTATTGCCTTAATGCAAATCAGACCTACTATCTCACATTTTTTATTCAAAAGCAATTTAATAAGTACCAGTTAACTGAGTCCTCTGCTTAGATTCTGATCAAGTTCTTTATAAACTGGCAGTTGGCTTCCATCTAGGACAGGAATAACACATCTCTCTTCTCTGAAAAGTCTCACCTGTTTATTTTAGATGAGTTCAGAGAAATCTCCCTTCTAGCAAACTAGACGTCAATTTATTAGCACCATAATCATAAGATAGAGAGCTCATCCTAGTCATGAGTCTGATCACACTTGAATACATTGTTTAGAGGATGGGTTCCAAGGTGGGAATCATGGCAGCCTGAGTTAGAATTCCACTGACCAGAGTAAAAGCATTGCATGAGTATAAGAGGACCAGATAAGTAGTCTTTTTTACTACACAGGTCTTTGAATGAAGAATAGCTCCCTCAGAAGAGCCTCACTTTTATCCAGATTTGAATCAATGCACTCAAAACCTCATATATTTTGAGCATATTGCCCCATGGCACTAGCGATCAAGGAGGAAGTAACCAGATATTGTATATGAAGGGGTGTAATCATTGGGTCCAGTGGTGCCCAGTGGTGAAAGTTGCAACATCTCCCCACCATGCTTAATGCTTCTCTCCATCTGTGCACCTGGGAAGTATCCCTGCCATGAATTTGTCTTGGGTTGCCCAATGCGTATCTCTAAATGTCACAGAGACTTGCAAAGTACTTGTCCATTATCTAAAGATCAAAGAAATATAAACATATTTAATTCTTGATAGAAGGTTCATTTTCTATAGTAGTATGGCTATGAATTATGCAACTGTATTATATATTATAATAATAATATTATAATAATATTATATATTATTATATTAAGCAAGGGATTATATTAAAGGCAATGTGGGACGTTTGTCATTGTTGGGTAAGGGAATTGAAATAAGAAAAAGGAGTATTTTTAGAGCATAACTTTTGCTAGTGAGTGAGAACTGGATGACTTTAAAATGTATCTATGTCTTTTAATATAAATAAATATAAAAATACATTTAAATACATGTCTGCTGAGAAGGCTTGAAGACAAAGATATATGGGCAGAAATTAAAATATGAATACCTAGATCTTAGTTCCTAATTACCTCTCTCTTATTATAGGAAACTGGGATTTTTGGAGAAAATTGCTGCTCCAAGATGGTACAGCAATGAAAGTACAAAATCATTCTTTTATTTGTTGCTGCAACAAAATTATGAAGCAAAAATAGGCTCAAAGATTGATAAAGGCAGGTCAAAGGTTGCAAGATACTGCTTAAATTTCTTGTATAAAGTGGAAAATAGGTGTGATATATAGAAGATATGACTCCCTCTTAATAACCAGAGAAACACTTCATATAAAAATTAAGTAGGAAAAAATTAAGTGTCAAAAACATGATTGAAACTTCCCACTTTAAAAGGCAAGCATGATGGCACTGTGGACTATTATGTACACATGTTTATTTATGACACTTTTCAAATTAGATTTTTAGTCATAACAACAATCAATTGAAGAAAATTTGTATTGCTTCCAAACAAAATATAAACTAAACGTATGGGTACCCTGTTCCTTATAGATTTAACATTTGATTTCAATTGATAACTAAAACATACATAACTATCTTCAAAACCATCATGATCAGCACAATTATATCATCCCAAAATCAACCCCATCATTGATGCTATTATTTTTACAACTGTAAAGATCAGAAAACTGAGACAGAAACATTTTCAAATTCATACAGGTAACTAATGATAGAGTTGGCATTTGAGTCACAAAAATCTCATCCCGGATTTTAGGTTTTAACCCAGTACATCATTTAGCCTTTAATAATTACATCTTCCCCAAATACCCACTGTCTAAAAACTCAGGATAAAAAATTTTCTAGATCCTTCAAAGTGTCAATGTACCAGAATCCTCATTTATTTATCATGATCTAAGTTGCTTTTATAACAAATATATATTTTGGAAATTCATTAAGGCTGTTCTTTTACCTAAAAAAAATTAAAAGATCAGTAGGTAAAGCTTACTTGTATTTTTTATCCACTGCACACATTAACTGAACTTTTTACATCTCAAATATAATATAATCAAGAGACATTTTTAGTAAATTTAAGCATTGCTTTTAAAACTAAACAATACTTATAAGTTAATAATTCAAAATAATCCAAATCATATTATTTATTTGTATGTTCTTTACTCAAATGCTGAAAACTTCTAGAGACATTTAAATGCTGAATTCAAACAGTTTCATTTTATCTTAAATGGACAGCTTTAAAATAAATAGTATAATTTTTCTGCCATTATCTGTTGTATGTATCCCGAATACTCTGAAACATTGTTTAATGTTGATCTTTGCACATAAAAACTAAAAGAGCCAAACTGTATATACACTACTTATATATATATTTATACACACTATATATGTATATATATATACACATATACACACACTCATGCATATACTGTGTACGTATAATTATATATATAGTTATATATAAATATTATATAAATACACACACACACACACACACATAAACTACACATGTGTCCATGTTAGGGGAGGGAGAGAAAATACAACTGTCAATCTCAGCTAAAACCAATGGACATCAACAAATAAAAGCACCTTTATTTTAGAAGCTCTTCAGAACAGGTACTTATAATTATTGAGAACACAGGATCACAACATTCTTACATGCTTTCAAATTTATTTCTGTACCAAATAATTATCTTTTGAAAAAGTTATTATAGGGTTCAAATTCATGCATTATTAAGAAAGCAATATTGTAAGGAACTCAACTGTTCATAGCCAAAAAATCTATTAGCTAAAAATGCCAAGGACATAGAGTCCTTTTTCTGTCAAGAAAACCAAAGATAACCAGGATGATCTTTGGAAGACCATGATAACTCTTGTTAGTAATATAACCTGTAAGGAAACAAACAACCAAATAAGATTATAATAAAATTTCCACCAGAAGATGCTAAATAATATTTAAAGCTATTTTCAATAATTAAAACAAAATGTTTTGCTGTCACCAAGTACATCTTTGCCATTTCATTATAAAGTAAATTTTAAATCTCCAAATAAATATATTACTTCATTTAATTTTTATAGTGTTCACCCACATCTCATAGTAAAAGATACTCATGTACTATTTATGTCTACTTCTTCTGAGGATAGTTTTCCATTTCTATTGTTTGAAATTTTAAATCTACCTTTAGATTTAAAATGAACAGCATTCTTTTCAATAACTGTTAGTATGTTCAGATTGTCTGTGTATGTCTGCATGTCCTCAAATCAGCATCTGTAGAGCTTACTCTCAATTCTGATGTTTGACAGCATATCATCTTGTGAGGTTAAGCCACTTTGGGGTGACTGAGTCTTTCACAAAGTACAACCAGGAAATCTGCATAAACAGAAAATAAACAAAAACTACTAGAACACACTGGTGATGTTGAAGCAATAGGACATGAGGAGAAAAGAAGAAAAATCAAACCACAAACAAAAGGAAATTCTTAGAAAAGAGACTAACAATATCAGCAATATCTTCCAGCAACAAATCAGGATGCTTGCTGATTCCAGAAAAGTGTGTAAGGTTCTAGATGCATGGACTGGAGGGATAGACCACAGAGCAGAAATGAAGCAGAAGTAAGAGACATCATCTAAAACTACAAATCAGACTCAAGTCAGCTGATTTGCTACTTCATCCATTTTGCAAAAAAAGAGTATGATTTCTATCTAGAGAAATTTCTATCACCCAGAGCCTTCATAATTTTCAGATACAATGTCTGGCTTATCACTTAAAATTTTGTCCAACAAATTAAAGCAAAACAAAATTAACAAAAAAAAATTGGCAAGAATAGTGGACTCATAGGTGACCTGGGCTTTGAAGTTATCTGACAAGAACTTTAAAGATGGTATATGATTAATATTTTCAAGGAAATAAAAAACTGATAAGTTATATAAAAAATATAATATAACATTTCTCTAAAAACCAGAATGCCTAATAAGTCAAACACAATATCTAGAATTGGAAACTATAGTAACAAAAACTAAGAATGCACTTATTCACAACGAACAGAGGCTGCCTTTCAGCACTCCACATTGATTCCTCTCTGGAGAAAAATTGTGTATTTGTATTCCCATCATCAAGAATAAGTTCTCTATATAATTATTTTCTAAACATTTATTATTGATGTAGTTGTACACTATACACACTTTTGAGTAAGTTTTATGTTCCTGCATTATGAATTTATAAAAATTCCATTTTTTTCTATAATTAGACATTATCTAATTGATGGATAATGATTTTCAGCCTTGTCCCTACGTTAGCCCCATCTCACTTAAGAGTGTGTGCAGCTAGTCAGTAGCTACCTAATCTGTTCTTCTATCTGGAAACAGAATTTTCAATTTACAAGAGTAGAGAATAGAGATTAATCCCTTACGTGCCCAAAATACAAAATCTGTAGAGGAAACACATTTATTTGCTAGAACTATGTTCATCTTGGACTCTGATGACCTGGTCCCTCCTTCAGGAGACTACACTCAAATTCCAGCTCTTAGAGATCCTATTTGTGGGTGGATAGAACCCTGTTCCTATCTCCTGTTCTACTTTAGGTTGTACCTCTTTGATTCCAGGATGACAACAGTCTGGTCCATTTTGTCACAAATCCACCTTGACAAAAATGGAAGTTGAAAATATGATAGAACTCTGAAAGTGAACAGGTCTGCTATGCTAATATAAGATCCTGATTTTGAATGACTTCGATCTTGAAACAGGAGAACCATGTTAATTTAGATGCACTTGAAAAATGTGAAATCACAGACTTCTGGTGCTTGCAGGGTCTTCACAAGTGGCCGATTTATCTGCCTTTCAAAAAAAAAGTATTTCCTTTAGAATTGTATTTCTACCTCCCCTCTGGGCCATAAGATTAATAATGATGAAGAAGGTCCTCAGTTGGATACAGGAGGGCTAGCACTACATCTTTAAGGAACTGCAGGAACTAGTCCACATGTACTGGCAGGAAAGTGGATCTGGCAGGACATAGAATAGGAGAGTATGTTAAATCTTTATCAACATGAGAATAATCTCCTTTGATAGGAGAATAACCACCCTGGTAATGAGGCCAGAAGACAGTGTCATAAAACTGTTAAGAAAGACCTGGAAACCTTAGAGAAAGTCATTGTCCACACTAAGTATAACTAAAAATATATTGTGCCACATTGAAGAAATATTCAAAGGACTTAAAAAACTGAATATGCAATCATGGAAATACCATGTAATTTAAAAACCTACTGGGATTATGATTTTTCAGGAGGGCACTGAAGATACTTGTGTGAGAGGGTTATTGATATTACTGAGAATCCAAGTGGTTGAAGTTGTCTTTAGGCCACAGCTGATAGTAGAATATTACAGAAATGACCCTCCAGATAGCAAAGGACAAGGTGCAAAGGAGATGGTAAAGATATTATTAACCACCAGAAGCAATTTTTTTTGCATGTATTGCCAAGTATAGTAAGATCTTTTTAAAAAATTTTTTAATTGATTTTTTAAAAATAAATGACAGTGGAATGCATTACAATCTTATTCACATATAAAGCACAATTTTTCATATCTCTGGTTGTATATAAAGTATGTTCACACCAATTCATGTCTTCGTACATGTACTTTGGATAATGATGTCCATCACATTTCACCATCCTTGCTAACCCCCTGCCTGCTCCCTTCCCCTCCCACCTGAGCTGCAGGCAGATGCTGACTCTTTAGAGATCACAGGAGATGGTTAATTTAATATGACTTTCTAAGAGAAAAGATAGATAAGCAACTAAACAAAAAGAACTACTTAATTCATACAAAGGAAAAGAATTTGAACAATTGGTAGCCTTCCAAATTTACAGTCAGAACTTTATGCCAGTTCAGACATAAACTAGCTTTCGCACCTTGAGTTGATAGACTATAGAGTTGTCCAGGTCTAAAGAGAAAAGAATCCTATAAAGTTATGGCACATATACACCATAATGATTCCCTCAATCCCTCCTCCAGTAGGATTTATGACTGGCTATTTATTATAGTGACTGAAATGGGGATAACCATACATTTCAAGAACATTTTGTTTGCCAAAGTCCCTGTATCCCTAAGGGGCAAGGCTTCCATGAAGTGACACAACAAATTTGCAATTAACATAAACAGCTATGACTATTTCTCACTTTTGTTTCCACATGCAAGAAATCGCCAATGTAATCCTCAGGGATTCATACTTTGGTTACAGAACATGGAAAGGTTGCCAAGTAATGTGACATGGCCATGATTTTTATCCTGCTTTTAAAATAAATAGCTACCTTGACACAGTTTCATAATGCTGTCAAGGAACACACGACTCCCAGGTCAGGGGAAAAGGCCTGTATGACTTAGGGCACAGTATTAAAAACCTCCAATCTTTAAAGGCAGGGTGTTTGCAAACCTGCCTAACCTTTTCCTCGACGGATACATTAAGTATAATAAATACTTCTCAGGAAACCCATGTCTCCTCAGCCCTGGAGTGAGACACTATATCTTCTGATGCTGTTTACTATACAAATTCCCTTAAAAGATAGTCCAAGCAACACACACAATACAAGTCATAAAGAGACTCAAAGAGAATTATCTCCCAATAAAACCCAAACCTTATTTCTATACCACTTAAATAGGATGAGTTGTCTTGAGTGTACTCTTTCTGTCAACCACTCTGACAATGATTAATCTGACTGACAATGCCTGGGACCAAATCAGCTCAATTTGTCTTAGGCAGCATTTAACGGAAGCTACTATCAACAGGACTTGTAGCAGCAATATGAGGACAACTTGAGCTATTGATTTCAGCCTCGTACCCTACATATTCTCCGTTGAATAAACCCTATAGAGACATCAATGTCTAATGTCTACCTTAGAATGGCAGGGAGCATTCTCCTTAAGTTGTTGCACTGACTTTTTTACCTGGCCCAAGGCATTCATTCATGTACTGAATAATATATTAAAGATTGCCCAACCTACTTCAGACTACAAGAAGGAAAATTCAACCAACACTCCCTGACCTGGATTCTCACATAACCCATGTGTAGTATTTCCTTAAATACTTGAAGGGGTTTTAAGATTAACCCTAAGGTTCAAGTCACAATTTAGAGGGGAGGGGAGATAAGTCAATGCCTGATGTCTCATTTGCAGTTTACAATCCTTACAATGCAAAAGGTACTCTGGTTGGGGAGGCTATCTACAATATTTGGGGGACCTCTAGGGGGAAATGCTCCCATTCTCAGTCATCTCATGGGGCAGACACACGTCAACCAGGTTGGTGTGAACAAAGAGAACAGACAACTTCCCTCAAGAATTTCCTTCAAAAACAAAAAACAGATTCATCAATTTGAAGATCCTGGAGTCTACAAGCCAGAGGTGGGAGAAGTGGGTTTTAGTCCACTTTTTTTTTATCTCTGTAAACAAAAGACCTGACAAGAACAATTTTAGAGGTAGAAAATTTTCTTTGGAGGCTCACAGTTTCAGAAGTCTTAGTCCATAGCGGACTCCATTCTTTGGGGCCCTAAGTGAGGCAGAATATCATGGAGTGTGGAAGAGGAAAGCACCCAGGGATGCTGCACCATGAAGGGGGTGGGCGGGGCGGGAGAGCATGCATCATGCAGGAGCAAGTGCTGCCCTCACAGACAAAATATGAACTCCCAGGGCAGGCCCCCATCCACCAGCCTTCTCTAGACAACTCTACCTAAGTCACCGGACTTAGGCAACCCCTACTAGGGGATTTATGCACTAATGAGGTTAAGACTATCCTAATCCAATCATTTCACCTCTAGACTTTCTTGTTTGTCTCACACAATTCCCTGTTCCTAGGCAACCAAGAATCTCTTTCCTTAGTACATCTTGTTTTGGAGGATACCTAATATCTAAATCATAACAAGGTGTTATTGGAAAACTTAACTAACCTGTGCCCACAAGTCAAACTTGGGGGACCTCAACAAAAGCTTCTGGATTTTTTAATTGTGGTTGTTACATTGTTCCAGTTCCCATAGTAGAATAACATATTTTCATTTCCAACACAAATAGAAGGCTTTTAATTTTAAAATTTGAGTATAGCTAAAGTGTTAAAAATAATTTTTACATTTGTTACATATAGCAGAATTTTTAAGACTATCAAAAATTCACATATGAATTAGTCTGTTGAAAAGTGATATTTTAAAAATTAACATAAATACTTATTTTTCTCCACATTTTAAGGAGCAATTAAAATGACAACTTGGGCAATATTATACTTCTGGTTTAATTGACGGATGTTTGGCATATTACAAACAGTGTATTCATTTTTTAAAATGAAATTCTAATTATCATTGGCATCCTGTCAAAATCAGTAATTAAGAAAGTTGTCAATGTCAATCCTATTATTCATCTTGATAATGAAATTATTTAAACATCAAACATGAATGTTCTATTAACATGAAGAGTAAAATTGTTGCTAACATCGCTAACAGGGCTTAATAAACATATTGCATCAGCCACATTATCCACCTAAATACCTACACATAGATGCTTCTGATTAAAAATTTCTGAAGATTTTTAAGATTAAGTATCAGACTGAAATTATTTGGGAAATAATATTTAACTTTCTTGGGTTCATACAAGTGATATATGGACAAATGTGGCTATGCTTTTTTGAAAGTGATCTAAAATTCTTTTACAACCTAACAAAAATAAACACCACTTAAAGAGTTCAGATTTATGACTTTTGACATATGTCTCCATGAAATCATTATCCATTACCAAACATAGCCATTCCCCCTGAAAATTTCTTCTTTCCTACTTAATTCCTTCTCTCCTTCAATTCCTGGTTCCTAGGCAACCAAGAGTCTTTTTCCTTAATACAACTTGTTTATATTTTCTAGAATTCTATGTGGATGTAAACATAGGGTGTTTTGTCTGGTTTCTTTCACTTACCCTAATTATCTTAAGACTTATCCATGTTGTGAGATGTATCAGTAATTAGTTCTTTGCTAATGCTAATAATCTATCATATTCTTATACCTTGAATTGTTGATTTATTCATATTTTATTTTAAATCTGGGTTTATTCCATTTTTTTAGTACAGAGAAAGATCCCACAGACATACACACTTATTATATAACTTTTTATGAATTGTGCTTTTATTGTGAAGAAATACCTAGAAGTGAAAAATCTGAATCTTACACCTGGTGGATATGTTTACACATAATAAAAGAACCTTGCATTCGTAATATTTCAATTTCTCCTCCTGTTCACTTTTTGCTGTTACTGTCATATATTTTGCCTCCAATTTTTACAAGTCCCACATTACATTGTATTTATTTTGTTGAAGTAGTAATTTCTAACATATTTAAATAATATCATATCTGCCATATACAAGTACATATAATATACATTATATATGTAATATGTGTATATATGTTGTGTATAAGTGATCTGAAATGCTTTTCGACCTAAAAAATATTCCTGATTTAAAGGATTCAAATTTATGACCTTTTGTACATGTATACATAAAACCATTATTGATTACCAAACATATCCATATGATATATTGATTATCAGATATATAAAATATAAAAATCATATATAAAATGTCCCATTGCATATATATGAATATTTCCATCTGCCAATATTTACTTTAGCTTGAAGGACTTTAGGTTTTTTTGTACTATAGGTCTCTTGGTGATAAATTATTTTGGTTTTTGTGTATTTGAAAAAACTCTTTATTTTTTGTTTAATTTCAAAAGATACTCTTGGTGTGCACAGAATTATAGGTTGACTGCTTAATGTTGGTTATGTTTTTTCTTTCAGTCTTCTAATGGTGTTGCTTCACTGCATACTTTTTTACATGGTCTCTGAAAAGTGAAATGTCCTTCTGCTTTTTGTTCTTCTGTACGCAACCTATCTTTTCTTTTTTTTTTTTTTTCCTGGATGTTTTAATGTTCTGCATTGAGCATGAGCTCAAATTTGTCCAAGAAAATTCATAAGTTGGAGTCCTAACTTTAAGTACCTAAAAATGTGACTACATTTAAAATATGGATTTTTAAATGAGTAATTAAGTTTAAATGAAGTTATTATGACTAATTTCCCTATAACTAAAGGAAATTTAGACATAGTCACCAACAGAGGGAAGACCACAGGGAGACAGAAGATGGCCATGTGCAAGCCAAGGACAGCCATTAGAATGAAACCTACGCTGTTTACAATCTGTTCTCAGACTTCTAGTCTCCAGAACTTTGAAGAAGTAAGGGTCTATTTTTTTTCAACCTGTAGCTATGTGGTACTTTGTTACAGCAGTCCTCACAGAAGAATAAACCCTGTTTATTCTTTTATTTATTGTGCTTTTATTGTGAAGAAAATTCTCTCTTTGAATTTGAGGAATTTATTTTGGTAGGACCTCATGTAATTTTCTTACTAGTTTTTACCTGGGATTCACTATGACTCTGAGTTAGAGTTTTTATCAAATTTGGAAAATTTTTGACCATTCCTTCAGGAACTCCAAATGCATATATAATAGAGTTCTTTAACTTTCTACCCAATGTAGTGATGACCTCTTATTATTTTTAGTCTTTAGTTCTCTGTCTTATTTGTATGTCTTGTTTTTAAGATTTCTTAGGCAGCTCAAAGTAGCACTGATTCTAAGGCTAAGTTTTTTGCACTGCTTAGGCAAGATTTGTTTGTGTATTCCACCTACTACTACATAATACATGGGGTTTCCAGTTTGGATCACTAAAATAAGCCTTGATTGGCCTATATTGAACAAATGTTTTCTTTAATCAAGAACATATATCAGTTGAAATTCCATGTCTGGAATTCTCTCGAGGCAGTAACCACAAGCCTTTTTCACCTTTTCCTTGTTTCTTGTATTTGAAGGATCATTTGTCTGTATGTTCTGATGTTTAGACCCTTGAAAATATTATCCAACAAGATAAATCTGGTCACTGCTTCCCCACCTTGTCTAGAAGTTCAATTCTTTAAAATACTTATCATTATTAATAGTATTAAAAGACTATATTGCAGTTCGTAATGATCTAAGCATTCTTTAGGTAGAAAGAAGGAGAAATTTTTACATTTCTTTATTTAAATACTAATTGTTCTTCAGAAGTTCAAATCTTTCAAATAGTCTCAACATTACATAATGATGAACTTCAAGCCCTTGATAATTAGTATATAGAGGGATCTCTGGGCTAATTTTAACAAACACCGGATGGCAGGTATTCTTCAATGCATATATTCTAGCAATTGGTTTAATCTTCAACAAAAATCATGGCACCAAAAAAGTAAGAGACACAAAAAATACAGTTATGAAATAAAACTCTCTAAGTTTAAAAATTGCTCTTCTCTTTTATAGCATAATCACTGAGATATACACATGTCTAAGGGCAGCTTAGATAATTGAATGCATAAGAAAATATGTATGTGAGTTCCTTCAGTAATTAGCTCAGTCAGAAGGAGCATACCAGTGGTGTAAGCAAAGGACCAAAAATATTACTCTAGCAAAGTCTATGTTGTGCTTGACGTGCAAAGCCTTGTATCACATTTAGTGTTACTCCACAGTAGTGCCATCTGAGTTTTTATCTAACAAGACACCAAAAATTTCTACTTT
Source organism: Marmota marmota marmota (assembly GCF_001458135.2). Classification (NCBI taxonomy): domain Eukaryota; kingdom Metazoa; phylum Chordata; class Mammalia; order Rodentia; family Sciuridae; genus Marmota; species Marmota marmota. Next base: position 1,995,615 of record NW_026000019.1, read on the forward strand.
ATATGTATAAAAAAAAGATAAGTCCAATTATGTGTGCTGTTTTCACAAAAGAGGTTATGTAATTTCAATGGAAGTCAATGGTTTCAGAAGTATGTCCAATTAGACCCTGAATCACTGCTATTGTGTTTACTGGCTAAGCTAAAACAAAAAGTTACATTTCTGAGCCTAAATTTTGCTCAATTTTAAGATGATGATATAAACATTTTAAAAGATAAATGAGATAAGATAAATTTGACACAAAACACAATTCATATCCATAGATATTGAGCAAATGTTTTCTTTAATCATGAACATATATCAATTGAAATCCCACAAGAATGAACTAGAAACCACAAACAAGTTTTTGTTTTCTTTTTTTCATTAGTGCATTAGAGTTATACATAATATTGGGCTCATTTTGACATAATCACACATTCATTACAACATAGTGTTCTTCACATAAATAGGTCTTTAATGATAAAAATCACATAAAAGACTTTTGGAAAGAATCATGTAGATCTTTCCTCCTTCCCTGCTCTATCTGGCAGATCAAAAATAACCATAGAAATGATATATGATAAAACCAAAGGAGCACTCTTCAAAGTGACTAGAAGAAGCCAAGCTGGTTGGTAACTAAATGAGGGTTCTCTAGAGGAACAGAATCAACAGGAAGTTGATTATAAAAGGGGACTTATTAGGTTGGCTTATAGACCAGAAGGTGGATTGTCCACAGTACAAGGCAGAAGCCCCAGAGCAAGAGGGACCAATGGTTCTACCCTAGTCTGAGAGTGAAGGCTTCTGGAAAATCCCTAGAGAATCACTGGCAGAGTCTGCTTTGGAAGAGTGAAGAAGCAAGAGTATGATATCCTCAGATGATCAAAGCAGCAATCAAGAACCCATTCAAAAAAAAACAAACAAAAAACCCAAGCTTCCATCTGCTGCTGCTTCCTTCTCCTCCCAACTTTTATTTCATCCTATTGGACAGTGCTGTCCATACTTACCAGAGGGGTCTCCAATTCAGTTGGCTATACCACATGTCAATCTCTTCTAGACACACCCTCATTGACACATCTCTTAATCCAATCAAGTTAACAATGCAAACTATTATAGGAACCTTGGGACTTGAGAAACACCATAGTGGCAGGACTTATTGTTTTTCCCCTGAAAAACATGAAGGAAGCTCAGACCACCCTTATCTTAACTCCAAACTAGAACTAGAAGGTAGCCAGTAAAGTTATTTTTTTTTTATCAGACTGAATGTTAATTCTTCTGAAAAATCTTAGAAAAACCCAACACCATTAAGAGGCAAGCTAAGGGGAGCTCAAAAATGAGTAGCCAGGGAAAGTACTGTCCTTTGAGGATACACACTCCTTATTTGGTAGCCTGGAAACTTCTCTTTTCTTCTAAGATTCTAAGGTGGGTAAGCACCATTGAAAAGGGAGAGCCAGCTACAAAAAGCACAGAAGTTAATAAATGTGTCCTTATGGACAAAGCTCTCATTATTCGACTCATAGATACTAGGAAGGACTTATAGAACAAAATAAAGAGATTTAGGAATAGCAAGGGACCTGTCCAGGAAGTTTCTTTGTCATGTATGCTTAAGAATCCCTTTTCCTACTAAGAAATACCTAACAGGTTAGCAGTGCAAAAGACCCAAACATAATGTCTTTGAAGGACTGAAAGCCTCTGCACATGCCTAGAGACAAGAACAGCCAGAAAGCACTGCTGAACTTGGAGCCTTTGATAATTGGTGCATATATAAAGATCTCTGTGATATTTTTAATAAGTACCAGATGGTTGGAATTCTTCACTGTATATATTAAAGAACCTCTCCACAACCTTCCCCCACCTAAAGATCAACTTTCCCCCACCTAAATGACTTCTGCCCCTACAGGGAGCACCAGCCAGGACTAAGTGAGGCAATATCAGCACCACATACACCAAACAAGCCAATTAATACTATAAAGACTCAAAAAATAAATAAAATAACAACCCACCATTGGAAATACATCACAGCAAAGTAGGCCAATACCTACACACTAACCATTAATAGTGTGACTGTCTGCTATAACAAATAATTAAATAGAACCTAGAGTCTCCTAACATACTAAGAAAAAGGCCAGAACACACCAAACACCATGGTATCCAACAATGAAGACCATAACAACATGAATGAGAAAAAGAAATCAACTAACAAGAAAGAAAAAACAGATGTTAGATTTATCTGACCATGAATTTAAAGAAGTTATAAACATGTTTCAAAATTCAATTGCACATTCTATTTAAATAAACAGAAAAAAAATCTAAGAAGTAACAGTTAAAATTTAAACAAGTGCACAAGTCTTTCACCTATTTCATGAAGTTTATTCTTAAATATTGTTCTTTTTGATGATATTTATATGAGATTTTCTTAATTTCCTTTTCTGATCAAAACAGTACTGAATTTTATATGTTGATTTTGTATTCTGAATGTTTATTAAATTTGCTTGTTCTATCTTTTCTTGGAAGAGTTTTAGGGTTTTATATGTATAAGACTTGACATTTGCAAATAGAAGTAATTTTACTTATTGCTTTTCCAATTTGGATGCCTCATTTATTTTTCTGGCCAAATTGCTGGGACTGAGACTTCTAGTCCTCTGGAGAATAGAAGTGATGAGTGGATATCCTTGTCTTATTTTTATTTTAGAGGGGAAAAAAAGAGCTTTTCAATTGTTGCATGTGATGTTCATTATGGGTTTGTCATTTGATCTGTATTATAATGAGGTACATTCTTTCTCTACCTTGTTTTGGGGGACATTTTTATCATCAAAATTGTTGACTAAAAGAAACTAATGTAGACACAAACAAACAAATTGGTGTCATGGTTAATATTGGTGAAATACCCACATTTACCTAAGGGAACTACAAATTTAATGCTATCCCCACCAAAATCCCATGACACTTTAACAAAAATAGAAAAAAAACTGTAATATTAATATGGAACCATGAAGTACCAGGAAAAACTAAGTTATATTAAAAAAAAGAACAAAATTTGAGGGATCACTTTATAAAGATATAATAATCAAAACAGTATGGTACTCACATAAATACAGACACATAAACCAATGGAACAAAATAAAGAAACTGGAAATAAATCCACACATACTCAGTAAACAGACCATTAACAAATGTATCAAACACACATCATGGAGTAAGGGCAGTTTCTAGAAGAAATAGTGTTGGGACAACTAGATGTGTACATGTAAAATAAGCAAATCTGATCTATGTAAACCATCCACATAAAACAATTCAAGATGGTTTGGAGACTTATATATGAGACCAGAAACAATTCAACTTCTGAAAGAAAACATAGGAGAGAAACTTTTTTACATTGTCTTAGCAATAATTTCTTGAAATGATACCTAATGCACTTGAAAGAAAAGTAAAATGAACAAGTGAAATTATCTCAAATCACAAAGTTTTGGTGTAGCAAAAGAATGAAAAGGAAATTCATGAGCTGGAGGAAAATATTTTCAACTCATATAGATAACAAGGGAATATTTTACAAAATATTATAAGGAACCTACTTCAATGATAAGAAAATAAATAACCCTATTAATGAATGTTCAAAGGACCTGAATAGATATTTCTACAAAGAAAGTATACTACATCAAAACGATATGCTTAACATTAATATTTAACAGATAAATGCAAATAAAAATTAGAGTGAGATATAACTTCACTATTAGAATGACTAATATCAAAATAAAAATAAATAACTTGTGTTGGGCAAGGATGTAAAGAAAATGTAACCCTTGCCCTCTGTTGATGGGAATATAGAATGGTATAGCCACTATGGAAAACAGTATGGATGTTCTTCAATATATTAAAAATAGAGTTAATATATGATCCATTAAGCCTATTTCTAGATATTTAGCCAAAGTAATTGAAGTCAGAATCCAAAAGAGATGTCTGCTTTCTGTTGTTATTGCAGAATTGCATACAATAACCAAGATATGGAAACAACAAAAAAATGTTCATCAGAGAATGAATGGAGGAAGTATTGGGGGTATATGTGTATATTCAACCCTAAGAATGATGGAAATCTCACCATGTAATATCATGGACAAAACTGGAACACATCATGCTAAGGAAAACAAGCCAGTCTCAATAAAACAAATACTGTATGATTCCATTTATGTGAAGTATTCAAAACAAACAAATTCATAGAAGCAGAGAACAGAACAGCAGTTGCTGTGGTAGGGTGATGGTTGGTGTTAAAATGAGCTCTCGATTTTCATAGGGCATAGCATTTCAGCTATACAGGATGAGTAAGTTCTAGAAACCTTCTTTACAACACAGCCCCTATAGCTAATACGGCATTTTGAATTTCAATATTTGAGAAAATACCAGATCTCATGTCAAGTGTTCATAACACAAAACAGGGGTGGTGGGACAGAGAAACTTTTGTAGATTATTGATATGTTTATTATACTGATTGTGATGATAGTATCATGAACACATGCAGAGGTGAAAATCTCATTAAATTACACACGTTATTATTAATATTCAGCTTATATGCAGTGTTTTATTTTTCCACAGCTGTTTAAAAAGTAAAAGGCTAAGAAAAACAAAATTTTGATAAAATAAATTTTAAAATATTTTAAACATTTTATTATAAAAATTGTAATTATAGACATAAAATTAAAATTTTTATTTCATGAAATTTTGAGCAGAGTGGAGACAACTGAGGATAAAAACCAATGAAACAAAAACAGAGAAATATAATTCACCTAATCTAAAAATCAAAATAAAATTGGATGAAAAATAAACAGAGGATCAGGGTACAGAGATTAATAAAAATTATAATACTTGTATCACTGGATTTCAAGCAGAAGAAAAGGAGATGGGCTAAAGTGTGTCTGATATAACAGCAGAAAACAAATCAAATTTGGCAGAAGACACAAACCTATAGTTCCAAGATGAGAAAACTGTAAATGTGACAACATGGCAAACCCAAGAAATTCACACTATACGTTTAAACTTGAAGACAAAGACATAAATCTTTAAAGCAATCAAACAGATCATATTAGAAAAACACCCATAAAGAAATATCAACTGAATAACAGCAAAATTCTCATCTATTACCATGAAAGTCAAGAGAAAGTGGTACAATGGTTCCAAGAGGAAGAGAAGAGGAAGGAAGAAGAAGAAAGCTGTCACTGCTACAATTAGTGAATCTAACTTTCAATAGTGAAGGGGCAATAATAACATTCTCTAGTAGAGAAAATTAAAATTTCTTCTCACCAGGATACCTGATTTTAAAGATTGGTTAATGGATATTCTTCAAACAGAATGTATGTGATAAATGTATTGTGTATGTAGAACATCAAGAAAGAATTTAAAAATGCAAAGAAAATTAGTACAACTAATAGAGTGTGCTTTCCTCATGAGTTTTAATAAGCCTATCTGATGATGAAGACAAAGATTTTCAACATCATCTGTTACTCTAGACAATGAAATTTAAATTAAAGTCTCTCCATTCTACTGAACTTGGTAAAGGCTGTTACTAATACATTGTTATGAGATATATATATATATATATATATATATATATATATCTCACAAATTCATATATATGAGATATATATATATATATATATATATATATATATATATATATCACAAAGAAATCATGGTATAAATATTAATCAAAGAAGTGCATTTAGCAGTGCTATAAATAAATCAAGACTATACCCTCTCATATGTTCAAATATTTTATAGGAAGATGTCACAGAGACCCAAAGTCAGAGAGGCAAGAGGGATGCAATACAATAACTTATCCTTCCCCTTTGAAACCTTAGAAAGTATATCTCCACAAGCACCCCTGGACCCCTTGTCAGGTTACTGATATAGAAGTCTCCAAAGTTTTGTTGGATTTACTTCCCACCCTCTTTTACACAGATGTCTTATTAAGAATAAGTGCTCTATATTCACTTAGTCCAATCAACACCACACCATCAATTTATGTTGTAAAAGAGCAAGGTTACAAAACAGGAATGAAGCCTGCATACAAGTCCCATATTTCTTTCTGGAATGTTTCTCTTGCATTAAGGGTGAAATTCTATTTTTTAAGACACAATTCAAAATTGCTATAGGAAAAGTTAGCAGGAGTTCCCTAAACACAGTTAGGCTCTCATTATTACCCTGTCTCCTCCAAGTATTACATATTCATATGACAAGAGCAATGTTTATTTTTTCTGTGTATTTTTAAAATCTTAATTATTGAGAGTTGACCTAATTATATTTCATAATTCAATAAAAACCATAAAATGACATGCAGTTTATTTGTTTTATTATTTCTGAACATGTTTTCTTTTACTATACTGTATATCTCCAAAGGCAGTTACACTAGTGATTTGAATATACATTTACAGGTATTCTTTTGGGATATGTGTTAAATTTTAAATGTATGTATGCCATTTTATTATACATATAAACAAATACATATAAAATATTAGTAAATTTTGTTTAATATATATTGCAGTATCCCTTATAAGTAAGTAAATATGTATTATTTCTTCAAATATATTCCTATACTACTTTCATGTTATACAAGCACATTGAACCTGTTTCTTGTAACCATTGCATAATAATCCATTTTTCATACATTCTATGCTAAAACAGATATATTCTCCCAAGATATAGACAAATCAGTTGCAACTTTCCAAAGGTAGAAAACATTCACAAACAATGCCACAATGAATCCTTCAATGTGTTCTTTAATGAACCAGTGTTAGAATTTTTTTGAAATGTACACTGAGTGATGGGATAAAATGAGGCATGTTCTTAGCTTGACTTAATGCTGCCAGATTACTTCTCAGGATGGCTTCTCTAATGTGAGTTCTCATCAGTAGTGCATGCAGGTTCCAAAATTGAACTATTTTTTTAAAGAATATTTATTTTTTAGTTGTAGTTGGACACAATACCTTTATTTATTTTTTATGTGGTGCCAAGGATCAAACCCAGGACCTTGAACGTTCTAGGCAAGTGAGCCACAACCCCAGCCCCCAAAATTGAATTCTTAACATTGCTAATGTTTACCAGTCTGATAAACATAAGGTAATATCTATTGCCATTCTATTTTTTTAAATTTGTTAATATGATTTTTTTTAGCTTTCTTGAATTCTTCTTCCTCCAGCTACTATGTATATTCTTTGTATATCTATTATAGATTTAGTCTTTTTCTAGTTAATATTCAGGATTGCCTTGTATATTCTAATCCTTTCTCAGTTTTAGATTATACAAATACTTTTTCAAAAAGTATTATGTTCTGAACTCTCTTCAGCATATATTTTGTTTTCTTTCACAGAAGTTCTTAATTTTGTTATATTCATCTTTTTTTAGTTAGTTTTTGGCTTGTGCTTTGAGGATACATAAAATATGTTTCTACCCTATGACAAAATCATATTCCAAGACTTTCCTTACTACTGGCAGATTTATAGATCATAACTAGAGCATTGTTTCATCTGGAGTACACCTTTAAATTGGGCACTCATTAGAAATTCAGTCTTATTTTTTTTCCATTTATTTTTTTCCAATGCCATCTAGTCAAGATGTTTTTATATAGTTTGCTTGCTGCTCTACACCAATTCTATTGTATTTAACATACTACCTAGGGTTGGTGGTCTTGCCAGGCAAGAAGGAAAAAATATCCCTATAGCCTGAGTCTCCTGGCCATTATGTCAGGAAGCACACAGCAATTCCCACAGGATTCTGAAACTTCAGTCAACAGAAAGTGGACTGAGGAGGAAAGTGAGGTATAAAGTGGAATTTCACAATTTTTCTCACTTTTCTCTCACAATTTATGAGGATAGGGCCACATCTACTAATTCTATCATGGGTGAACACAGGAAACACTGAAAGAAATTCTCCTCTTTCTAGTCAAGGACTGAACAAAACTCACATGAGCCAGAGAATATAGAAGGAACTATGCCTCTTCCTTCTTTCCTTCCTTTTCTTCCCTTTCCCTTCTTTCACTTCTTTTTGTTCCTGCCTTTTGAAGCTGCTCTATTCAAAGGGCTCATGGAAGTGCCCAGAGCTACTCTGCCTAGCACTTCTTTTCCTTTTTTTAATGTATTTTTTTAAATTTATGTATGACAGCAGAATGCATTACAGGTCTATTATACATATGATCATAGTTTTTCATATCACTGAATATATACATTGTATATTCACACCAATTCATGTCTTCATACATGTAATTTGGATAATAATAATCATCACATTCCACCATGATTAAGTTACCCCATGCCCCCTCCTGTCCCCTCCAACCCCTCTGCTGTATCTAGAGTTCATCTACTCCTTCCATATTCCCGCTCCCTATCCCACTATGAATCAGCCTCCTTATATCAAAGAAAACATTTGACATTTGTTTTGTGGGGATTGGTTAACTTCACTTAGCATTGTCTTTTCTAACTCCATCCATTGACTTGTAAATGCCATTATTTTATTCTCTTTTATTGCTGAGTAATATTCCATTGTGTATATGTGCCACATTTTTTTTTTATCCATTCATCTATTGAAGGGCATCTAGGTTGGTTCCACAGTTTAGCTATTGTGAATTGTAGCACTTTTTTTTTCTATTTTCCCTTTCATGAGCTACCTATTTTAATTATTCAAACTTATATTTAGTAATCCTTCAGTGTCCAAATTTTGGATCACTAGTTGGGCCATGACCATCAGATTCTGAGTTCAGTCTCTGGATAAGTTTGTTCTGTTGAGCTCTGTTTTAACAGATAACAACTGATAAAAATGACCAAAATAGAAGAATGATCAAATAATTTTGCCATTAATTATTGTTATACCTCTATGTGTTTCAGCATAGAAATCAGGAGCATGACAAATACAGACTTAAGAAGGAATTAGAAATTGTGAGGAAAACTCCACAATAGGTATTTGTTTTACAGAATATGATTATTTTGAACTCTAGTAGCCAGAGTTCTTCTGTACAACAGAGGAAATGTAAAGAAGTTTTAAAGGATGCTTGATCTTATTTTGTGCCAGACTATTTACAACTAGTTTCCATGAGTTAAAGGTACTTTTCGGTTCTCATGAAAAGAGGTTCAGACTAAACAACAGTTGCTCTACTGATTTTTGGCATGTCTATTTCAACACCAGCTGTAATAACTATATAATTTTAAAGCATTCTGAAATTCACCAGTTGTCTTCTAAGTTATCTTGTAAAGATATCTATAAGAGTAGTTTTCACTTTTAACACTGCAACACTTCAAGAGCTAAATGAGATTTTCAATATGTCAAGGAGAACCTGTGTCAGTAGGTGGGAGGAAGTGGTTGTAAGAAGGGTAAGTAAGTGGCAGAGAAAGATGGAATGTGTAGAGGAGGGAATGTGCAGCATTTTTATACCCGACAGGCTCTGTTAAACAAGACTTCTCGATTCCATTCTACCTCAGGGTCACAACCAAGACCATTTTCTTTCTAGAATGAATGGTTTCCAACGTTGATTGTGGATGTTCTCCTCACCCCTTATTTAACGGAAAACTAATCTGAACCTGTTACATAAGTAAAATCTATTTAAAAACTGGGTATGTCAAACTAAGCAGAAAGAGTGAGAATGAGATAAATAAAGGTTAAAGAGGAAAATGATAGAAAATAAAAATAGAGGAACTTGTGTTAGTCTGGTGTCCATTAATCCAGAAAATATTCATGGAATGTATAGGATCAGTTAAAAAAAAAAGATGCATAAAAGAAAACAAAAAACAAACCAGTCATGGGAAAGAGTTACAAAATCTTGGGTTCTTCACTCAGATATGCTACCTTTTACAGGTTACACAAATTATAGGCTATTCCTGGAAGATACACATATTCCTAGAATTAGGGTAGATCTAGGTGAATAGGTTTGGTAGACCCATCCTGATTGTGCAATTGAAAACGTTACAAAGTTAGTCAGACACTGTGGCTTGTGCCTATATTCCCAGTTATTTGGGAGAACAAGGCAGGAGGAGCTCAAGTTATAGCACATCCTGAGTAACTTAGTGGAATCATTTCTCAAAATAAATATAAAAATAAAAAGAGCTAGAGAACCAGCTCAATGGGAGAGTAGTTGAAAAATATGTACAAGGTCCTGGGTTTCATCCCTAGCACAGCCAAAATAAATATATTAATAAAAATAATCTAAAATGTTTCAAAGTTCACAAATCTACAGTCTCAGATCAGCTTAAGATCAAGAAGAACAACTATCAGACCAGGCAAGGGGGCACTCATCTGTAATCCCAGCAGCTCAGAAGGTTGAGGCAGGAGGATCACAAGTTCAAGGGCAGCCTAGTGCCCTTAGTGACATTCTAATCAATGTAGCAACACCATGTGTCAAAACAAACAGTCTGGGGATATGGCTCAGTGGTTAAGCAGAGCTGGTTTCAATCCCCAGTATCCCGAACAAAAAGTAGAACTACCAATAAATAGAAAAAAAATTGGTGATACTAATAAATAACATATACATAGGGACACAAAAGTAGAGATAATCTCAAACTTAGCTGAGAAAATCTCTATGCTGCAGTGAGGACTACTAGGTAGAATAATGGAAGAAAGTGGAACTCAAACACCAACTCCCATATTCCCAGAGGAGGGAGCTGCTCCTTAGGGAATACAAAGAAGACCTTTGTTGTTGCTGGGGTCTCATACAGAATTATGGTCCATCTAGGAAGATGATCATATACCAGTATATGCCATTGGAACTTACCCCAAACACTAGTTATGTAGGATGTTGATAAATGCCATATACAATTTACCAACTTCTTGTTGTTGATATGAAAATAAAAAAAAAAAATACTTTGACGCATTATTTCCCCATAATTCTGTCTTCTGCTTCCTTATCTCATCAGAACCACCATTCTCTGCTCAGATCCCATTACTCCATTTTGCAGTTTGTCCAAAGGCAAAGGACAGGGTAATCAGGGCCTTCAATCCCATGAGTTTCTATTCTCTGAGAGAGTGTAGTGTTGTTCTGCCCATAAAAATTGGCTTGTAGATTTTTCTAGTTTCCAGTGCCAGTAACTCTATTATAGTTGAAAATTGATTTTAATTTAATTCCTCTTTTAAGTTGCTTTCTACTTGATCCAAGACTATAAAGAACTGGCTTTGCATACTATGTCCAGAGAAACACTGTTAACATTTCTAAAAATGATCATAATGAAACATCCTCAAAGATACCAAAAGTACTCATTATACGCTGCTTACAGGCAAAAAATTCTGTTTCAATAAATACCAAAATTAAAAAACAAGATTCAATAAATAAATCAAGGGTTAACTTTAAGTTATTTATAACATAAGTCATTCAAACATACCTTTATTTTGTATATCATTTGTTCTTTTTTTTTAATTTATTTTTTAATTATCGGCGGACACAACATCTTTGTTTGTACGTGGTGCTGAGGATCGAACCCCGGCCGCACGCATGCCAGGCGAGAGCGCTACCGCTTGAGCCACATCCCCAGCCCCTCATTTGTTCTTAATATATTAGTTATCCTCAAATTAATTAACTTGTCATAATGAGCTGGTGAGTCATGTTCCTGACAGTTAAAAATTTTAATAAATAAATCTTGACCATGTATAAAGTACTTACATGTCTATGAAACTCCTTTATAAAAAGTACTCTAGTAGACATGGCTGAATTGGTATACTTTTCAGATTTCCCCCAATTTTTTCAATTCTGCTATTTTAGTTGAAATAGATATTCACCCTTACATGAAATTTTGAATGACTCTAATCACATTCCTGAGAATTATGAAGAATTTCCTTCAGAAACCCACTTCTCACTTTTCACATAGAAAAATGGTATTATATCATATCAGGAAGTGCTTATTCTTGTAGAAGCTATGGAAATATTACATTAACACAGAAAATACACTAGCTAACCTTGTTCAACATTGTGTTAGAGTCATATCTGATTAGGTTTACCATTTGTCCACTTTGCTATTGCCTCAGGAACTGCAGGGTATGGAATATGGGAAAGACCAGAAACATGTGAGTATACACTAGCTGTTGGGAACATAAAGTCCAGCAGTTTCTCTAAGAGGATATATGAAAAATATATTTTGAGCTTTTGATAGAGGAAATATTTAATGGCATTACTTTTTTTTCAGTTTATCATCCATAAATCTTCTCAAATCTATTTTAAATCCTCTATCTTATTTCATTTTTGTGAGGGCTATAAGGCAGTAATTTCTTTATCAAGTGGTATTTGATTCTCATATAGCAAGGGGAAATAAATTAAACCTTCATGTTACAAAATATGTAAGAACAATTTTACATTTTGAATTTTGAATTATTTTTAAATGACCCATTTTCAGTATACCCTTCTATCACTCTGAAGCAAAAAAATACATAAGAATCTTGATATTTAAGACTAAGACTATGCAATTGCACTGAATAGAATATTTTATAAAGGTGCTGTATATATATCAAAAACAGATATGAAAAAGACATGATCTTGAAAATAATTTTAGCAGTTGCAGCTAATGCTTGTCTAAAGAGTCTCCTATAACGGAAGTTGTATATATATATATATATATATATATATATATATATATATATATACACACATATATGTATTTTCCTCTTAATTCCAGTTTATTAACAGAAGGCATTTTTAATTAAAAAATCAAATTGAAATATCCTCTTCCAAAATGATCCTTCTGTCTTCAAAGATGAGTAAGTGGTACAGCAGTTGTTTTGATTACTGAGTGTCCAAGGACTGAATTCCTAAGTAATTTTTATTCCAGTATTTCAAATAATAATCCAAAGCTCTGCCCTGACTGCAGTGTAGGCCTGTGGGAAAATGAAGGTGATCCAATTTGTACAGGTGTCAGCACCACAAGAGTGGTACCATCTGTGCTTTGGTGGCTTCCGACATATGCAGCTGTGAAAAACAGAACCAATCATTCCTTTTGCTCTTCTTTTCCACCCCAGGTATATAGCTTATTATCATAAACTTCTTTTATCTTAAGAATCACTTCTGATGTTCAGAAAAAATACAAATGCTGGAGCCACTCCAGTCATGGGAAAGAGAGTGCACTGGAGAAGCCATGGGTTAGTGCACAAAATGACAGCTACAGATGATTCATGCGCTTATGTAAATTTAAAGAGAGTGATTTAGATCAGTAGCTTTAAAAGTATTGTTTTGGAACCAATAGTATTGCCTCTGTTGCATCACATGGGGATAGGTTAGTACTGTCAAATTCAAAGGTCCCATCCTGAATCTATTGAATCAAAAACACGAGGGGTATGGCCCAGTTCTAATTAGCCCTTTAACCATTTGGATATGAGGTGTCTAGGAAATCCCATGTGGGGGATAATGTTGGAATGTTCAAAGATGAAATGATTACACTGGGAGAGCTGTAACCTCATCTGTGGATTTATCCATGTGAGGGAGTAATAATTTCAAAGGATTACTATTCTGGATGGTAACTGTGGGCAGGTATTTGGAGCTAGAAGAAGTACATGATCATTGTGGGTATGCCTTTGGAGTTTATATTTAGTCCCTGGCATCTTGATCTCTGCCTCCTGGCTGCCATGAGCTAAATAGCTTTCTTCTACTACACCCATCCACAGTGATGTCCTGCCTTACCTCAGGCCCGGAGTTATAGAGTTGGCTGACCATGGGCTGAACCTCTGAAACCATGAGCCAAAATAAGCTTTTCCTCCTCTAAGTTGTTCCTATCAGGTATTTGATCACAGTGATGAAAAGCTAATACACCTTCCAGCTGAATTTGAAGCACACTACAATTTGAGAATTACTGATATAGATCAAATTTAAAAATGTGAAAAACAATGATGAATTCATTGACAAGGGGCTCTCTCTGGGACATCTTTTATAATGATACTTATCCCATTCATGAGGATTCCACTTCCATGACATAATCACCTCTCAAAGACCCCCATTCCTAATACCATCACCTTGGGAGTGAAGTTTCCAGCACGTGAATTTTGGAAGGATATAAACATCGAGACCATAGCAGGATTAATGTCACTGTCAGTCTCAGGGTTATGTTTCAAGGGGAACAATTCTTGCTTTAAGAATAATCCCTTTTCTGGTTTTATTTCTTCAAAGCAACAGACTTTTATTTAGCATGAAAAAATTAATAGCATTGGGGAGAATAACTTGTACCTAATTCCAGGAATAGGCAATGTCTAAGACAAAATCTAAGAGTTGTTAAAACCACAGCTGATTTTTACATCACTACTTGAAGATGCAAGCATTTTTATTACAATACTGGCCACAGTCTACCTTTGTATCATTTCCAGTGGCCAGAAGCACCTAAGTAATAAAAGCACCTCATGGTGTTTTTACTGGTATTACAGCTGCCACAAAAAAAAAAAAAAAAAAAAAAAAAAAAAACATCAGAAAAAGGGACTCATATAGTCTGCTATATACTTGGCTTCAAGTAACAGTAGTACTAATATTGATGCTGTTAGTTTCGGGTCTACTCCAGTAGCTTACCAAACAGGAGGATGGTCATTAAGGTTTCACAAAACTTGCTATTTTTATAGTATGCTATACCTAGTCTCTGTTTGATTCTTCTTTCACCTTTTTGTATTTTTCTTCTCTCTTCATAGTAGACAAACATTAAGCTTAACAGGAATAATATACAAATTATATAATGAAAGAGATTTAGATGTTTAAGTTTCTTCAACTAACAATTATGGCATTTTATTCAGCTAATAAATATTATTGTAGATATTTAGTGTACAGGAAATTTAAAAAACACACAGGCTATAATTTCCTTTTTCTCAGAAGAAAAGTAAAGTTGCATCCTAGATAATGTAAATAAAATAAAACCCTGTATAATTATTTCTTTATATATGCTGTATTTTTAACCTTAACTAGAGCAGAGAAAACAGAGATGGCAGAAGTCATGCTTGTGATGTTTCCTCACTGCATAAGATTGAGAATACAGAGTGATCCAAATCAGGTGACTTAGTGATATTTGGTAAAATAATAATATTTATTATTAATAATAAAAATATTTATTAGTTGAATAAAATGCCATAATTGTTAGTTGAAGAAAGTTAAACATCTAAATCTCTTTCATACAGTTCCATAGCTATCATCAGTTAGACTGTGATTATTTGTTTAGAGAAGAATAAAATTAGACATTTGATGTAATGAAGAAATGACAGCACAGTAGGCTTTTAGATCAAACCTCAGTGGGCAAATTGGGCAGGCATTATAACCTCTCTAACTGCTACATCCTTATAAAAACAAATATTTGAAAAGGGTATTTCATTATAATAATTATTTTAAAGATGCCCTTTTACATTTTCAATAAAAATTATATAAATGAAATTAAAATTTACGTCTAAGTAAAATTTTTAGTGATATCTTAGCATTATGCATTGGCTGGGGAATTACTTATATAAAATATTTAATTAGCTATTTATCTATTTTTGCAAGATTCTATTCATCCTTTTTTCATATTAGATAGTCACATTTATTCCTATTTTTTCTCAATTACCTTTCTGAATAAAGGCTATAAATGTTTTCTTAGTTCTCTCTCTTCATGAGTAATCCCCTACTGTAGAAGACAGTTTTGAATTTTTCCTTTTTTAGCTTTTGGTAAAATAATTCCACTCTGTCTTCTAGATGTAGTATTTGTTCATTTTGAGTGTAATTTTTTATTGTATTAAAACAGATATGATCTATTAGTAGATATTTGTTCCATTTTTTTTCTTTTGGATAAAATTGTTTTTAAAGACCAATTTATTAAAAATATCTTTAAAATGTCTATATAGTCTTTCTTCCCTCTTTTTCCAAGTACTTAGATGCTGTTAAAGTATTATAGTGTCTGTCAATTCAAACCAGATAACAGTTCTATGTCCATTGTTAAGCAAAGTGGGCTCTTTGGAGTGACTTGGCTGTCTTGTTTTGATTAATAGCACTATTAAGTCTCTAGCCTTTGAAGATATAGCATATGAAGACCATTCATTAAGTAATTAATAAGTAGAAGGAAGGAGCATTTATGAAGCACCTGGTCCAACTAGGCATTGTGTGACAAGGGTATATAAAGCTGTCTAAAATGCCAGTCCTCCTTTAAAAAAATCATAAGACATAGAGCAATATATAAATAACTGCAGCATACTAAGAAACAGCAGAAAATCAGTTAAGTGTAGGAGATTTTGAGAGAGAAAACTAATCACAAATCCCAATTTTATTCCTTACTAGTAATGAGACTGAGGCCAGTTAGAGAATTTCTGAAATCCTCATTTTTCTTTCTCAACATACAAAAATAAATAACTGCTTCACTTGTCATAATTTAGACTATTAATATAAAGTGCCACAAATGGAAAAATGTCATGGAAGTTTTGTGAACATATTCATAAAAAGTAAGCGTAGAGAAACAAAGTGTGAGGGAGAATTGATATACTATATTTCCAACGTTTTACATCAAATTTGGCAAAGTTTAACAAATATCAATACTTTAATAAAAGGTTTGAAAATTATTGTAGGTGGCTAGAAGCAATGATATTCACAAAAGCATGCAAAACAATATCATATATTATTTAGTGACAATTTTTATGGTAAACATACATAGATACACACAATAATGAATGATAAATACAAAATATCTTAATGAAAGGGAATATTATTAATTATACCACATCTCCAGTGGAGTTGGAGATTAAAGGATGTTCTTCCTACTATTTGTTTTTACACATTACATGAAATGTTTAATACTTAAAATATTAAGTTATAATTTAAAAATAAGCAGGTTGGTGAAGAAGGACAATGAACTTCATAAAGGCACTAAAGGTTTTAACCAAGTACCAAGTAAATATAGTATAGAGACATTTATCCTGGCAAACCAATGTATTATATACTACTGAGTCTTTGTTGTTGTTGTTGTTCTGTATATTGAGTTACGTTCCCAGTCCTTTTTACTTTTTTATTTTGAAATAGGGTCTCGCTAATTTGTTTAGGGCCTTACTAAGTTGCTGAGGATGTTCTCAAACTTGTGATCCTCCGGCCTTAGCCTCCCAAGTCACTGGGAATACAGGTATGTGCCACTGTGTCCAGCTATACTACTGAGTCCTAATCAACTACAATCTTATTTATTAAAATGTGTCTGAATCCCAGGAAACTGTTGCTTGCATAGTGTGGATGAAGGGCTCTAATAGTGTTTCTTGCTTTTAATGGATGCAGTTTATGCAAATGTAAACATCTAGTCATGTAGGACAAAACATTTCCATGAATACAAGAAAGACCAAGGAAACTTTCCTACACTAGCAATGAAAGCTTGACTTTCTTTCCTTGCTGCTTTTTGGGATGTTCTGAATGAATAATTCCATATACCTATCTCCAAGCTAAATAAACATTGCTTAATCCATACTTTTGTGACAAGGAAAACCAAGGAAACTCTCTTACACTAGCAATGAAAGCTTGACTTTCTTTCCTTGATGCTTTTTGGGGTGTTCTGAATTAATAATTCCATATACCTATCTCTAAGCTAAATAAACATTGCTTAATCCATACATATGTGGCTGTGATCCTTGATATGTGATTTATCTCGTTATATGTAAGTATGTACAGTTATACACAAGTACGAATAAAAACATTTTTCAAAGTGCCAACATATAAAAGAAAAGGGAATGGAATTTGCATGCAATTAAATGAGAGTTAATCTTTATAAATCATTATAGAAAACTTTTTAAATGCATTGGAGAAGTAAAGTTTTCAAAGATGTTAATTTTAGCTGTATCTAACAGGTGAGATTGCATTCTTATTAATGTTAATGTTATTGTATGTAATTTCCCAAAGTGTTAATGATAAAAATTTAAATACTGTATCCAATAAATTTCAAAGATGAAACAAGCTATCTTTCTTTTCTAAAAAAATGTGACTTTTGGACCTGAAAGGAATTCAGAGTTGATTCATATTATAGAAACATTGCATTTATTTTTGTAAAAGTCAAAGCCAACAAATTGTTGATTTGAAAAAGCCAGAAACATAATGCAGTGGTCAATTTTTAAAATTCTATTCTTGGTCAACCAGAGAACTTCAAATATAGAATATAAACTCCAAAGAATAATATCTATGGGATTTTATGTAAAAGGTAAAGAAAAAACAAAAGCTACCAGTATTTTTATATCTTATGAAACTTACTGAGAGTTGCATGTAATCATGAATGAAACTTGAAATCATAACTAATGCCCTTCAAAAGAGACCAAGTAAATGATTTCTGTATTTACTGTAGTGATGAGGATGACAATGTTTGACAGCTGTGGTTATGATCCTTTAGTCAACAGGAGAAAAAAAAATCAATGAAATTTTTCAGAAAAAATAAACACACTTCAAAACAAATGTAATAAAATGATACAATATTGATGAAATAAAAATAATAATAGAAAGCATAACACAAATAACTATGGTTAATTAATAGAGACATTTCAATAAAATTGATGCAAGTAGAAAATGCACATCTCATGTGTTAACATTTAAATAATTAGGACAATCCTCTGACACTTATTATCTTCCTTTTATAGATGAGGAATCTGAAGCATAGAAAACTTCAGAAATGCTCAGCAAGTGGTGAAGCTAGAATTCAAACGCAGCAGCCTAGCAGCAAGCGTCCACTGTGCCAAGTCATTACTGCAGTTTGTAAGAGCTGCAACCAACTTTCAGGATGTCTTCCACAGAAAAATAAGTTTGGGGGGACACAAACCAATGCAGCAAAAAAAGTTCACTGATGCCCCCCACAGAGCTTTGTATCTAACCTCCATCTAAGGGACACAGGCAAGTAGCTTGTCAGGGGTATATCTCTATCCCCTATAGTCTTGTAGCAATGGAGCCACTGTTTGGAGTGAAAGAATACTGCCTGCTGGCCGAATCAGTGTGGTAAGCATTTATAGTAGTTGTCTGAGAAAGTCATCTTCCTCTTTCATATAAACCAAGGTGTCATGACAAGTTGGAGTTCCACTTTGGTAAATGAAGAGTTATCACTGCTTCTATGGAAATCAACCCTTAGAATAGAATAGACCCTTCCACAGAAAGAATGGAGGGCTGTTAACCCCAACTAACTCATTATATTGCAACAGAAGGTAAATAAAAAGGTCAAGATTTTACCATCCTATCTTGAATCACAAACCACTATTCTCTAAAGACTTTAATCACTATGACTCTTTGCTACTGTAGTGTAGCAAAACATTGATCTAGCTTCTGTTTCATTTAATTTTTGTTATATTAGATGGTGCATTACACAGACTGAAGTCACTGTGTCTGGCGTGAAGTGTAACCTGACTAAGTGACTCACTTATGCTGGGCTGATGCATTTAAGTGGCCTTCCTCCAAGACTACTTCCTGCTGTTTTAGAATTTTCTGTTCTGCAGAACCAAATATAGTTGGTAATATTAGAATATATTTCCCTATGCATAAAATCTCTCTATGTATCTACTATCAGAATTACTTATGTATGTTATTAATACTATAATTTTTTCAAAATGTTAAAATTAATCTATAGATATTGCAGACAGTAGGCTATAGTATAAAAGATATTTTTTTTAAAAAAAATTTAAACCTTATAAAATTAAAAAAAAGAGAATTTAAACCTAATAAAGAAATTGGAGAAAAAAATATAAAAATGCATTGTTTTCTTCATCTACAGTAAAGTCAAAATACTTTAAAAATTGACTCATCAAGAAATGCAGCTCTCTGGGGCTGGAGATGTGGCTCAAGCGGTAGTGCGCTCACCTGGCATGCGTGCAGCCCAGGTTCGATCCTCAGCACCACATACAAACAAAAGATGTTGTGTCCGCCGATAACTAAAAAATAATAAATATTAAAATTCTCTCTCTCTCACTCTCTCTTTCTCTCTCTCTCTCTTTAAAAAAAAAAGAAAAAGAAATGCAGCTCTGGGTAAAGTATTTAAAGTCTTAATAGCAATGAACAAAAGGATTTGTATGAATTGTTTAGTATTGATAGGGAAGAAGGTTGATCTGTGAGCAAGAAAAATGTTCATTTTTCATAGATGGGACTCAAAAGAATCTGTCTAAAGATTACAACAAAAGAGAGAGAGATAAGCTTAATATTTCCTATCTTGCAGGACCAGGTGTGTGGTAATCAAAGATAGGTAAAAAACCTTGTCATCATTTGAGTTGAATTTCAGATGCAGAATAACGCACTAAAGGTTTTATTTTACTTAATTGCAATACCTTCTGTACAGTCTCTTTTTATGACTTGTGCTTTTATTAAATTTTTAAAATGTAGTCATTTTGCAAATAAAATGTCATTCTAAAAAAGCAAATTAATATACACTATATTTTTTAAAATTAAAAGTCCCTGTAGCTACTGTGCTACAAAATGGAATCTTGCAATAGATTTCAATGGTTTGTTGTTTTTATTTCATTCTTGGAAATTTTCTGTTATCACTAAATAAACATATGCAGGAAAGAAAGGAATATTTATATGCATATATTTTTGTATTTGAAAGTCAATACTGCTCATTCCATTAAATATAATGTAAATCTGTCAGTCAGATATTACTTTGAACAAAAATTTATTATACATCAACAAAATGTGGGATGCTAGGAAAGTAATATTGTATTCCCAAAATAGTAACACCAACAAAAAGATGCAGAGTTTAACTTAAACAAAAGATGTCCTCGTTATGTAAAAGTAAGTTGTGCATGTTAATGTAATAAAAAAAGAAAGCATGCAAAATTAACCCATTATATTTATGAATAATAAAAGTCTTCCCTTTCATATCAGATTAGATGCTTATTCTAGAAAAGAGGTTATTTTCTTTCAATTTTCTCCAGTTTCTTTGTTATTGTTCTCCTTTGACACCTGTTCAGTGAAATACAAAACATCTATAATTTGTGAAGCTCCAGCAATCAAAATGAAATGTAGTCATTTTCCCTTTCATTAGGAATTTCCATAAAGGTGTCTTTTAATACAATGAATTAATAAGCTTTTTCAATGTGATAATGTCAATTTTAGATCAGAATTAGTTATTTTTAAACATGTTTAATGGTGTTTTTGAACTGTAATATATATTGGGTCAATTTTCTATTTTTATGCATTTCCATTAGAATAATGATGGTCCTATATAAAATTCAACTTTATAATGTTTGAAATACATATAAAGGGAAGACAGAAGACAGCAACTAATGATTTTTAAAGCATGCTAATTCACGTACCCTGCTAGGCTCCTCCCTTTCACAAAATCTTTCTTGATTGACCATCTGTAAAAGAAACTGGTATCAAGGACCAGTAACTCATATCCACAAAACTACAACCTTTTTCCCCCCACACTCTCCACTATTCATTTCACAAGGAAACATTAGTTTCTTTGCAATTTTTGACTCATTGCTTCTGCATATTCAAGGGCACATAAAAATAGATAATCACACATTTTCTCAGTTCCTTGAGAAAATTTTAATTATTTTTAGCAAATCTTTCTGTTTTATAAGCATGTAAGGGAAGAAACTAGATTTCTTCAGATAAAAATAAAACTTTGGTATGGATCACATACACAATAAACCAACAGCTCTCTATAAAATTCCTTAACAATATCTATTCTAACAAAAGTAAACAATACTCATCTTTGAGATATCGGGGATTATTTTTTTACACCCAACCTCTGCGCAATCTTTCTAAGTGTTTCTAGCTCTGAGCTTTCTACTTATATGTCAATCCTGCCTTTGCCTCTTTTTCTTGTTGTCTGTTGTTCCATGTTGGATCCACCTACCTATGATACTACTCTCTAGTCCTACACAGACTAGCAAAGTGTGAACATGTCTCTGTTGA
This sequence comes from Marmota marmota marmota, assembly GCF_001458135.2. Classification (NCBI taxonomy): domain Eukaryota; kingdom Metazoa; phylum Chordata; class Mammalia; order Rodentia; family Sciuridae; genus Marmota; species Marmota marmota. The sequence goes on from NW_026000019.1 coordinate 2,017,393, forward strand.
TGGGGACTGAAGAGCAGAGTGAGATGAAGGTAGGGACACAGGGGATCCAAAGTTTGATGCAGCTAAGGACGTTTATTATTGGCAAGCACAGCATTTTATAGTTTGCAGTGGGTTCCCAACAATGGAATGCAACCTTGAGGTTAGGCAGACAAAATACTAAAATATCTTTTTAAAAACAATATCACGTTTACATTTATTTCCGTAATCTTTGTCCAAGATCTATACTAGTAGCTAAGCATAAACTAACAGGAACATTCCCCAAATAACTCCACCACAAGGGAAAATCAGGAAGCAAGTCCACACTCTCAAGAGGAACTTATGGCAAGTCTGACATGTCAACTGAGCATGTCCTGAGAACAGTCTGCTGTTCTTGCTTGCTCTGTTCTGCCAAGAGCTCGGAGGTCATTAACTCCCCATCTGCAGCTCTACCACAGTCCTCAAGATCTCAGACAACTCCATAATGCCTCAATGCAGCAATTGTTCTCCATGCACTTAACTGTTGCTATAGAGATCCTACAAGAGGATGCACCTAAGCCATGCCCAGATTCCTGACACACATACACCATGACAACAAATGCATGTTGCTTTCAGCTCCTGTATCTGAGTTAATTTATTACACAGCAGCAGAAATTACTATACTAATGAACCTGCTCTTATTCTATCAACCCAGCCTATATCTCCTTCCTTAGAATAGTCTATCAATAGAAATCCCTGTGAACATGAAAATGTTCTCCATGTGAGTCATTCAGTGCAGTAGCCACTAGCCACACATGGCTCTTAAGCATCTGAAATATAACTGATAAGACTGAAAAGGTATTTAAAAATATTTTACAGATTGTTAATTAATTTTAATTGTAATAGCTACTTATTGCTAGTGGATCCTACATTGCACAGAGCACTTAGGGTACAGTATTTTGCATTTATCCCTTTTTCTCCCTACCCAGTGAAAAATACACATTTTCCCATCTTATTAGCATCAAAGAAGGAGCTCTAGTCTCAGAAATTTGGTCTGTGAAGACATGCACAAAGACATAAAAAATGAGAGCAAGAAGGGAAAGGTAGCATTTCATACTCCACTTTTTATGCTGTGGCTTGCAGATCTGCCTGAGAAGAGTATACAGAACAGACATGGTAATAGAAGGAACAGGATGAATACTAGTAAAGCTTCTCTATTCCTGCATTTTTATCCACCAAAGACTTTGCCAGAAGGTAACTAATTGAAGATTACTGAAACGCCAAAGGATGGCGGGGCTTTCCCACAAAAGTACACCAAGAGCACAAGGCTGTAGGGTGCACAACCGACAAGTGTTACACCTGTCAGGAACAGCATGGCTCTGTTCTGGATTGGATAATGATATGGAGTATAGACTAGCCTGTGATTGGGTACCATAATGATGTCTTTTAAGTAGGATGCAGAGAACACAGAGCAGGGCCAAAGTTGTGATCAATAACAGAGAAGCAGGCACTTGTGTTAGCCTGGAGAGGGGAGTGTCTGGTCATTTTTGTAGTATAGACAGTGTTATATTTATCTTTGCTCAGCCATGATTATGGAAGGGACTTGTTTCTATCTCACTCCATCAATGTCACAGAATGCCCTTGTCTGATATTGGTATTCTGTGAAATGGTTTGGTTCAGCAAGAGAACACCATGGACTAGCTGTTAGTGCAAGGTCAGCTCTCAGCTGACAGCTGAGGGGCTACTTCTTTTTCTTTCTCAAAAGCAATAATTGGATAAAAATAAAACCATTCTGGATTTGCACATCACTGATTTTCAGATGGGTCAATAAACTAGTAATGTGCTGATGGTACACATTTTTCATGGCTGCCCAGGCCTCTCACCCAAACTTCTGACTCATGCACCCAGCTGTGTCCTCCAAATTTTCAGTTAAATGTCCTCATGCACTTCAAAATCAGCATGTTCAAACATGTGCCTCCAACCTGTTACTCTTCCTGAATTTTCTCTCTCTGCTAAAGTACCAACATATATTAAGCAAGAGTCATATCTCACATCATTCAAAAAAATATATTTCAACCTACACAACAAATCATTCACCAAGTTCAGCCAATTTCAAACTCTGTGGACTTTTCCTCTTGAGATACATGCATGAATATGATACTTAAGTATACTTGCATCTATAAGGAGATAATGCTGCTTCTTATTTATTTAAATTGTAACAGACATTAACATTTTTCTTTCTAATCTCATAAGTGGGGTTATGATGTCTTTTAAGTAGGATGCAGAGAGTAGGTGGCAATGAGCAGGTCTGATGTCATGGTTATAAACCCATGCAGTCACAAATAGCCCTGTGCTCATAAGGACCAGCACTAGATTTGAGATTTGGCTGCTGCCATATGGAAACTCTGAATTTTGGGGGGAGTGGAGTGTGGGGTGTCATATTGTCATTTTATATTAGGCTTTAAATACTATGTAGTTGGTCTTTGGTCTGAGGATGGTTCTTAAAGACATCCAACTAGAGAAAGTCTAAAGAAAGGCTCTAGTTAATGTGCTCTGAATTTCACTGCCATGTTCTCTCTGAGGACTTGCTTCCTGGGGACTGCTTTCAGGTAATGTCAGAGCAGGGCAGAGATACTGAACAAGATCTGTTCCTTGAATAGAGGGGACATTTATAACTGCTGACTTTGGCTCAAATTCTCCCTGCCAGCCTTGACTAAGTTATGTCAGACTCCACACCAATCCAGGTCACTTCTATGATCTTCTTTCCCTTTTACGCTAAGTCTGGATTAGTGTTACATCACAGTCTAAAAATTTTCTCATCCTTCTGTTTTCCCTTGCACAGGCATGTCACATACCCTGGAGTGGGCAAGAAGCAGAAACAATCCTTGAATATCTGTTCCCCTATTCATATCTGCTTTGCCATGGGCCTGTATTAACAGTGTAAACATTAATATCATCTTCATAGATTAGTCTTTGGTATTTTAATGAGATGATATATAAACCAATTAGCAGAGTGACCAGCATATACTGGATATACATAAAAACAGCTACTTAGATTGTAATTATATTAATGTAGTCATTGTAATACTTTGTTGGCTGGATCTAGATTTCTAGGGTGTTCCAATAAACTCTGGTCCTTTTGCCTCTGTCGTATTTTCCTCAGATCTATCCTTCACAACAACTTCCAAAGTGATAAATCTGAAGAGGCAACTGAACCATGTCACACAGTTTTGAAATCCTCCTATATTTTCATAGTTTTTACATTGCATGAAATTTTATCAGGGGATGTAAAATTTACCTGAAGTTTGGCTTGAGGAGTATAAAGCAGGTTCTATTAGTCTACAGTCTGTAGTTCATGATTCCTTAAGTGTCATAAAGACAACACAAATACAGAAAAAGTGACCACATTTCAACCTGCTTCATTTCCCACTCTTCCCAGGTCCCACTTGACCAAAATCAAACTGCTTACTCTTAACATATATTTTTCTAGACTCTATACTTTGCTGAAATGTGCCCTCTTTTCTAGTGAGCTCTACTGATCCTCTCAAGTTCTACTAGTAAGATTTTCTTTATGGTCATAGCTCAGATAAGTGGTCATCCTCTGGGAAAAAGAGATAAAAACATAATAATACATTCAGCACTTTCTATTACTTTTTATTTATCTATCTACCCAAATATTTAAAAAGAATAACATCCTTGTGGTTAGATACTTATATTATTCATTCAGGTGTCTTTGCATCTCCCTTAAAAAATGGTATTAAGTTTTATCAAAAAAAGAATTTCCTGCATTTATTGAGACCATACAATTTTTATTTTCCATTCTGTTAATGTGATGTACATATTGATTTACACACATTGAACATGTAATGATATGTATATGATGATAAAGAATCCTCAAAAAAAATAAAACTTCAGAAATAAACATAACCAAGGAGGTCAGACACCAATACATTGAAAACTATAAAACAATGGTGAAAAAAATTAAAGACAAAAATAAATAGAAACTCCCCATGTTCATGGATTGAATACTTACTATTAATAAAACATTACTTAAAACACATTACACAACTCAATTTACAGATCCAATGTTACACCATCAAATTTCCAGTGTCATTTTTACCAAAATAGACATAAACAATACTAAAATCCCTATGAAACTAAAAAGAACCAAAGCCATGTTGAGAAACAAGAATAAAACTGGTGGCATCACATGTTATAAAGTATATTATAAAACAACCACTGGCCAATAACCTTAATGAACACAAATGTGAAAATCCTCAATAAAATACTGGTAAACTGAATCAAACAGCACATTAAAAACTTATTCACCATGATCAAAGGGGATTCATCAGAGGGATGCAAGAACAATCCAAAAAATACAAATTAATAAATGCAATATACTAAATCAATGGAATGAAGACAAAAAGCATCTCAATTGATTCACAATGGCATATGATAAAATTCAACACTCCTTTATAATAAAAATGCTGAACAAACTAAGTATACAAGGAGCAAAATAAAATCCACAAATAACCAGGCAATAACTATCATTATATTGAATGGGGAAATCTCAAAACTTTCTGAGATCTAGAACAAGAAAGGATGCCTGCTTTCACCATTTTAGTTCAACTATGTGCTGGGCATGCTAGTCAGAGCAATTAGGCAAGAGAAAGAAATAAAGGGCATAAAATGAAAAAGAAGTCAAATTTTCACTGTTTGCATGACTTGATCTTTTATATAGACAACCCAAAAACTCCACATACAAAAAGAAATCTATTGGAAAAAATAAAAGAATTCAGCAAAGTGGTAGGACAAAAAAATCAACATACCAAAATTAATAGTATTGCTATTCACCAATAGCAAATTATCTAATATGGAACTTAAGAAAGTAATCCCTTTTGCAGTAGCTACAAATAAAAAGACACACACACACACACAAAAAAAAAAAAAAACCTAAGAATAAATTTAACCAAAGAAGCAAAATTTTCCTATAATAAAAACAAATGGAAGCTGACCCGAGAAACTAGAACGACATCTGTATTCATGGATAGGAAGAAAAAAATATTGTTAAATTTCCATACCACCCAAAGTGATTTATAGATTCAAATCAATCCCTTTCAAGATATCAATGGCTTTCGGAGAACAGAGAAATAATTCTTAAATTGTATGGAAACACACACACTCCCTGAATAACAATGCCATTTTGTGCAAAAAAGAACAAAGCAGGATGCATTACACAACCTGATTACAAAACATACTACAAGTTGATATAATCACAAGAGCACAGTATGGACATAGAAACAGGTACATATATACCAATGGAAGAGAATAGACAGCCTAAAAGTAAACCCACAAAAAGAGCCATGTTATTTTTAACAAAGGTGCTAAGAACATGCATTAGAGAAAGGGTGATCTTTTGAACAAACAGAACTGGGAAAATTGGGTATCTATACACACAACAGTGCAGCTCATCCCCTATTTCTTACCAGTTACAAAGATCAATTCAAAATGGATTGAAGACTTAAATGTGTAAGGAATGAAAGTATGAAGCTAGTAGACAAGAACACAAGAGAAATGACTTAGGACATTGGAAAGGGCAAAAGAGTTTTGGACATGGCTCCAAAACCACAGGAAATATAAGTAAAAATAGATAGATAGGTTACATAAAACTGAAACCACAAAGCAAAGGAAACAGAGTGCTGATACAATCTACAGAATGACAATAAAACAATTTGTAATGTAAATATCTGACAAATGATTGAAATCCAAATTCTATAAGGAACTCCAAAAACTCAATAACAATAACAACAAAACTGATTTAAAAATGGGTAAGATGTCTAGCCTATGACTTTATTTTTTTTAAATATTTACTTTTTTAGTTGTAGTTGGCCACAATACCTTTATTTTCTTTATTTTTTTAATGTGGTGCTGAGGATCGAACCCAGGGCCTTGCTCGTGCTATGCGAGCACTCTACCCCTGAGCCACAACCCCAGCCCCTAGTCTATGACTTTAAAAATAATATTAATAAAATTAAATCAAAGTTGAATTTTATTTTATTTTTTTTTTAATTTTTTATTGTGGGTTGTTCAAAACATTACAAATTTCTTGACATATCATATTCGACACTTTGATTCAAGTGGGTTATGAACTCCCACCTTCACCCCATACACAGATTGCAGAATCACATCAGTTACACATCCATTGATTTACAAATTGCCATCCTAGTGTCTGTTGTGCTCCGCTGCCTTTCCCATCCTCCACCCTCCCCCCTCCCCACCTCTCCCCTCCCCTCCCCTCCTCTCTCTCTACCTCCTCCACTGTATAACCCTGAGGGTCTCCTTCTATTACCATGCAATTTCCCTTCTCTCTCCCTTTCCCTCCCAAAAGTGTAAGATAAATAAGAGAAAGAAGATCCAAAATAACATAGTTATGAGCTGACTGATAAAAATGGTCAAAAAACTTGAATAAAACTTTAAAATAATGCAATGGCATAGTATCTTTGGGGAATTTCGAAATTCTCATTTCATTCTTGATTACTTACATCTCTGTCTATATGTATTTCAATATTCAAGTTTAAATTTCTTTACATTAACATGAATATGTAACAGAGTGCCACTAGAACAAACCTTGGTTTTACTTTTATTTTATTATTTTTCTCTAATGGCATTCTTTTTGAAATGGGGTAATATTTGTAACATTGCTGTCAAAATTCACAGGATAACATAAATCAACTAAAACACACTTCTTCAGAAGGACAATAAGTTGGTTCTACTTAAATTTTCTTGATACTGACAGAAGTTACTGATAATCAAATATAACAATTTTAATTTGCATGAGAATTTCATAGCCATTCGTCATTTTCCTAGAAACCTTCCTTGAAAGGTTTCAAATGACAGACTCAAATAAACATGAAATCTGATAAAATAAGAGAATATATTTATAAGCCATAAGCTCTAATTTTTTTCCCAGACAACTAAAAAAACGTATTCCCTACTTAATAATATTTATTGAAATATCATCTCAGTAGAGGAAATTCTGTTTCACCAACCATAAATTTCAGAACATAAATAACACAAATAACAATGACTACAATATGATTTTATGTGAATATGCTTTACTTTCTATGTATATAACTTTGTAAAGTTCAGAGAAGATCAGGGCACATGTAGAGTGGAATGTCCATACACAGCCAAGCAAAGACTTGTATTTGTTCTATTCTTCCTTTTTTTTTCATGAATGACATGCTTCTGCCAGAGCATTGGTGTATACATGGTATCCAGTCACTTTCTGATAAAAATCACTTAATTTAGAAGATAATTGGAGGGAGAAATTGTCAGTCCATCCCACATATTGAAGGACCATAACTTATTCCCAATGATTAAAATTTTATCCTGTGTATATTATCTCAATAGCAACTGGATATATTTCATATAATCACACCAAAATTATTGAGAGTAGCCTATTTTCAGGAAAAAAAAATGTGTTTATTTAAATAAAACATGAATAAACTGAAATGTAATCATGATCCAGTATTTATATATTTTTTTATTTGAGACAAGCAAAACTATATTTCTTGAATGGATCCATGAATATCTTATTTATTACAGCAATCCAAAATGACTTTGAATAATTATCCTAGAATTTACCTGTTCTAAGCTCTTTGATGGTATGTCATCACTGCTATAACATAAAAAGCCAGAGTAATCATGTCATTTTTGAAATACACATTATATTCTTGAAAAAGAATTTTCTGCTCATCTGTTTTTTTATTTTTTATTGTGTGTGTGTGTGTGTGTGTGTGTATGAGATTAAGAATATTCTAATTCAGGGAAATTATTTCTTACATATTATAATATAAAAAACTACACTGTAAGCTATTATGGAGCAATAATAATATTTTTGAAAATCATCTCCAGGCTGAGCAAACTAAATCTAGCCAAACAAAACAAAACAACAAAATCTCCAATCTGCTCTCATGAAACAACAATAAAATAATATTGGAAAATCACTTTGATTACACTATTCCAGGTGTTTGACCTAAACACACCAATTTACATATAATTTTTTTAATTCTGCAAAAGTTCATACTTTTTAAAAAATACACATAATATGCCTAGTACTGTGTTCTAAGCCATAAAATAACTATTTACATATTTATACATTAAAAGAGAATTCTTGATTATAAATTTGGGTTGATTCTTTGCTGCATCTCAGAGTTCTAATATTAATTTTAGAAACAAATAAAATCACTGAATACTTCCTGGAAATACATACAATATAGATCATATATGAAAAAATATTTATGAACATATACACATTTTATGCTAGATTGAACAGCAAAATATTTTTCTCAATGTGGTTTGGCCTATCAAAAACCTCAGAGTATGTCAACTTAAACTTCTATAAAAAAAATAATATGATAGCTTATGGTCATGAAGCCATAATTTAAAATCATAAAATCATACAAAACTTTTCACTCATCTATTCAACATTGTTGTTTTTAACAAATTAAGCTCCTGAAAATTGTTGAACATGAGATTGTGTTTGATACCATTTTAAACATTGATTTCAATAAAGTTATCAGATCTTATTTTTTTGAGCACCTTAAGTATTTGCTCTATGAAACACATTTTTTTACAAAATTTGTTTAGAAAACAAATTGTTTCAAAAATTGTTTTAGAAAACACTACTCTTATAGAGAGCCATTAATCATATTTGAGTTTGCAAAATGGAGTAAAATTTTTTCTGTAAGGAACAAATATTCAGTCCAGGTACAGTGACACATGCCTGTAATCCCAGCAGCTGGAGAGGCTGAGACAGGAGGATCACAAGTTCAAGGCCAGTCTCACAATTTATCGAGGTCCTAAGCAACTTAGTATGACCCTGTCTCAATAAAAAATAAAATTAAAAACAACTGGAGGTGTTGCCCAATGGTTAAGCACCTCTGGATTCAGTCCCCAGTAACAAAAAAAGGAAACAAATATTCAAAACATCCCATACATATTATGAAATCCTTGCCTTTTTCTCCTAACCCCTAACCGTTGCTGTTCCCCAAATTTAATTATCAGTGCAAAATGTCTAAATTCGGAAATAACTTAAGGAAAAACTTCAATAATAAGTAAATAGAAGGTCAATCAAAATGTACCCTAAGCTGCAAATGAATATTACATAAAATATTCATTAACTTGAAGACTTTTAATTCAATGGGTTGCACTTTTTTCTCAATTTATTCCAACTATACCAACCTTCCAGTGCATGCAGAGTAGTGATTTCAACATTGAACACTAAGATCAATGATAAAGTGCAAAGTTTTTGCTTACAAGATAACTTTAATCATGTGTTTCGGGAAAAGTCTGCAAACTTACTATTCAACATTTTCCTGAGTTTGGTTATGCCAAACATCTGACATTATAAACATTATGAATCTCACAAAGTTGCTTATTTGGAATCACTGGCTGATATGTGTTCATATCATAATAAACAGAAAAAGAACACAATGGCACCGATCTATGTTCACAATCTGTGAACAGTCAGGCCTCTGCGGCACACACCTACCATTAACTGCCACATGGTATCAAAGGTGGGAAGAAGCTACAATGATGAGATTCCTCTCCTTCCAAATATATGTCAAGTTAAAAGCAGAAGAGAAAACAGCAGATGATTCTAATATACAAAAGAAACACATTCTCTTTAAAAATATATCATGATGCTTATATTTCTCATCCCCATAAATTATTTTTTGAAATTCATTTTTTATGACCTTTACCTAGTTTTTTATTACTATGGAATTTCAGAAATGGAAGTATAGTATATTATGTACTGTGATCTGAGTTCAATTCATTAATGTTTAATCTTCTCTCTGTATATGAATAATCTAACCTGATGTTTCATCTTATTATCTCTTAAATAAGCACTTATAATTTTTAACATAAATTGTGTTTGCTTTTTCCAACCCAATCCTTATCTTGTGATTAAGTGCTTTACTAAAATCACTGCCTCTGGAAACTTAGGGTATAAAAATAATGTTTGGGCTTCTCTTGGGAAATAAAAGACAATACTTGTTTTGCATTCATAGATACGTTCATTGTCAGAATATTAAGAATGGAAAGTCATTATGAAGGCTGATTGCAAATTATTTTCATACATTTGAATGTAGAAACCAAATCAATTTTTCACAAAGTATAAGACTCTTCAAATTGGGTTGTCATTTTTTTCTGCAGTATGACATGTGGGCTAAGTTTTCATCTAATATATTGTACATCAGATTCAATAGATAATGTATGGTTATCACTTGTCCCAATCTATCAAAGTAAACATTACTTTGCACAGAATCTGCACATAAGAATATTTTATTACAGGGACTAACTGAAATCTGTCTTAATAGAATCAGAAGTGACACCTGGGATGTGTTGGTGGCAATCAATTAAACTCCTTTACAGAAATATGTTTTAGTATTTGGGAGAAAAAAAAATTAAATGACATGCAAGAAAAATATTTCACCAATTTCCTAATTATTTAAATTGCAATCTTTGAAGCTAGATTTCAAACAGCATAATCATCAGATGTTTTATGCATGGCTATTGAACATTATGAGGCATACTTGAATAGCTAGCTAATGATAAAAGTTAAAGATATTTTATAGCAAAGTCAGTACACATTAGAACATATAAAATCACAAACTATTATATGGTATATGTGTTGGGAAAATCATTCAATAAATTATCACAATAGTTAGGGAGAAAACCAAGTCTCTTGCAGAGACTCTTAATGACAAAGTAATCTGAATTTTGTAGAACAACTTACAAATGATAAAAAAGAAGTACAAAAGATACAAAAAATTAAGATACAAAAAGCAATAAAACTGAACTTCTTGTTGATACTTTTACCACTGCTATCTGAAAAAAAAAATCTCTCAAGATAAAAAACAAAGGAAAAAAAAGATGTCCAAGAAATTAAAATCTAGGCTATGGCCACAACTTTTTAGAAAAGTTATGATATATGAAAACACATTCATAAAGATATAGTTAGTTGAGAAAATCTGAAAGATAATTGTGAAATACCCAGAAAAAATTATTTCCAAATTGTAAATTATCCCATAATTTGCTTAAAATAATAAGAATTCTATAATTAAATAATGTCAAACAATTTAGAATAAATATTTTTAAAACATACTTTTAATCTTTGAAAATTAAGTCTTAAGTTGCTGTGCATTCTGTAATATTAACTGTTATATTTATGCTAAGTTGATTAATTATTGAAACTTTGGATGTGTGATTAAATTTAAGAAGGTAATGACTATTTTTAGCTCTGTATCTCTGTTAATAACATTAAAAATGAGTAGTACTTTGTGTGTGTGTGTGTGTGTGTGTGTGTGTGTGTGTGTGTGTGT
>NW_026000019.1:2028753-2065446 GCF_001458135.2 Marmota marmota marmota
GATATAATATATATATATATATATATATATATATATATATATATATGTATATATATATATACATATATATATATGTAGTGGAAACTAAGAGTAGAATGATATACTAGATCAGTAGGTTATTTAATTGAATTCAGAATCAAAAGAATATAGACTAACTAAAAATCAATAGTTGTAAACATAAATCCTTATTTATTGAAAACTTATCCAACTCATGTAATTACTGATTGGGCAAATATGTACTCATTTGTCAGAATCCGGGTATGCATTCTCTCAGATTTATGGTACCACATAACTTGAAGATAGAGATCCTTATTTTAAAAGGAAACATGATTGGTAATGTATACACTGGACTTAGCAGAAAACATCTTAGAAATGTAAACAGATAAGCATGGAATTGGATTCCTGTATGAGAAAGCCACAGTCCCTGCCCAGAACTATTTTGCATACTGGCTCCCAGTGTGGCCTCCTTATCAAAAGCTGATAATATCCCTGTGTATTTAGGTGATGAAATGAATATTTCTTCATCCTAATTTAAATTATCAGTTTCCCCTGGGCTCAGTTCTATCATTTCTTAAACCCCTCTGACTTGTGCATCATTTGCATTTTTTCTGGCTGCAAAAGAATCTCCCTGGCAGCAGTGGGTCATAGGTCTCTTTCTCTGCTTTGCTCAGTGTCTTTTTATTGTGATAATAGAAAGCATATTAATCTTACTTCAATAATAAGGAAGAGCTCATCTTCCCTGACACTTCTCCCTCTTGAATACTTCCATTATTCTTAACTAGTTGCACTGACTGTGCATTAAGCAGTTTTGTTATCCATTGTCTCTCACAATGGTATTGTTTATCTTCTGATATGCATTCCTTTATCAATTGTGTCTTATGGTCTAAAACTTCAAGGTGTTCTACTGGCTGCTGAAATTAGAACTAAAAATATTTTAGCTTGTGACCTTCTGCAGCTGCCTTCTCTGTTTATATGTAGGTTACATAGGCCTGGATATAGTATGTGTAAAGATATTTTTATTCAGATCAATTTTCCAGAATATTTTTATTTTGTATTCATCATTTGTAGCTAATTCAAGCAAAACTAATATAAAGAACCATCCCTGATTTTGGCATTATAAGAAAGTATTTCTCATTGAATAAAAAAAAATCAAATCATTTACAACAGTAACACAACCTTACATTCCTTCATTTAAATAGTCAAGCAGTGACCACTTTCAAAATTCAACAAAGTAGACAGAAAATAGAAGTAATCAAAGAAATCATAATTAGGTTGCAAGCTCATTATGTTTTACCAGGTTAAACTGGAAAAATATTTAAAACTCAAAAATACATATTTTATTTTTGTTTCCCACAAAGTCATCTCATAGACCTAGGACACAAATATCTTACTCTTCAGGGAATTGTAAAACTGCTTGATATTTTCAAAATGTTAAATTGAGAAGGTGGTTTTATCCATTTTTAATAAGAAGATTCTCTTTATAGGGATTAATTTTACTTTTAACTTCATCCCTGTACACAATAAAGTGCAAATACATTTGTGAATTAAAATCTTACCTAATGAAAATATTGCTTGTAGAAACTGGCACTCTACAAATACAATACAAAATTTCATAGGAAGGAAAGGACTCTTTGAAAGATACTCTCAATTGCTTTATTGGATTAAAGAATTTCCAGATGAAGGGAAAGAGCACAGCCTGAAAACACCAATGATGTCAATCTCCATAACAGCAAATAATTTGCCTTTTCAAGTCACAAAAATACAATTAATCATGTTAGACATCAAGAAAGCAAATGTGAGGCTGTTTTTCATTATACATCCTTGGATGAAAAAAAAGGTAATAGTTTGTGCATTGCCCAGGTGATTAATTCAAGCCCTGATTTATCTTGTATGTGTGTGCAAGCACAATTTATTTGGGAATTTACAAAATTCAAATCAAGGCTACTAAATATAAGAATGTTATTTTTGTTCAAAAACCAGTGATGACATTTGCAAAATATGTTGCGAATTATCCTAAACCCTAAAGTAAATCAATCTATTTAATTAAAATTTATATTAGATGACCTCATGTTGTTTTAACATGGTCTTATGGAATAGCAGATGATCTAATTGTAGGTTTACCATTCAGAGTCTGTTAAGTTTCCTGAGACCTGGGCTTAAGTTTTTTGTTGTGAAGTATTAATACATCACAGATGTATACACCACCAGGAACCTAAAGTAGCACCACCAATAGAAATGAATCAGCTAAGTAAGGAAATAAGAGTAAACCTTTAATATTCAGAAATTGTCTTTATAGTATTTGAAATATTTATAAGCATGGTTGTATATCCTTAATTTTCTCTATGAAGACTTCCAGCAGAACTGGTTCCTGCTATCATAACATGTTATCATGTCACTAGTGTCTGCTTTTTCCATTAACCAAAATGTTAAATGCTATATTTTTCTTTGAAAAAGTCAAGGCTTCAACTTATTGTTATGGTTTTTGTTGTTTATTATTGTACTAGAAATTGAATCTAGGGATGCTTTGCCTCTGAGATACATTCTATCTATCTATCTATTTATTTATTTAGAGGCAGGGTCTCACTGAGCTGCTTAGGGCCTTACAAAGTTGCTGAGGCTGGCCTCAAACTTGTGATTCTCCTACCTCAGCCTCCCAAGTCACTGGAATTACAGGCATGCACCACTGCACCAGCTTTAAGGCCTCTATTTAAACTGTCCTTGAGGAATATTTTTCCTGACCTGCTTAGTTAGGATAATCAAGCTGTCAATCACCCTAAGACACAGTTTGTACATTTTTTTTGGTTAAATATCTATACTAATTGCCATTAAATAATTTTATTTCTAATTAATGCAAAGTTGTACATATTTATGGAATGCATATGATAATGTTATACATGTAGATGATGTCCATAGTTTGTCTGTTTGGTGTCTGTCATCCCTTGCTCCAGGAGATCACAAAACACATTTATATTATTGCCTTATTTAACCTCAGGACCCATCACAATGCCTGGTATAGCCAATGTTCAACAAATTCTTCAGTCATCAGTCATTACACATTCAGTAAATGCTAATTAAATGTATCAATGACTTTCAAACTTTTTATATGAAATCTTTTATTTCTATAAGTCATATGTAGCAATATAGGTTATTTATAATTTCAACATGTAATTCACATAATTGATAAGGTATATTAATTACATACAATTTAAATTATATAACATAACTTACATAAATTGTCCTATGTATATAAATATATAGATAAAACAAATTCAATAAAAAACAATTCAATAAGAAAAAAAGGAACCCAATTAAAAAATGAGCTAAATATCCAAATAGACATTACATTAAAGATATTCAAATAGGCAATAAAAGGATATGAAGTAAGGCTCAAACATAAGAAGAATATTTATTAAAATGTGTAATGAGAGAACAACTAGCTAAAATAAAATAGAATGGGTAAAAATAACACATTAAATATTTATATAAATACGAAGAAACTAGAGTTTTATACAATGTTGATGAGTATAAAATTATGCAAGATTCTGGATAAGTCTTTAGAAGTATTTAATTAAATATATGTCTATTTTATGACCAATTGATTCTCCTTTTCTCTGATAAATGAGTGTACAAGATGAATGAGTGTATACCAATAAAAAGACTTGTAGGAGAAAATTTATAGTGTGGCAATATTCAAAATAGTCAAAAACTGGAAACAAATTAATACCTATTAAGAGGTAATTTGATTAACAATTGCAGTATATTCACTAAGCAATTTAAAGAAAACTAATTCTTGCTACATAAAAAAATAATGGATAGATTAAAAATATTATATTGTGTTAAAGAATAAAAACAAAACTAAATACCTATAACTCTAACTTATGGAACAGTTCAAGATCAAACAAAACAAATAATGTTTTAGAAATTTATATAATGGATACTTCTGTGTTAGAAAGGACTTCTATAAATTTGGAATGTATATGAGAGATATATGCAGGGCATAAATGTTCCACATCTTGGTCTTCATGTTGGTTACTATGAGGAACACACATAGTAAAAAAAAATTGATCCATATAGTTGAACTAGCTTAAATAAAATTCACTGGAACATATGTATTGTTTTCCTCCTCCCCCAAAAAAATAATGATAAGGAAAATAAGATAAATTGTACAATAAGGGGATTTTCCTTGCCAGGTAAGACTTGTGTTATGGCTAAATTAATGTCACCAGAAAAGAAAAATCAATGGAACGTAAGAGTCTAAAGGAAAAAAGGGAGAGCTATTCATGGATGAGTAGTTTACTTTTGAAAGACAGAACTTCAGACAACTTCCATTGAGTGAAAGCTGGAATTCTACATTAAAGGTGCCAGTAGGACTGTTTCTTCAAATCAGAAAGGGAAGAAGGGAGGGAGAGAGACAGGGAGAGGGAGAGAGACAAAGAGAGAGAGAGAGAGAGAGAGAGAGCGAGCGCGTGTGCGCAAGGTACAGACAATAATCAACTTTATGAGGAAGATACTACCATTATCCTCATTTACGAATGAAGGAATCAGGCATAAAAGATGTATTTTTTTTTTGCTGAATAACCATAAACTTATAAACTTAAAGCAACATTGATTAATTATCACAGTTTCTACAGGTTAAAAACAACCACCACCACAACAAAGCACAATTAGGCTGAACTTTCTGCTTAAGGATTTACAGGACTAAAATCCATGGCTGTGCCTTCAACTGAAGGTTTTCATAATACAGAACTCTTTTCAGTTTTCTTTAGATTGTTGAAAGAATATCTTGGGGTTGTGGGACTGCCTGAGGTCCATCTTCTTACCAGCAATTGATTGGGGACCACTTCCAGGTGTTTGTCCCATGACTCCCTCTGTAAACTCTCTCACAATTTTAATCTCAGTTATGGCGCCATCCAAAAGGATAGGCCCCCCTACCTTCCATTCTCTAACTGCAGGAGGATAAAGTTCCCTTAAGAACTCACCTGATTCCTTTTGCCCAATTCAGGTATCCTCCCTTTTGATGAACTAAAAGTTAAATAATTAGTACTGTCTCAGAGGCGGTATCCTAGGATGTTCTGTGAACAACTAGGAGGAGGGAATCATACAGAGTGCACACCAGTGCTCACAGAGCTTAGGGGTCCATCTTAGAATTCTACTTATCACAAAGGATTAGCATAACTTTCTGAGAATAGAATTCATATTTATTTCATATGCCATAAATTTTACTAATTTAATCCAGTCATTTAGTGAATGTAAATGTGTCTAATGTTTATAACATCATCATATCTATTTAGTACTAATGTGTTTTTCCTGCACTAATCATTCTGCTGAAACACTATTAAGATTTTTGCATTTTTGTCAACAAGAGAGACTGGCCTAGTTTTTTGCTTGTTTCAGTTTGATCTTTATGTTTGTATCTAAGTTTACTTTGTAAAATGAATTAGAACATTTTCATTTTGAATAAGATTGAAAGGAAATGCTTATAAAATTTATGTTTTTTGGTTTTTACCAGGCCCGTGAACAGATTTTTGAACTGATCCTTTAGTAGGGGGTCAAGGGATAGATGTGAAGACATTTAACATTTAATTTGGATGTTTCTATAACTATCGATTTATTCAGGTGCTCTGTTTCATACTATATGTGACTCAAACTGTGTTTTTTCCTATGTATATATTTTTCTTCCTAAAACATTTTCCTCACTCTCCTGTTCATATATATTTCAAAATGTTTGGACTTAGTAGATGTTTATAATTTTGTACATATACTCTATATCAAAAATTAACTAACTCTTTTAATATGTTTATTTGTGGTTTTTTTAAGCAGCGTCTCTGTAATGTTCTTGATCTTAATTATAAAATTCTATCTACTTTTTGGTACTTTAAAGAACTTGTTTTTGCTTTATTAACTATACTCTGTCTTATAATATAGCATTTTTTCATTTTAACTTTAATGTATTACCTATTATTTTTTATTTCTTTGTATCATTCTTCTTTATATTCTTTGTGAAAATTTAAAATTGAAATATTTTGTTTATAATTCTTTTATAAAGTCAGCGTGCATAATGGAACTGAGACTTAGAATGACTAAGAATATCTATCTCACTTCAATTTTATTTTATGTCATGTATATGTTCAATACAGTAAAGATGTGTTATTGATTTTAACATCTGGACTAGATAATTGTGTGATTGTTAGTGATACATTTTCTTTTTCTGGGTAGCCATCAATGGGAATGGAGAAAATTTAGTTTGCTGTGCTTGGTGCTTAGTAAATTCTTTAAATTTTTCACACATGCTTCTCCTGAATTATGTGAAAATTTCCTATACCATTCATGATAATTGTTCTTATTCTTACCTCCTTATTATTATTTCTTTCTAAATTCCTAGTGTAAAAAAATCAGATATACAAACTGATTCTCTCAATTCTATAACTTTTCATTCACAGTTTCCAGCTAGTCATTATTCTGCTTCATTATTAAATCATTCATGTGGCTTTTCAACACAGTTATTGTATACTTCCAATGTACATTTGTCATTGTGTGTGTGCTTATGTGTGTGTGTATCCTACTTTTGAAAATCAATTCAAGTATTGATAAGACACTTCAGTTGCTTCCATGTCTTGGTGACTGTGGATGTTAATTCAGTGAATATGAAAGTATGAATGTATAGCTCTTTGACAGACCAATTACAATTCATTTGGGCCTATTTCAGTACTAGGACTGCTGGAACATATGGTTAATTTTTATATTACTTTCTTGAGGAATCTTCACAGTGTTTTACATAATAGCTCTAACTAATTTGAATTCCCATCTACAGTCCTCACCAACATTTTTTTTTTTCTTTTCTATTTAGCCAACTTGGGATGATATATTTCTATGTTGTATTGGTTTGTATTTCCCTGAGGACAGGTGGTGGTGAATATTTTGCATTTATCTGTTAGCCATTTGTATTTCTTTTATTGGGGGAAAGGGTAAATGTCCATGCAATCCTTTGTTTGTTTTTAATAGGGTTGTTTGTTTTATAGTCATTGAGTAGTTTGAGTTCTTTGTATATTTTGGATATTGGCTTCTTATAATTTGCAAATATTTCCTATCATTCTCTAGGTGGTCTCATCATTCCTTTGTTTCCTTTGCTCTACAGAAATTTCTTTGTAGTTCCACAAAATTCCATTTATCTTTGTTTGCTTTTGTTAGCTAGGCTTTTGAGGCCATATCCAAAAAACACGACCTCAATCAACATCACCGAGATATTTTCCTATATTTTCTTCTAGCAGTTTTATATTTCAGGATTTATGTTTAAATCTTTAACCCATTTGGGGTTGATAATTGTCTTACCAGTGGTGAGATAAGGGTCCACTTTCAGTGTTCTGTACGTGGATATCCAATTTTCCCAATGCCCTTTATTAAAGAGACTACCTTTTTTCCATTGTATTCTTGGTATCTTTATAAAAAACCAATTGATCATAGGTATGTGGGTTTACTTATGAGTTTTTCCAGTACCGTTTATTGAAGAGTCTAGCGTTTCTCTAATATTTGGTACCTTGATTGAGAACCAGTGGCTATAGATGTGTAAATTTATTTCTGTGATCTGCATTTTGTTCCACTGATTGACATATCTGTTTCTGAAAGAGTTCCACACTTTTGATTATTACAGCTATGCAGTATGTTTTGTTATGTTCAGGCAATATGCCTCTAGCTTTGTTTGTCTTGATCAAGATTGATTTGACTCATATGATTCCACATGAATTTTAATACTGTTTTTGCCATTTCTATAAATAAATACATTAAAATTCTGTTTGGGAATACATTGAATCTGTTGATATCTTTGGGTAATTTTAACAATATAAATTCTTCTGCATGCTCATTCACCATCTCCCCACCACCCCTACTTCTTAGGTAGCACAAAAGGAGCAGATTCCCCTCTACTGTACCCATCCCCTATGACATGCTGCCTCATCTTGGGCCCAGAGTAATGGAGTCAGCCTTCTATGAACTGAGACCTCTGAAACTGTCAGCCACAAACTTCAAACTCAATTCTTCCAATCAATCATATCTTTCCATTGATTTGTGTCTTCTTCAGTTTCTTTCATCAATGTTTTAAGTGAACAGATCTTTTACTTCCCTGGTTAAAATTAGTCCTATTTAATTTATTTTTATACTATTGTAAATGGAATTGTTTTTATTTCTTTTTCAGATAATTGTTAGTCTATAGAAATTCTATTGATATTTATAAGTTCATTTTCGTATTCTTCAACTTTATATATATATATAAAACTTTATATTTAAATATAATATGTATAATGTTTATATCACACACACACACACACACACACACACACACATCACCTCCCATTCTCAGCATTTTTGGCTAAAATCAAGTGTAAAACTTTCTATACATTAGATCATATCATCAGCAAATTTCACTTCTTTCCTGTTTGATACATTTTGTTTTTCTTGTCTAGGTGCTCTGACTGGGAATTAATAAAATAATGCATATACCCAATTTCAGATATTATTTTAATAAGTGAAGATTTATTTGTAAAATAAAACTTTTTTATCATTATTCTTAATGGATTTAGTCTGCTATTAGGAAGATACAAGGTTGAACATCACCAAATTGAAACAATTGCACATTTTCTTACATCAAAAATCTAGATCTATACAATTTTCCTTCATTATCCATGCATGAATGATCCTTGTAAGGAATCACCATTAAATATATATAAACTATCTGTGATCATTTCAACTTTCCTATCATCCCAACATCCAAAAAACAATTCCATGTACAGATTAAATAAAAGTACATCATTGTTCAAATAAAGACATATGTGAAATATTAACTATTTTGCAATGACTTAAAAATATGTAGCTAGTCATATAGATTTTTTCGATTTCAAAATTATCATGCTTCCCAATTTAAATATAAGGTATTACAAATAAAATTATATCATCCAATGTTGCTAGTAGATGTTACATTTTTAGGAAAGGTGACCATATCTACCAGCAATGAAATTTTTCCCCACAAATTTGAAATGTTCATTGAGCGGGCAAAATCCTGTTAATTGTTTAACATTTAACCATGTTCAATAAAACTTATTTAACATGTATCAAAAAAAAATCACGTAATAGGAATAATTTTGCCTTATATGTTACTTCACTGTGCATTTAATTGTAGAAAGTAAAACAGGAAACATGATAAATACAAAAATTTTTAGAACTTCAAAGTACTTATTTCCTAATTATTAAAAAATAAACTACATTTGAAACTTATTATGTGTTTGATGATAAGGGTAAGTTCCATTGCAAAATATATTTTTAAAAAAGCTATCAATATAGAGAATCAGGACATAAACAAATGCAAAGTCACCTCACAGAACTCATAGGTGATATCCATTCAGAGTAATAAAGCCAAATATAAAGAAGAAAAAAAGTAAGAGGAAGTGAAATAAAGAGAAGTTTTATTCCTGAATATCAAAGGCAATAAATGGAAAGATATTCTTCTAGCAGCCATAAATGCAAACTCTAAAAAAGGAGTGAGTTTTAGAAAATAGCATAAACTTGTGGCAGAATTATTCATCAGGTTTTAGAGCATGCAGAAGAGGAGTTGAAAAAAATTGAATAATAGAACACATGGGAACTATGACATATAGGACACGAGAAACAGAAAAAATGTTCAATATTTTTTTTCACTGAAAAATAAAGAGCAAATCAAAAGGACTAGAATATCAATAAGGCTACAAATATGACAACTAAGGGCTGGGGGTATAGCTCATTTGTAGAGAGCTTGCCTACTGTGCACAAGGACCTGAGTTTCATCCTCGGTACCACCAAAAAAAAAAAAATGAGTAAAAACTAAATTCACTTGTTTTTCAAACATTTAAATGACATTACTGCATTAAGAAAAAATAAATTAGCACTTTTGTTTCAATTTAAGGTTCTGTCAAATTTTATTTAAATTTATTTAAAATATAAATAAAATTTCAGGTATATAGTCATGCATATACTTGTTTGCCTTCTGTAATATTCAGGAATTAAATATCAGTACAATTTCCAGGTAAATTAAATTAGGAATTTCATAAAATATATTATTGCTTTGTATGTATTTTTTACATAAAAATTAATTTTCTTGAAAATATTTTGCTACAACTAGAATAAATATTTCTACCCTCAAAGGAGAATTGTACCTTAATTTCTCAGGAACTTTATAGATGTTAATGGATTTGACTTTGGGGGCCAGTGACCCTAAACATAATCATAGCCCTGCTCTTTACTGGTTGCCTAAAATGGTATAACTTCTATATCTTCTAATTTCTTCATTTGTGAAACAAAGATTATTAATATGTTTCTTGATTTTCAAAAAGAACATGGATTCAAAGTTTAATATTTTCCTTTAGTACTTTTATGATGTGTATGAAGTATATATGTATGTATCTTTATTTAATCAAGATAAAAAGACATATAAAACAATACTTTTGATAGCCCTGGATAACTGTCATAGCTTATACTTTGCAGTTTGTGAAACAAGATGATGAAAGCAATCTTAAAAAAATGAGAGAGAGAGAGATAAAAGGGAAACAAATAAGAGGATCTCAATGAAAATAGCATCAAAAATATACATATTAAATTTATAAGAAAGACCCTTGTTTGCAATACAGTTATTTCTTGCTTGTAATAAAAGATGTAGAAACTGAGATAGGTATTGTTGCCTTTGGAATTTGAAAAGGACAGGAGAATCTGGATATCACAAAGCAAATTAAATAAGGGATATTTTAATATTATTTGCACTTGAGACATCAAATGAGAAGAGACACTATGGGCTATGAGTGAGATAGGTGGGCTCTTGGGGAAACAGCAAAAAGACCCTTTAGTAGATAGAGACCCAGCTCTATAGCCATGACTAGTTATGCTTGTTCCTTTAGTTAGATGAACACAACCTCCAGTGTATGTTTATAACAAACCAACTAGAACAGAAGTATAATTAATTTAAATGTTACTACACTCAAAGACTTAACACAAAGTGACCACAATGATTTATGGCTAGATTGCTTGACCAAAAAGAAACATTCTGAACCTCAATTACAGAATTTCTGTCATGAGACTTGACTTTCAAAAAGGTTTGCCTGAGAATCTATGCATCTGCTTCCAGAAAAATCCTATATATAATTAGAGCTCAACTCTAGGCACCTCCCTTGTCTTCTCCTCTCCGAGAGGTAGTTGGTGCCCACACTGTTCATTAGGTGTGTACACCTTTGCTGTTCTTTAATGTATCTTTGCTTGTACTTTTTTTTTTTTCTTATACAGCCTGGAATTCTTTACAGTGGTGAAAATCAGGAACCTGCCTTGGCCAAGTTTAGGTCTCATTCTTTTCTATGGAAGGACTTCCTTGGACCCCTGTCCAGTAACAAACAGCCTCAAGAAAACAAAAACAAACAAACAAACAAAAAAGCCCTGCTCTCTAAAGGAAATGGTTGATCCAGAAAAATTTATGCAGCCAAATATGGGTAATAAACAAGGAAGTTGCAGAGCATGGTTAGAAGGACCTAATATAATTTTTTTAAAAATCAGAAAATAGCACACATTTGAAAAACACCCAAAAAAATAATACCAAAAGAAAATACAATTAAAGATTTTTTATAACAATATAATTTAACAAAGTAATTATCTCTATAGAGCTTACAAGACAGAATTATCAGAACTTGAGGGTATGAAGACACACAGATAAAATACAAGCTGCCACAACAAAGGTAAGGTGTGCTGTAAAAATAGCCACAGAGACAGCTAATCGAAGAGAGGAAAGAATGACTGTCACTGTGGCAATCACAGCAAGGGACACAAAAAAATAGAAATGAAAGAGACAGGTAGATAGGGAGTGGGGAAAGAGAGGAAAAAAAGAGAAAGAGAGGGAGGGAGGAAGGGAGAGAGAGAGAATTCAAAGAAAATGAGAAATAGAAATTTAATATAGTTCAAAAATGCCAGAGGAAAAACTATAGAAAAATACACAAAAGAGAGTCAAATATGCAAACAAAAAGTTGAGTCCTTGGTGAAGAAAATCAAGTTATGATTCTGTACATTTATCTAAAATAAAAGATGGGTAAACTCTCATACTGAAAAAGCACTGTGTAAGAGAAATGTGATCATTTAAGTGAAATAATCAGAATCAGGAAGACAAATATCACATGCTTTGTCTCATATGTGGAATCTAGAAATTTAACTAAAAGAGACACAAAAGTAGAAGGGAGGCTACTACAGAAGAGAACGGAGATCTGAGGAGGAAGGAGGGTAATGGGCGTGGAAATGATTGAAGTATGAGGTAGGCATGCACACATACGTCACAATGAAACTCATTATTTTATATAATATGCACTAGTAAAAAGAAGAAATATTTAGATTTAATAGTTAACAAAAATATTCTATTAAAATTTCTGTATTTCTCAGGGCATGGTGGTGGCCTCTACTTCCAGCCACCCAGGAGGCTGAGGCAGGGGAAGCACAAGTTCAAAGGCAGCCTCAGCAATTTAGCAAGGCTCTTAGTAACATAGTGAGACTCTGTCTCAAGATAAACAAGAAAATGGGCTGAGGATGTAGCACAGTGGCAAACTGCCCTTAGGTTAAATCCCTTATATCAAAAATAAAACAAAACAAAAAAACTTTTATTTTTGAAATATAAAGTCTGAGATTCTTGAGCATCCAAACATGAAAAACAAACCAACTATAAGATAAAAATCAATCTGAATGCAGATTTATTTCTCCATTTAACAGAACATAGGTGAAAAATGTTTGTATAGCCATTAAGAAAATAATCTGTAACCCACTAAAACATCTTTCAGGAACAAAGGCAAAAGCCAAACACTAAAATATGTATAAACTCAGAAAAAAATATATGTTCTTTTCTAGAAATTACTATAAAAGTATGAATTTCACATTACAAAAAATAAGAAAATATTTTAAAAGAACTAATAGTATTAAAAAATACTTAGATATAAGACTAAAACAAGCATGAAATTGAAGATTATAAAAACTATACAAACTGTTATTTGTCTTGACCATTTGAATAGCACAACTAATAAAAAGAGAAGAAGGAAAAACATGAATAGTAGTATACTCATCTATAACAATTGAGATTAAAAAAATTTCATCTGAAAGTATTAAATCAGGAAATGCTTTTATAACAATATTAATAACACAAAATAAAATCCTGGAAGATAACTTTCAAAGTAGAAGTAAAATATTATTGAAGATATATACTAATTTCATGTCTGTTCCTGTAAGGAGCAAATAGATAAGTGGCTTAGGAAGTACAGGACAAAGTAATAAATGACTTTTCACAAAGCTTAACCTCTCAAGGACGACAAAACAATGTAAAAACAATTATGACAAATAATTTCTGCCACATGGGCAAATATAAAGTACTCAATTCTCACATTAATGAGAACAAGAGTGAGATTCAGTTTTTATCTTAGAGCTAAGCCAATTGTCTGTTGTTCACACTCACCTAAAACAGAATAGTGGAAATGAACAGATTTGAGAATAATAATAATAATTATTATTATTATTAATATTAATATTAATAATAATAATAATGGGCAAAGGAATAGTAGGCAAAGGAAAGCACAAGGAAAATAGGAGTCATTTAATGTAAAATCAGCTACAATCCTGTTTATAGACACACCCTCTATAAAACTCTGAAGCTACATCTGTTAAACAGCAGAATCTTGCCCTCCATTTGAGCCTGTCTTCAGGCATATTTGGGACAATTGGATGTGGCATGAGTAATGTGCTACCAGTTCTAATCTGTACAGAACTCTTCATAGAGATGTAAGAACACTTTGAACACTTCTGCACACTGTCTGGCAAACAAGTGAGCTGACCTGCTCAATGAGAGAACCCAGAGAGCTGACACAAGAAACCAGATTTCCAAATGAGGACCTCCCACGTGAGCCATTCTCAAACTGATCTGGTACCTGAGGGCAAAAGCATGAGGGAGGCCACCGGAGATAAGTCAGAATTTCTAGACTAGATGAGATTAGCTCAAATTGTCTGCACACACAATCTTGCAATAAATAAAGGCCTATGTGGTTTCTTATGTAGAAATGTAAAACTAATAAAACAAGGAATTTACATTAGAATAGGTAGAATTTGGGGAAGATTATAACAATAATGACATCATACAATGGCAAATTTACTCAAACTGAAGATGTTAACACACTTTTTTTTCTCATTAAAGGAAAAAGAAAACAAATATTATAAGAGATAGTAAAAACTTTGAGCTCACAAGTAATGAATACCACCAAATCAAGATATGGAAGTAGTAATTAATGTAATTAATTGGATATGTCTGATTAATATAAAAATTTAGAATGTGAAAATAATACATATCATTCCAGGTTTCCATTAAACATCTATAAAAATTGACTATATTAGAGCACAAAGCATATATCTTACTACTTCAAATAATTAAAATTATTACAAACATTTTCTGATCACTATTAAATGAAGTTAGAAATTGATGACAGTGTTGGAAAGAAAAAGTCCTTTCTACCTGGATATTTAAAAAGCAAAAAGAATTTCCATCCTGGATTAATTAAAAAAAAACAAAAACAGAAATCATAAGGAAAGTACTATATATATAAAGAGATATATTTATATAAAGAGATATAATTCATACACTCGTTCCTTCAAAAAGTCACAGGCTTACTGGTAACCAAGGAGAATTGGAAGTTGGTAGATATGAGTAAAACTTGGAAAACATTTCTCTGTATCAATTTTCATAGTTCAAATATTTACACCATTACAATGTATTAACTATCACATACATGAATACATAGACCATCATGAAATAAAAATAAATTAGTAGAAAAATCAATTACCTACTTCGTTGTGTATGGTGGTAAGAACAAATTAGACACTACAGTGTACTTAAAACTTGGAAGCATTTAAAGTCTGGGATTTTGTTGAAGTAGGCAGGTAGAGTGTGACTGGAGGAGGTAGGTCACTGGGGGCTACCTTTGGGGTTTATATTTTGTCCCTATGAGGAAGAGCTCCCTCTCTCTTTGCATCCTGATCATGTTCTGAATTTATTTCCTCTTCCACTTGATATTCTGCCTCATTTGGGGCCCAGAGCAATAGAGTTGAAAATCTATGAATTGAGACCCTTGAAACCATGAGCCCCAAATAAACATTTCCTTTTCTAAAATTTTTTCTTGTCAGGTATTTTGGTCATGGTGATAAAAAAGCTGACTAAAACAGAATCCAAACAACTAAAATTATTTGAAAATAAGCATGTACAATACAGTGAAATAGTAAAGCAGCAACTGATTTGAGAATTAGCCAAGGCAATTCAAACCATAAATAGCATTAGGAAAACTGAGAAAATATTTGCATATTATCTAAATAAATTAATATTTATCTATGAATAATTTAGTAAAATGTTTTATTTGCTTTCTTAAAATGAGAATTTTTTAAAAATTAAATTTTCTGGTTAGGAAATTTTTAAAATATATTTGATATTATTTTCAACTGTGAAAATATGATGTTTGTTACAACTTCACCCTTGCAAAAGTAAACTACTAAGTATTTATGTGAAAGCAATTTTCGCTACAGTTTAGTCACAGAGAATTGCATATATCCCTAGAAAAAACTGCAAGTGAACAGATATCTTTGATATTTGATCTACAACAATGGCAAAGTTGCCCCCAAATTCAGAAAGTATTTGTAATGCACACTCACTCTTGGATGATAATGACTGTAGAGAAAGCCGAATTTTCTCTAGGGAGTTTCTATACATAGCCATAGTATGAAACAGGTCCAATAAAGTTGTTATACTTAATAAAGTAAAAACTGTCTGTGTTTATGTTAAAATATCAATAGTCTAAGGCTCCACCTATACCCCACCTAGGGCTTAGTTTTATTATCCACTTGCAAGTATAAAAATTATAGCCAATTTCAGATAATGAAATCCATAAAGGAAAATGAGGTGTAAATACTCCAAGTTATTAGATTTTAAAATAACTGTTACTTTCTTCCATTCACATTCTCACATTCATAGTAGATAAATAAATATTTTAAAGGGTATTTTTATTTCCTGAAGAGTTCTAACAGTTTTGCATTTCCTTGGTTGCTAGAGATATTGGACTTTTTTTTTTTTTTGTATTTAGTGGATAATTGTGTTTCTTCTTTTTAGAAGTGTCTATTTAGGGACTGGATTCATAGCTCAGAAGTAGAGTATTTTCCTAGCATACACAAAGTCCTGGGTTCAATCCCCAGTACCATAAAAAATTAAAAATAAATAGAGGTATCTCTTTAATTCTTTTACCCATTTATTGAGTTGTTTGGTTTGTTGTTTTCGTGTGTGTGTGTGTGTGTGTGTGTTGTTTTTTGAATTCTTTATTCTGGATATGTATCCTCTATTGGAAGAGCAGGAAGCAATGATCTTTTATTCTGTAGGCATTGTTTTCTTGTTCTTGTTTCTTTTGCTGTACAGAGCATTTTAATGTGACATATCCCACTTATTGATTCTTGGTTTTATTTTTTGTGCTTTTGGAGTCTTAATAAGGAAGTAGATGTTTGTGCCAATGTCTTCAAGTTTTGAGCCTAAATTTTCTTCCAGTATTGCAAAGGTTTTTGTTGTTGTTGATGATTGTTTGTTTGTTTGTTTTAATTTCTAGGAGGTCTTTGATCCATTTTTAGTTTACTTTGTTCAGGGTGAGACATAGGGATCGAGTATAATTCTTATAGCTTTGAATATCCAGTTTTCCCAGCACCATTTGTGAAAAAGGATATGTTTTCTCCATGTATGTTTTTGACAACTTCGTTGAGAATCAGATGATTATATCTGTATGGGTTTGTTTCTGTGTCTTCTATCATATTCCACTGGTCATCTTCTGTGTGGTTTGGTGTTAACGTTATGCTATTTTTGTTACTATAGCTACATGGTATAATTTTAGATCTGGTGTGATGATCTTCTTATTTGGGATTTTTTTTTTTTTTTTTTTGCTATTCTGAGTCTCTTACTCTTTCAAATTAATTTTAGAACATTTTTTTCCTATTTCTGTAAATAATGTCACTGGGATTTTGATGGGGATTGCACTGAATCTGTATATTGTATATCTATTTTGGTAGTATGGTCATTTAAAAATATTAATTCTGCCCATGCTAGATCATGAGAGGTCTTTTCATCCTTTAAGGTCTTCAATTTTTCTCATTGGTGTTCTACAATTTTCATGTAGAGGTCTTTCACCTTCTTCATTAGATTAATCCCCAAGAATTTTTCTGAGGTCACTGTGCATGGGATAGTTTTTCTGATTTCTTTTTCAGCATATTCGTTATTGTAATACAGGAAAGCAATTGATCTGTGTAGGTTGATCACGTAGCCTACCATCTTACTAAAATTGTTCATCATCTGTAGCAGTCTTTTTGTGGAGGGAGATTTTAGGTGTTCTAAATATAAGTTCATGTTATCAGCAAACAGAGATGGTTTGACTTATTTTTTCCCCTATTTTATCTCTTTAATTTCCTTTTCTGCCTGATTGCGCTGGCTAGATTTTTAAGGACTATATTGAACAGGAGTGTTAAGAGTGGACATTCTTGTCTTGTTCCTGTGTTTAAAGGTAATACTTTTTTCAGTTTTTCTCCATTCAGTATGATTTCAGCCTTGAGTTTGTTATATAAAGACTTTAAACAGCGAATTAATCTTATTCCAGTAAGAATACCAATTATCAAGAACACTTATAATAAAAAGTGTTGGTGAGGATGTTGGGGGAAAAGGTACATTCATACATTTTTGGTGGTACTACAACCACTCTGGAAAGCAGTATGGAAATTCCTCAAAAATCTAGGAATGGATCCACCAAATGTCCCAGTTATCCCACTCCTTCGTAAATATTTAAAACCTCATACTATAAATTGGCATACTATAGGGGTGCAGATATATAAATGGTTATAGCAGCACAATTCACAATAGCCAATCTATGCAGTCAAACTTGGTACCTATGAACACATGAATAAATAAAGAAAATGTGATATATATACACAAGGGAGTATTTACCATTAACAATAATCAAAATATGACTTTTCTGGTAAATGGATAGAACTAGAAAACATCAAGCTAATTGAAATAATCCAAAACAAAAAAGTCAAAGATCAAATATTTTCTGTGATATGCAGAGAAGCTAGACCAAAATAATTTTTAAAAAAGGAGTAAAAGGGGGAGAAGTATATTTCTTGAAAATGGAAAAGAGATGAGTGGGGTAAGTGAAAGGGGATTGAGGGGGAAAGAGGATGGGCAGGACAAAGGAAGAACAGTGGAATGAATCTGATCAAACTTTCCTATGTACATATAGATATTCCACAGTAACAATCACCTTTATGTATACCCACAAGGTACTAATTAACAAGAAACATATACAGATGGAAGAAAAAGTAGTAGACTAGAGGAAGGAGAACAGGGGAAGGGAGGATAGACGAGAAAAATGAAACAGAATTATAGCAGATTATAGTCTATGCTTGTATAATCATGTCAAAATCAACCCTAATTTTATTCACAACCAAAAAAAAAGAATTCTAACAGTTTTCTAAGGAGGAATTGATAAAATCAAGTATCAATTCTAGCAAAGTGTGTAGAGCCATATTCTTTTGAATTTTTGGTTATAAACTTTGTTATTTCCACAATGAGTTTCCAAACAAAAACTGTCTTTCCTAAAATCTACTTTCCTACCTTACTTTACATTTTTTCTTACCTTCTCCTTTCCCCATCATAACGGGAATGCAAAATTTTAAAAATAAAAAAGTGATAAATTCTAGAAAGAGGAAAGGTAACATTTTGGTAAATTGAATTCAAACATAATGGCTCATTTCAAGGCCTACCTAGGTGCACTTCCTAGACCTGGCATATAAATTGATTTGAGAGCATGGAGTGGTTTTGCTATGGTGATTAAGCTTAGGTCCCATAAAAGTTCTTAGATCAGCCTTTGGTTATATTCTGAATTTTCACTTTGTAAAACGCATTATCTTCTCAGTAATTTAAAGACTGACACAAAGTTGTAGTGAAAATATTTGTTAGATAACATGAATTGAAGATAATTTATTCATATAAATTCAGAAGTCAGATAGTAGAACAAAATGTTTGTTATCATCATTAACTAATGCTATTTTGCTGAACACCAATAAGAAGGTCATGTATGTGTGGATTACATATGATTTGTAAATCACCATGAATAAGAGGAGTAGTCAGTTGGCACTTCTTAAAGACCTCCATGATCTGCTATTACATATAACAGAAAGGATTAGATATGCTGTTTTAATATTTTTTGAAAGGGTCACATTAAATAAGAGAACTTCTTCCAAAAGTAACATTATATATGCTGGTGAACAACCTGGTTTCTCATTAAAAGTCATCTGGGAATACTTTGAAAGTACTGATGTACAGGACCCAGATTTAATGGGCATGGGGTAGAGCCAAGACACGTATTTAAAAAAAAAAATCCCCAAGAAATTTTCTTGTGCAGTCATACTCAGATGAGATTGCTCTTGTTTTTATTTCTCAGGCTAATAAAGCCTTTCTACTGAAGTTTCCCTTCTTAGGTTTGATTTCCTACCTCATTATCTAGAACCCACCTACCTTACTGCATATCTCAATATCAAAATCATCTCATTATTTATTAAGTACTAACCCTTGCTGACTGGTACTCAGAGAATAAAATTCTTCTTTTCTGTTATGGGTACTAAAAATAAGCATTTTTAATGAGCTCCTCAGTTGCTTCTAATGAAGATAATAAGTGGACATAATAAAAATCTTTAGGGTTATAGGCTTTGAAGACAGTGCGAGGATTATTGCAATCATGAGCATGAATAAACCCAGTTCTCTTAGATACTAATGGCACTGCTTCCAGAAACTATTGTGGGGATTAAACTTATCAAACAGAGAGCATTAAGCACCATGACCACATAGATAAAATTATACAACGAGTGTCACCTTGAAACATCATTTACTTGTTGTCCCCTGATCTATCTAGATACCACACACAGTTCAGTTAGAATATCAGACTTTGAGTTTTCTGAGTTCTTTTAGCTTTAGATGATTTTAATTTTCTTTTTTTTTAAAGAGAAGAGAGAGAGAGAATTTTTTAATATTTATTTTTAAGTTTTCAGTGGACACAACATCTTTTTTTTTTCTTAATGTGGTGCTGAGGATCGAACCCAGCACCCTGCGCATGCCAGGCGAGCGCATACCACTTGAGCCACATCCCCAATCATGATTTTAATTTTCCTTAGCATAAGGATATTCTGATCTTGACTTCAGTTACAAAAATTGTAAACACATACTTTTTAATATAAACACACATAACTTTTAAATGTAATCTTGACTCCTATAAAAATACTTTTAAGTTGGTAAAAAAACAATTCTACACAAGAGAAAGCTATTTTAAGATGGACAGCTAACCCCAAATATAACTAGTACAGGACAATAATAGCATCTTAAGCAATACTGGTAAAAATACAGAATAAAGTAGCACAAAAGCAGTGTAGAAATTCACTTTCTCATTACTAGGCGGCCTGGTTTTGACATGTTCAGAGATGTATTCTTTGCATACTACAAAGGTAAAATACAAAATTACCATACATTAAAGCAAGTTTAAATGGAGCCTCTCCTTCTTCTCACTTATAACTTATCACTGCAACATTCAATATGGACTAATATATTTGGAAAGCATTTGGGTTGGATAGTCTCTTCCTTTTGAGAAGCCAATATACAATTATCTAGGCAGCTGCATGAATAATTAATCCAATCATATGTGCCAAGGTTGACTTTTACTATGCTAAAAAACAACTACAAAATGATATAAAGTGAACTTTGTTCTTTTGGGTAACTTGAGTTCTTAGGGCTCCTACTCTTTAGGTGCATTTAACATAACTAACATGGGTTGCCACAAAGAATGAGGAGCTACAATTTGTTTTATAGTGAAAATCCCATAAGCATAGTATAAAGTTTAAATATCTAATGTTATTCAATAAATGCTTTCATCTGAAATGAGAAGACTTGCTGCCCTCAGAACTCTCTGAACACTTGCCTCTGAACATGTACTTTAAAAAGCACTCTACCCTTTTCCTGTTGGTTCTTCCACAATTTGCCAATATTAACATTTTTGTTTAGCATTTGCCTTTTTCATGAAGAAAAGAATAAATAGAAAATCCATCAGATTTACTTCTGGGTGGTTCACTAAGAGTTTTCTAGAGGGAAAAGAGAGAGGAATAAAAATGAGAACTTTGAATGAAGCTTAGCTTTAGATGGATCTCAGTGGACATAAGAGAGCAGGAATGAGTACTCCAGAGTTTAATCCTATTATAAGGTTGATATGACCCTTAAATAGGTGTGCACATATTTTTAAAAAGTAAAATGATATGAACACAAATCAGTCATGTTTTATACTAGTAAACCTACCAAAGTGGAGGTTTGGAGTTTTAAAATAATATGAAAATTCACAAATATCATTGATAACCCTGTAGAGAGAGAAATTACAAGGAACCCTCCAAAGAATGATAAATGTTGATTTTATTTGAAAATGATATTTTTAAAAGGATATAAAGATGAAAACAGTAGTTTCTATAAGCAGGAATACGTAAACTAAATACTAAAAAAAATGCTTTGAGTATTTCACTTCTAAAAATATCCACCCCCTTGAGGTCAAAACTATTTTCATAAAGATACTGCACTCATTCTCCCTGTTGTGATAACCTTGGTTTTATATTTATGATATTATTGATTTGTGTTCTCTCCCTTTATTGTTTGGTCAGTTTTTTGAGGGTAGTGTAAATTTTGTTGATCTTTTCAAAGAACCCATTCTTGGCTTTGTTAAATTTCTCTATTGTCCATCTGCTTTTTTGTTTTATTGATTTTTGCTCTGATCTTTATTATTTCCTTCCGTCCACTTACTTGAGTTCACTTTGCTTTTCCTTTACTAGTTTCTTAATATAGATCCTTAAGTTACTGGCCTTATAAGCATTAGTGGTAGCATTTAAACTTCCCCTCTCTGAACCACTTTGCTTGTATCCAGTAAATTAGGATATGTGATGTTTTTGCCACTCACTTGGACACCCTTTCTAAAATCACTTTTATTTTTGAATCCCGAATTGTTAAATACGTACTGTCTAGTTTCCAGATATTGGGATTTTTAAATTATTGCATTATTATTGATTCCCAATTTAATGTTTTCTGGTAGAAAATATAATCTGTAAGTTTTCAATCTTTTAAAAAATTTTAGAGGCTTATTCCATATTCAAGCATGTTGCTATCTGGGTGAACATACAATGGGAATTTGAAAATAATGTGCATTCCAGCTGGGGATATAGCTCAGTTGGTACAGTGCTTGCCTCACATGAAGAAGGCCCTGGGTTCAATCCCCAGCACCACACACATATATATATATACACACACACACACAATAATGTGCATTCCCATAAGATGAATACATTCTAAAAATGTAAATAAAATCAAATACTTGTCAGTATTTTTTTCAGATCTTCTAGATTTCACTGCCTTTTTGTAATATTATTTAATTCATTGAATATTATGATAGGCTACTACCTGTTTTCAGGCTTTGTTATTAGACTCATACACATGTATTATTATGTATAAAAGAAAAGAGAGAATTTGAAATACAAAAAGGCATGCATCACATATAAGGGAATTCCTATAAGATCATGATAAACATTTCAGAGCAGGAGAGAGAAGCATGATATATTTGAGGTGTTGCATGAAAAAAAATCAAACTAGCAACCAAGAATAGTAGACTTTCTGAAAAAAAGTAGAGATAAGAATTTTCTCAGACAAACAATGTGCAGGAGTTCATCACCATCAGGCCTTCCAAGCAATGATAAAGAGAGTAATGCAAGTTGAAAAAGGACACTAACAATATTAATACATATGAAAATATAAAATTCACTATAAAAATAAGAATACAGTCAAATGTAGAATACTCTGATACTATAATGGTATTATATAATTCACTCCAGTAACTATTTAAAAATTCATGACAAGTCTGAAAAATAACTAGCTATAATAATTTGGTAATGGATACATGGTATACATGAGGTAAATTGTGACATCAATAAAATAAAATGTGAAGAAAAGAGAACTTAATATATAGAAATTTTGTATGTTGTTAATATTAAAATAGCACATATCAGATGTTTTATGAAAGTATCATGGTAACCACAAAGTGAAAACCTCCACTGAACAGAAAACAGAAAGAGAAAAGAATCAAAACCTGCCATTTCAAAAAACAAACCAAAGAAAGACTAGAGAGAAAAAATGGAAAAAAGTGAATTGTAAAATAGAAAACTTTATATATATATAATAACAGTAATAAGTCCTTACCTATAAAAAATTACTTTAAATATAAATGGATTAACATAAATGGATTAAATTATCCAACCAAAGAAAGTGTAGTTGTTGCAAATTTATTAAAATTGTCAATTATATTATGGCCACAAGAGACTCATTTCAACAAGCAGAGATGGCTATCCTGGAAATTTTCCCCAAGATCTGACACAAGGTATGAATGCCCACTCTCATTACTTCTACACCAATACAGTAATAGAAGTCCTATCAAGAACAATTAAACAAGAAAAAATAAATAAAATAAAATGCATAGAAATTATAAATGAATAAGTAAAATATCATTGTTTTCAGATGACAATATTCTGGATGTAAAAAAACCCTGGGTTTTATTTTTTTTAAAAAGTTAACTAGTATATGAATTCTGTAAAGTTTCATACAGAAACTAGTGGTAGATTTTTATACCACTAACAACAAAATAATACCTGAAAAAAAGCTAATAAGATAATATCATATACAATAGTATCCAATATAAAACAGGTACAAATTTTACCAAAAAGGTAAAAGATCTGTATGTTGAAAAATATAAAGCTTGATGAAAGAGATTTAGGAAGATGTAAATAAGATATCTCAACATCATGTGCTAGCATAATATTGTTAAAAGTTCATATTATACAAAAAGATTTATAGATTTAGTTTAATCCCTATCAAAATTACAATGAAATCTTTCACAGAATAGAAATAAGAATTCTTAGATTAGTATGGAACTGCAAAAGACTCCAAACAGAAAAATCAAATTTTGTGAACAAAGAAGTTGGAAGAATCACATTTCTGGTTTCAAACTATATACAAAGTTATAGTATGCAAAACAGGACAGTAATGGCATAATATACCAACAAATGTAACAGCATAGAGATCTCCAAAATACAGCTACACATATATACTCAACTAATTTTTAACAAGGGGAGCAAGTGTTAAAAAAAGACAAATGATAGTCTCTTCAATAAATGGCATTGGGATAACTGAGCATTCCTATGTAGATGAATGAAAATGTACACTTATCTGGTACCCTATTAAATAATCAACTGAAAGTAGATGTAAACTTATGGTCAGAATGATAAAATTTATGGAAAAATAAAGAGGAAGAACACTCAAAGAGAAAAGCTTCTTGACTTTGATCTTAGCAAAAATTTTTAGATCTAACAATGTTTTTTTCTGCCTGGGAAACAAAAGCAAAAGTAAACCAATCTAACTATACTGAACTATGAATCTTTTGCACAGCAAAGGAAAGTTTCATCAAAATGAAAAGGCAAAGGCTGGGGATATAGCTCAGTTGGCAGAGTGTTTGCCTTGCAAACACAAGGTCCTGGGTTCAATCCCCAGTACCACAAAATGAAAGGCAACCTACTGTTTGGGGAAAAGTTTTTGCAACAATACATTTGATAAATGGTTAATATTCAGAAGAGTGTGGTAAACCCATACAAGATAACAAAACCAAATAACTGGATGAAAAAATTAACAAAGATGCTTCTTTCTTTCCAAGGAAGACTTAAAAATTATAAAGAGGTGTATTAAAAGGTGCTCATTTTCACTAATTAATGGAGAAACGCAAATAAAAACCACAATGAGATATCATCTGACACCTGCTAGGATGGCTATTGTGAACAAACAAGAGAGAAAGAGGGAGGGAGGGAAGGAGGCAGGGAGGAAGGACCACTGTTGGAAAGAATGTATAGAAGAGGAAACACTTGCAAATTTTAATGAGAATGTAAACTACAAGCCATACAGAAAACAATATGGAAGTTCCCCCACAAAATTAAAATTAACTCCCATATGACCCAACAATCCCACTCTAGGTATATATCCAAAGGAAATGAAATCAGTATTTTTAAAAGGACTGTACATTTTTATGATTATTGTAGCATCATTCACAATAAGCACAATATAGAAACAAGCCATATTTTCAGACACATGAAAAAAGTAAGAAATTGTGGTACACATATGCATATATGTATTATGTGTCTATATATACATATAAGTACATATACATATATTAATATTTCTCATCCTAAATAAGAGTATAGGATGCCATTTGTGACAGCATGGTTGAACATGGAGGAAACTCCCTGTTAAGTGAAAGAAACCAGAGAAAAATTCTGCAATGATCTCACCAAAATGTGGAATATTTTTAAAGTCTATTTCCAAAAATCAAAGTATAGATTGGTGGTTCTGGGGCTGGGGGCTTGAAAAGGGGAAATAGATCTTGGTCAAAGGTTATAAAATTCCAGTTATGATGGATAAATAATTTATAGGGCTCTTGTGTGTTCAACATGGTGGCTGTAGCTAATAATACTGTCTTGTATACTTGAAATTTGCTAAGAAAATAGATTTTAAGTCTTCTCACTATACATGCAAAGATAGAGACTATGTGAAAATATGAGAATGTTAATTAGATAGACTGTGGTAATCTGTTAACTATGTATACATGTATCAAAATATCACATTGTACATCTTAAATATATAAAATTTTTATTCAGAATATAAAACTAAGTTAAAATTGTCTGATAGTTTCAGCTCTAGGACTCGGTGCTAATTGTTTTGTTTTGTTTTCTTACCTGAGAATATGTCATATAATTCTAGTTCTTCACATATCAAAGAATTTTACATTATATTGTGGATAATGTGACTTTTATGCTGTGCAGATCCCTATTTTTAGTTCAGCAGGATACATTCAAACTTAGATTCAGATCATAAATTCAGCTTCCCTTTCTTGTGCTGGCTAAGTTTCAGTAGAGTTCTCAATGTATTTGCTCTGATGGGTTGAGTCTGTCATGTTCACATATATTATCTGAAACCTCTGTTACCATGAGCACCTATCTATGTGTATGTCAGTAGTTAGCCTGGGCCTCAGTGATCATACACGGAATCAGGAATTCTCTTTACTAGCTATCTCCTCAACAAGAGTCACTCAATTGTTTCTGGGTTCATAGTTTATTTTCCTGGTGTAACTGGCAAAAAAAAAAAAAAAGGAATTTCTATTACAAATTTATCTTTTAATACTGGTTCACTTTCAAACAATTACTGAATAAAGCCAGAAAGCCAATGAAGATGGGAAGGATACATACACACACACACACACACACACACACACACGTATACAAATGTACACATGACTTTTTCCTGAATTCTACTTAATGTGACTACTATTACTTTTAGAGCTAACCTCATGTGGTGTTCAGTGCATTTTTCCTAGAGTTTTAGTTGTAAGCAGAGATAACCATATGGGTTTAGACCATAATCACAGAAACAAAACTAGATTTATAATTGATGTTGCATTTTCCTATCAGTTTATGAAAATATGCAGAAAACATCAAGATTTCACAGTTTTTTATATAGCAATTAATCAATAATACACTGATTTATTGAGAGGAATTAAAATGTATAGAATCTTTGAAAAGAGGAATTTTTTAAGCAAATGAGTGTATTCCTGGAAAGTGGCTACAGGCAATCACAGCACTGGAATAATCCAAGCTGGCTTGGACATGCCTCCTAAAGGTTATCTTCATATTCATGAAATAACATATGTGCTTTGTTTTCCAAACATAGTTTCCTGACATGAAAAAAAAATCTCCTCAATATTTAAAAAATATACATTTTGATGAGATTCTTTCATGAGTTTGGACTTTTTTCATGTGACGCTATTGGACAAGAAAACCTTTCAGTGCAAAGAAGTAGCACTGAACTCAAAAAGTTTGATGCTTTTCCTTCCTCTACTACCATTTTACAATATGAATAATGACAGTTGTTGGCTCAGATCACAATAAGAAGTTTCAGGCTCTCTGGCCCTGTGGTTTTGGATTTTTAAAGCATCCATAAATGAGACTATTTTACTGGAGACACTCAATCATTACAAATTTCAAGCTTTGGGCTTTCACCTGGGTAGACAATAACTTCCTATTTTGGCAAAAGAGAAATCCAGAGAAACCCAACACACCGAAGAGCAGAGCTCTTTGAATTCTTCTTAATTAAATCATAGCTGTTTTCCCAGAGTACTCAGAAATATTTGTTATTTGCATGAAAGAGAAAATAAACAAATGATTTATTTTTATATTGAAATAAGCCCTTAGAATTAAATATTTTGCTTTATTAAATTTTCAGAAGCGTATTTCTGTCCTGAAAAGAAGAAGGAATTGAATAGAGAGAGAGAAGAGAAATGGATTCACATTCCTAGAAATTAAATAAATACACAGGAACAAGGGAATTCTTAATGAGTCAATGTCTAGCTCACATAGCCTTTGATTTGGGAATGCTAGTTTTAAATTCAGGTGTTGTCCTGAGTCCAGTTACATTTCTAAAAGAAAAGGGATAAATCGGAGTCCTAATCCCTAGTACCTCAGAATGTGACTTTTGACATAAGGTCTTTACAGAAGTTAAAATGAGGTACTTACTGTGTGTGTCCTGAGCTGGGATGATTGGTGTCTTTTTGAAAGAGAAGACATGCAGGTAGAAAGCCATTTGAAGATGCAGGCAGAGATCAGGGTGTTGTACCTACAAGCCAAGGAGTGTCAGCCATTGACACAAAAGACCCACAGCTAAGGGAGGACGTGGGGCAGTCATCCCCCCCCACCAGCCTTCAAAGTGAACTCGCCTTGCTCATACCTTCCTCTCAGACTTCCTGGCTCCAAATTACTAGAAGTATGACAACAAATCTCTGTTAGGACACT
The DNA here is from genome assembly GCF_001458135.2 of Marmota marmota marmota. Taxonomy (NCBI): domain Eukaryota; kingdom Metazoa; phylum Chordata; class Mammalia; order Rodentia; family Sciuridae; genus Marmota; species Marmota marmota. Next base: position 2,056,804 of record NW_026000019.1, read on the forward strand.
CTGTGGTACTTTGTGAATGTAGCTTTAGCAAACTAATATAGATTGGGAAATTGTTTGCTTTTCTAACAATTATAAATTTTATACATACTACATTCAATTTAAAAGCATGTACCTCAAGAAACCACAAGGAAAAAAAAGATAAAATTTCTCTGGATGACAGAAACAGAGAATTCAATGTGTGGTGTTATAATATTAAACTAAAATCAATTATAAATCCACTTAACCAACAGAAGGGATGTGACCCATAAATAAAAGGACAATTAATGAGAAAATTGCTACAAACTTGTAAGATGATTTTCAGAGAATTATTAAAACAGAATTATATCCTACATTTATTGATGTCATGATTCTCTCCCTATCTTCAACCTGAGAATGAACGAGAATAATTCAATCAATACAAAGCATTACTGCTGTGTGTTTTAAAATATTTTGATGGCTCAAAATGTTTAACAACAGGGTCCACAGACAGGATGCCAGACCTATTGCCATCAGGAAGCAGATCAAAACATAGTTTTTTGGAATCTCATCATTAATTTGTATTTGATTCTAGCAGTTACCACCTAAAGATCAGACAGCCAACTAATAGCTCACTCTATTACCTTCTGCCTCCCTTAGTAATAAATTACTAAGTATAATGGTAATTTAAGTGAAATTATCTCCTAGTCAAAGAAGTAAGTTAGATGAGAGTAGATTATAGAGCTATAGCAGCAGCCAAATTTAATCTGTTTATAAATGTTTACTTTAACAGAAACCTTTTTGTTGTTTAAATCTAGCAGCTTGCTTAGACAGATGTGTTTGTCCAATTTTCAGAAGAGATAGCAGCTGCTCAAATTCAAAATAATAAATATGGGTGATTCTGAACTGCAAACATTAAAGTTGATTCCCCACCTGACTTTCTGCCAAGCAGCTGGGCAGCCATGAGGTACAATAACCCAATCAGTGACCATTAATTGCCATGTGCATTCACGTTAGTGCTGGGCCCAGTATTGGTTAAGAAGCCCATGCCATGACTAACTATCAGATGCACCCTAAGGTGTGCTGCAAACATTTCCCTTCTAAACCTGGTGACAGCTCTTTCAATACCTCACTCTAGAAAGGAAATACATACTTTCAAAACTGTACACAGTGTGGAAGAACACTGCCTGGAATAACATAAGACCCTACGAGTCATCCCTCTTAAAACTTTAAAATTTGGATAATTTATAAAAGAAAAGTTAACAAAAGAAAAAAAAACACACTGCTTGAGGATCCAAAAAAATAAACAAAAGCACATGGGCAATGGAGAAGATCACCTTCAAAACTCAGAGAAACAACATATTCCCATGTTAGCTTTGTCCATTCTTCTCTCATGGCTTTATACCTTGTACGGTAGATACTGGTTATGCAGTGGCACAACATTTGCAGTTAAAATTATGACAAACAATCCAGGTCTTTCTTCCCAAGGAAATGGAAAGACAAAATATAACAAAGCAAAACTAATCAAACAAAGAAGAGGACAGGCCAGAATATGCAGAAGAAATCCCAAGACAGAGGCATAAAAGAGAAGTGAACATTTCAACCTGTAAACGTTCCAGACTAATGTGTGAATCACACATGCTTTGCCCAGACCCAAACCAGTAGAGAAAATGAACTGACATTTAAACCATCTTGAAAATTCCAACCTAACTCCTAAACTCCACACACACACACACACACACACACACACACACACACACAGGCTCGTATCAGCATGGCCAAGGCTTCAGGAACTGAACAAAGATTTGAACCAAGACACAAAGGATATTCTTATTTCCAAATCAATTCAAAAAGTACAGATTCCGCTGTTAGTTGCTTTCATCACAGTGACAAAATACCCTACATAAAGAACTCAAAAGGAGGAAAGATTTATTTTGGCTCACAGTTTCAAGAAATTTCAGTCTATGGTTGGCTGGCTCCATTGCTATAGGCCTATGGTGAGGCAGATTATCATGGGGAAGTGTGCAGCAGGCAAAGTTGCTTGGTTCTTGGTAACCAGGAAGTAGAGAGAAAGTGATCAAGGAAGGAGGGTACCAAGGTAAAGATAGAATTTTCCTGGTCATGCTACTAGTGGCCTACTTCCTCCTATAGTTTCTACCACCTCCCAATTACGCCATCAAATTATTAATTTGTTGATGGTTTAATCCACTGATCATGAGGTCAAAGCCTCATGATCCAATCACTTTCCAATAGTACCACCTCTGCACACTGCTGCATTGAGGACCAAGCCTTAACACAAAAGCCTTTGGGGGGCTATCCAAAACATATGCCTAATTAATCATACCCTTGCTTCTATATATTTAGAAAATTCCTAAGAATATAACAACTCACTGTGTTTTTTCCCTCAGTATATAATTCCTATTTGTTTTTGGGAAAAGAAATGCGCTGCTGAGAATTTAATAAGAAAACTATTGATATCTGAAAAAGTGCATTATCTGTAATGAGAAATTTGGTCAATTTATCACTGTGTACAATATGATTAATTTTTATGCTTGTTTTCTGTTTTGGACAAACATGATTAGGATTCTTTATTTGTAAATTTTACACATAGAATAAAATATTCATGCAGCATATAATGAATTGATTCATTAACTTACAAGTTTTCAAGTTCACATTGTTCTTTGCTCTTTTGTTATAATTTTGAGGACTGGGGTGCTCTGAGTATGTTGTTTTCCTTCGCATGAGCTCCTTGGTTTATCCTGACTATATATAAGTAACAAGAGTGGATAAACATCAGAAAAATGAGTAGAAAAGGAAGATGTCCAAATGATCAATATCATTTACCTCGAAAAACACATTATCTATATACCATAGACACAAAGATTTCAATAATCAGTGAATGATTCTTAAAATCCTAAAAGTGTGTCAAAAGGAAAAAAAGTGAACAAAAATTTTAAAATAACAACATAATCAACCTAGATGCTTCAGCTTGTTTAAAAGAATGAATTTTGTCTTCAGACTATGATATCATTAACAGTTATGTTCCTGTCTTAGAACAAGCAGGCCTAGGATCTTCTGAATCAATCTTAAAATGCTGATAAAATAAAAAAATATATAAAAAATATTTCAAATAAATCATGAAGGCAAAAAGAGTTATATGAAGTCACAAAAGGTCTCTAATGGAAAAAAGTCAAGTTCTTTATAAGAAAACTGTGCCACATTATAATCTTTATTTTTTAAAATATTGACTGTCTTAAAAGGACAAAATACAAACGAATGCAATGAATGTCTTAAAATCTAAAACAATGTTAAAATAGTTTAAGGCAATATGCATTTTTATGTATTCAGTACAGATTCATATTTGAAGAATTCACATAAGACTATTCAATAAATATGTTTCACTCATCATAAAGTTACTTCATTTGTCCAAAAGAGAGAACTTAGAATAATGAGGAATATGGAAAACACAAGGAGGATATGGAAATTAGGAGGCTTGGAAAGAAAAAGACACTAAATTAGGGGGTGATCATTTTCTTTAAGTTCTTACACGGCTTTGTTGAAAGGGAATAAACTTACCCACCTTTGTATCCTAGATCCTAAGAACATGTACAAAATAAAACAAAAAGAAGCAGTGTGGACTCAATATGAATAAATTTCATACTAGCAATGGTAAATCTTTAATAGACACAATGCTTAGAGAATAAACCACATTCAAGCATATTCCAAACCCCACGGAAATCTTCTATACAAGGTTATTAGTACAATTCTATAAATGTAAAATACTTGTCTCCATTAGCAAAATGTGTGACAGAAGCAGGACTTAAATTTAGCATTTTCCCCTTAATAGAAGTAATCTTGAAGTGCATGTGCCATGTACATAGTTTTTTACAATTGAAGAAACCTATAGGATATGATTCTCAGTGGAGGCACACGTACAACTCTGTGACCTGACCCACATACAACAAAAAACATGTAAAATGTGAAGGAGTGACAACTTCTTTTATAGTGAAGAAATACAGTCTTAAATATTTTATTTGTAGATAGGAAAATATAAAATGCTGTTGGACCACTGCTCTGGAAAAAGTAAAATTAAAAAAAAAGACAATCTTTTATGAAGTACAAATGATAATGTCAGGAGGCAGAGTTAGTAACTTCAAATGGAAATAGGTTATTATTCACTATAATCATCATCTATTATGATCATCACATGATCAAACAATTATTTATAAACTATGAAAATTTTTCACATGAGTGGCAAACTGAGATTTTAATGAGTAGAAGATGAACTTAACTAGATATTCAACAGGAAGGATGGACTTTTTGAAACAGAAAGACAAAGAGTGAAGCTCCTTATTATTGAAGGAGTTGGTAGGTAGAATCCAGGTCTCTAGGAAGATGGCCTCTGTATGTCAGTAAGTTCCAAAGCAGTTTCCAGCATTAAATATAAAGAACATTGAAGTGCAGAATAACTTTTAATTTCTCATTTAAGTATAACATACACATATAAAAGTGAATGTGTTATATATGGCCAGGTTGGGGGAACTTTCACAAACTGAATGTACCTGTGTAGCCAGTACCCACACACAAATAAAATTTTACCAGTTTACAAGATTCTACTGTGGTCCCTTTCTACAACTACAGCCCTAAGCATATCCCAAATTCTGATTAAAAAACAAATTCATTTTTCTTCCAAACTAGGTCATATAATATGCGGTCTCTTTGGTGACTGATATTTTTTCAATAAAATATTAAAGAGTCATTTATAGTAATACATGTAGCTATAGATCATTTATACTAATGCTTGTATGATATTCCATTATAAGATATGCTATAAATGTTTACTTAAATTTTGATGTACATGTATTAATTATACACATTAATGTATACTATAATTTATTCATTTTATTGTTGGTGGACATTTCTGTAGTCTTCAGTTTGAGTGTATGTGATGGAATTGTCACTATGTTAGCTATTCCAGTGGATCTGGAGCAGTATTTATATATGGGATTAATTTCCATTTACCTCCATGACATTAAGCACTTCTTTGTAGGCTTATTTTCTATATAAATTTGCCAGTATCTTTGTATTTTTCTAAGTCTTTTGTCTCTTGTTTTCATTGGCTTATATGAATGCTAAATATTTATATTGTCTAGATACAAATGTTTGGTATGTTTTGTAGATATTTTCACCCAGTAGGTGGCTTTACCTTTTTTTCTAATGATGTACTTTAAAAGTATTCTTAAAGATACATAATATATCAATTTGTTTCATTATACTTAATGCTTTACTGTTTTATCTAATAAAACATTGCTTACTATCTAATACAGCATTGCCTACTCCAACTTTATGAAAGAGGTTTTCAATAGTATGTTCTAGAAACTATATTTTTAGACTATAGGTTTAGGTCTATAATCAATATTAAATGAATTATTATGCATACTATGAGATATATGGGAAGCTAATAATGTTTCACAATACATATATTTAGTTTTTCTAGCAGTGTTAGTCAAAATCTATCTTACCTATTTAACTTTTTTGGAGATTTTTACCCAAAATCATTATGCTGTATACATCTGGACTTATTTTCTGATTCCATTATGTTCTAATTATCTATTTGTATAGACTTTTACCCTTATACCATTATCTTGATTACTGAAGCTTTAAATAAACCTTAAAATTAGATAGTTTAATCTTTCAGTATAATTCTTTTTCAAAATATTCTTGGCTAATCTAGGTAGTTTGCACTTCCATATACAATTTACACTTTACTTGTCAACTTCTACAAAAATGTCCACTGAGATTTTGAGATTATATTGAATCTAGAGATCAATTTGAAGAAGTTTTCCAGTTCATGAATATGACATATATTAACATTTACTTAGGTCTCTTTAATTTTTTTCAAATAAAGCATTATTGTCATTATGTAACATAGTATTTTAAAGAAATTCATATTTCAAGAGATTTCAAATCTTGAATTAAAGTTAATTCTAAGTATTTTAAGTTTCTGTACATTACTTTAAATATTTTTTATAAATTTATCTTTTAATTATTCATTCCATGAAAGTAAAATTGATTTTTGCATAGTATCTCATTTTTCTATGAGATTGCTGAATTCATTGATTTGGTTGCCACTGGAAGAATTTGAAGATGTTCTGTATGTACATAATTATGCATTCAATAAAGTCCATTTACTTTTTGCCAGTCTTACACTTGTTTTATCCCTATTTCTTTTATTTAACTGGAAATTTAATATTGGTCTATAATTTTCTTTCATCATCATGTCACTTTGATTTATATTTCAGAATTTTACTTGGCCTCATTGAATAAATGAGAGAGATGTATTCTTTTATTTGCTCAGTTTATATGAAATTGCTTTCTGTTTTTAATATTTCATTTTACTCACCAATGGAAAATCTAGGCCAAGTGTTTTATTTCTGGAATAAATTTATATTACTAATTCAATTTCCTATCAGATTTAAAGCTATTAGGATTTTCAACTCTTTCCTGTGTTTATGAGTAATAAATTACATTTTCTAGGATTGTGCCTATTTCATTTAAGTTGAATTATTGAACAAAACCTTCAGTGATGTCACTTTATTCATGTTTTCATATTTCTACTGTCTTTCCCTGACTTTTCTGATATTAGCAAATGGGATTCATTTTTCTCTTAATCAGCCTACCTTGGTGCTTATTAATTTTTCTGCTTTTATTAGAAAAATCTATTCTGGATTTGCTAATTTTTTTCTTCTGTTGTATCCTTTTTCTTTCAGTGAGTGCCACTTTTACTTTTTGTTCTATTAACATTGATGTTCCTCTGCTTTTCTCATGTGAGGTAGCTACTGCCTTGTGGACTAGAGGAGGAAAAGAAAGAGTTTCTATCAGCTTCTGTCCTGTCCCCAGGGTACCACCTGAGTAGTCACAAAGGCCTCTGGGGATCAGTGGATGGTTAGGTGCAACTCTTCATGGCCATTTCCTTAAGGGTACTAAATCATCATGCCAGCTTTCACTAAGCTACAAAAAGTAAATAAAAAAACTTCCAAAATTCCTATTTAATTTAACTCTCATTGACAGAAGCTTTTTCCTCCTCCCTCTGTTCTTACAGGATTTAAAACAGACTTGGCTCTTTTCTTTCCTAGGAAGAATTCTCATTTACTGGATTTCATTCATTTATATCTCTTTATGGATTCAGCTCCCTGAAAAATTTTAAAGAAACTGTCATTTTCTTGTAGGGTAGGGTGACACATGACTGTAATTCCAACAATCAGGGAGATTGAGGCAGAGAATAGGAAGTTCCAGGCCAGCCTCAACAACATAGTGAGACCCTGTCTCAAAATAAAAACAACTAGAGGATTGGGGCTGTAGTTCAGTGGTAAAGTGCCCTTAGGTTCAATCACTAGCAGAAAGAAGGAGAAGAAAGAAAGAAAAATAAAACAAACTCTAATTTTCTAATTTATCTTACTTGCCTGGTCAGTAGAGTGGGAGTGATCGTCTCTTCTACTTTCTTCTTCTTTAAGTGGAGGATAATTTTTAATGTGAGGTTAATTATTTTAATCAAGAGCAGGCCTCAAGGTAAGGAAATAACTCCAGTACCCCCTGAATTAAGCAGGGGATAATTAAATTTTATGTAGCCTCTGCTACATAAAACTTCTTACATATGAATTTGTTGATTTTTAATTATCAAAAGGACCTATGATAATTAAATGCATATGCCTGAGTAAGGCTCTGTGACTGGCAGTTTCCAGACTCTTCCATTACTGTGGAATGCCAGGGCTAAAGATGCTTTCATTATGCCCTTTAATTGCTACTATATGCATGTCACAGTTCACAATATTTTTGAGGAATTTTAACTTAAAATATACAATGAATATTTCAGAAGTGTGCATTATCTAATATTTGCTGTATATTTTTTCTTCTGACCTCTGGTTGAAGAAAATAAAAGTAAAACCTTTCCCAGTGTTTGATATTCTAGTCCTAACTCTAAAATAATTATTTTTACTTAGTCTATAATACAAAACTACCCAATGAGTATTGTTGCTATTTTACATGTGGGGAAAACGAAAAACAAAGAGATAAGGACCAAGTTCATACAACTAGAAGGCAGAGTCAGTCCAGCTTAAGTCTATTTCCCATTATGTTTGATCATCTCAAAAAAAGAGAATGAAATTATAGAGCAAAACTACAAATCTAAATTATGGATTAAAGCAGGGTAGTTTTACAAGATTTTGATGTACATGTGTGAAGTGTTATTTTACTGCTAAAATTTAGCTATATTCTGAATCATAATCATTGATTTTTCTTTAAAATGAATTGTCCTACATTTGATATGCCCTACAATTATGATTTGCTATCATACAGAATTTTTTTCCTACTTTTGTTCAATTTTATATTTACTAAATTTATTTGAAACACAATATTTTAATATACTTAGGTTTCATTTAAACACATAAACTGTCAAGGTAAAGCCAATTATATATTCACAGTAACATATTTTAGCATCATTTTTGTTGTAGAATTGGAAATTTTCTAATAAACCTATTCAGATACATAAAGAACTGGTCATTTATTCAATTTTCCAAGTGACCAAACCATCCCAATGTGTATATTTACCATTAAATGATGTTTCAGCTCCTTCTAGCTTTAATGAGTATTCTCTCTCTTTTTTTTTTTTTTTTTTTTTTTTTTTTTTTT
>NW_026000019.1:2065471-2082392 GCF_001458135.2 Marmota marmota marmota
TATGTTAATACTCTCTCTATCTATAATATATAATATTTTTTTTTATGTATTTTCCCTTTTTTTTTTTTTTTTTTTAATTTTTTATTGTGGGTTGTTCAAAACATTACAAATTTCTTGACATATCATATTCCACACTTTGATTCAAGTGGGTTATGAACTCCCACCTTCACCCCATACACAGATTGCAGAATCACATCAGTTACACATCCATTGAGTATTCTCATTTGAAGACACACAAACATAAAGTAGAAGGATGGCGTCAGATTCTGCCTTCTGCCACTCCTTCCTACATTTCAAACCTCCTCTCCTGTGGGCCCTTGTGCTGGCCTCTGCTGTGGCACTGTGATTTTTATTCTCAGGGAGAGCGCTAGGTGGTATACTGAGGTGTCGTCAAAAATAGTCCCCATACCTGAGAATCCTTTTTGTTTCTGTTCCTGAACTTTGTATCTGGGGGACTCAGCCTGATTTTATTAATCTGCTTCCATTTCAGAATTTCTAAGATGTTCCAAGGTTTGATCTTGATTGTCTAGTCCAGAAAGCCTGCCCTGAATAATCTATTACAAGCCCATTGCTTGCCCTTTTTGGTAACATATTGAGAAAATTCCCTAGCAAGATTTTCAGTAATGTTCAATATAATCTCTCCTTTTATGCTTTACAATAAACTAGCCAAAACTTCTGAGTATTTTCGCACACCGTGTTTGTGCTCAATTGCACTGTTTGGTCATCCTTTCTTAGGGTTTAAAAGAAGTGTGATAAAAGACTTTTACATAAGATTTCCCTTCAACATATTTAACAGACCAGGCCACTGAGGGACTCTAGTTCAGAAAGGCAAAGTGAAGAATAAAGTGGATTACCTCTTCCTACTCCTATCTCCAACTCCTCTATTCTTCCCACAACCTATAGTCATGAAATATTATTCAGGCATTCCTCCTTTTCTGGCAGAAAGTCTCCTCTACCATACCCTGACTCCTAATCCATCATAATCTTTTTCTGAATTATAATGAAATTTAATATCCCCTAGAGTATAGCTTCATACTTTCTGGAAAAACAAACAAACAAAAAACCTGCTTTACCAAAGTCAAACTTGCAATAGTTTATCTAGACAGATCCTAACCTCCTCAACACTGATTTTGTACTCTCAAACTATCAAATATACAGTATAGTAAGTCCTTAGAGGTGCATGGAATCCCCCAAAAGTTAAAATGGCATAGGTTCCCTTCGTAAAAAGGAAAAACAATAATAAAAAATAAACAACATTACAAAATATTATTTTAATTTTTTAAAAAACATGTTAGATTTTTGTGCCTTTGTCTAATATAAGATAACTGTAATTTTGTGTGGTAGTCTCTGTGTCCTCTATTCTCTACCTTTGGTCTACCAGTCTATTTGGGTGCCAATACCATCCTGTATTTATTACTATTGCTCTATAGCATAGTTTAAGGTCTGCTATAGTGATGTCACCTGCTTCACTCTTCCTGCTAAGGATTGCTTTAACTATTCTGGATCTCTTATTTTCCCAGATCAATTTCATAACTGCTTTTTCTATTTCTATGAGGAATGTCATTGGATTTTGATTGGGATTTCATTGAATCTGTAGAGTACTTTTGGTAATATCGTCATTTTGAAAATATTAATTCTGCCTATCCAAAAACAAGGGAGAACTTTCCATATTCTAAGGTCTTCTTTCTAGTGTTCTGTAGTTTTTGTTGTAGAGGTCATATACCTTTTTCATTAGGTTGATTCCCAACTTTTTTTTGGGGGGGGGCTGTTGTAAATGGGGTAGTTTTCCTCATTTCCCTTTCAGAGGATTTGTCACTGATACACAGAAATGCCTTTGGGTGTTGATTTCATATCCTGCCATTTGCTGAATTCATTTACTACTTCTAGAAGTTTTCTGGTGGATTTTTTTGGGTCTTCTAGGTATAGAATCATATCATCAGCAAATAATGCTAATTTGAGTTCTTCTTTTCCTATCCATATCCCTTTAATTTCTTTCATCTGTCTAATTGCTCTGGCAAGTGTTTCAAGAACTATGTTAAATAGAAGTGGTAAAAGAGGGTATCTCAGTCTTGTTCCATCTTTAGAGGGAATGCCTTCAATTTTTCTCCATTTAGAATGATGTTGGCCTGGGGTTTAGCATAGATAGCTTTTAGGATGTTGAGATATAACTTTTAGGATGGTGAGATAATGTTCCTGTTATCCCTAGTTTTTCTAGTGTTTTGGACATAAAAGGGTGCTATATTTTGTTGAATGCTTTTTCTGCATCTATTGAGATGATCATATTATTCTTTAAGTCTATTGATGTGGTGAATTACATTTATTGATTTCAGTATATTGAACCAACTTTGCATCCCTGGAATGAATCCTCCTTGATCGTGGTGCACTATCTTTTTGATATGTTTTTGTATTCAATTTGCCAGAATTTTATTGAGAATGTTTGCAACTATGTTCATTAGAGATATAGGTCTGAAGTTTTTTTTTCTTTGATACGTCTTTGCTTGGTTTCAGAATCAGGGTGATATTGGTCTCATAGAATGAGTTTGGAAGTGCACCCTCTTTTACTACTTCCTGAAATAAATTGAAGAGTATTGGTATTAGTTGTTCTCTAAAGGTCTTGTAGAACTCAGTTGTGTATCCATCTGGTCCTGGGCTTTTCTTGGTTGGTAGGCTTCTGATGGTGTCTTCTATTTTATCACTTGAAATTAATCTGTTTAAATTGTGTATATCATCCTGATTCAATTTGGGTAAATCATATGACTCTAGAAATTTGTTGTTGCCTTTGATATTTTCTATTTTATTGGAGTACTAGTTTTCAAAATTATTTCTAGTTATCTTCTGGATTTCTGTAGTGTCTGTTGTGATATTTCCTTTTCATCATGTATGTTAGTAATTTGAGCTTTCTCTCTCCTTCTCTTCATTAGCATGGCTAAGGGTCTGTCAATTTTATTTATTTTTTCAAAGAACCAACTTTTTGTTCTGTCATTTTTTTCAATTGTTTCTTTTGTTTCAATTTCATTGATTTCAGCTCTGATTTCAATTATTTTCTGTCTCCTAATGCTTTTGGTGTTGGTTTGTTCTTCTTTATCTAGGGCTTTGAGATGTAGTATTAGGTCATTTATTTGTTGACTTTTTCTCCTTTTTAGGAATGAACTCCATGCAATGAACTTCCTCTTAGAACTGCCTTCATAGTGTCCCAGAGATTTTGATATGTTTTATCAGTGTTCTCATTTACCTCTGTGAATGTTTTAAGCTCCTCCTTGATGTCTTCAGCAACCCATTGTTCATTCAGTGGCATGTTATTTAGTTTTCAGGTGTTGGAGTAGTTTTCATTTTTTATTTTATCATTGGTTTATAATTTCATTCCATTATGATCTGATAGAATGCAGGGTAGTATCTCTACTTTTTTATATTTGCTAAGAGTTGCTTTATGGCATAATATATGGTCTGTTTTAGAGAAGGATCCATATACTGCTGAAAAGAATGTATACTCACTCATTGAAGGATGAAATATTCTATATGTGTCAGTTAAGCCTAAGTTATTGATGCTGTTACTGAGTTCTACAGCTTCTTTGTTCAGCTTTTGTTTGGAAGATCTATCCAGTGGTGAAAGAGGTGTGTTAAAGTCCCACAGAACTATTGTGTTGTGGTCAGTTTGACTCTTGAACTTGAGAAGAATTTGTTTGATGAACATAACTGCTCCATTGTTTGGGGCATATGTATTTATAACTGTTATAAATGTATAGTTTGTATAATAAATGTATAATGGTTCATAGTTCCCTTGAGCAGTATAAAATGTCCTTCTTTATCTCTTTTGATTAACTTTTTCATTAACTTATTTGATATGAGGATAGAAACGCCTGCTTGCTTCCTCAGTCCATGTGAGTGGTATAATTTTTTCGAACCTTTCACCTTCAGTCAGTGTATGTCTTTTCCTATGAGATGAGTCTCTTGAGGCAGCCTACTGTTGGGTCTTTTCTTTTTTGATCCAATCAGCTGGCCTATGTCTTTTGATTCGTGAGTTTAGGCCATTAACATTCAGGATTATTATTGAGACATGATTTTGTTTATTTTTGTTATTTAACTTGACGGTTTCTCCTTTGATTAGTTTTTCCTTTAGTGTAATATCTCCCTCTGCTGATTCTCATTGTTGTTTTTCATTTATTCTTCATAGAATATTTTGCCAAAGATGTTCTGTAGTGCAGGTTTTCTAGCTATAAATTATTTTAACTTTTGTTTATCATGGAAGGTTTTTATTTCATCATCAAATATAAAGTTGAATTTTTCTGGATACAAGATTCTTGGCTGGCACCCATTTTCTTTCAGAACTTGATATATGTTGTTCCAGGATTTTCTAGCTTTCAGGGTCTGGGTTGAAAAATCTGCACATACCCTAATTGGTATCCCCTTATATGTAATCTGATTCCTTTCTCTCCTGGCTTTTAATATTCTCTCCTTATTCTGTATGTTAGTCATTTTTGTTTTAATGTGCCTTGGTGTGGATATTTAGTAGGAGTGAATAATGTGTCAGGCATTTTTTAACATGCTGAAAATATAGCTGTGAACAAATAGATTGGGGCCTTGAAGAAATCCCTGGCAATGATAGATATACACTGAACTAAATTTACCTTGCTCTAGAGGTTTTCCTAACTGTGTTGACTGACTTAAAGATCCAACTGTTTAAGTGGGTTGCCCTCCCCTGCTCATTTGCTGGAGAAGCCTTATTCTCTTAACAGGTGGTCTCAAATGGCATGATACTTCCTTTTAGGAAGAACAATAGTTTTGCTGATAAAATGCTTTGATAAGCCTGTGTCTCTTAGCTGAAAATTTGTAGGATATGTGAGTTTTCAGATTCCAAAGTTTTAGAGGAAGGACAAATATTTTAAAATAGTGCAATGGGTAAAAAGAATGATTTAGAGAAAGGTTAAAAAGAAGAACTAGAATGATGCAAAAAGATGTTTACAATGTGACATCTCTCACAAAATATTGATAATCTAATTTACTATACCCAAATAATATATTATGTGAGTGCCCTGTGAAAAAATAACATAAAAGGCTAGAGGAAAAAAAAAGACCAAAATGTCTCAGGATTTTTTTCTTAAACTCCACTTCCCTAAACAGAATTACTCACTATTAAAACATTAACTTTCTTCCAAATACTTATACACACATGATCATACAAACATAGAGCTTTTCAAAATAAAAATAATTAATATTAAATCTTCAATATTAAAATAGAATATTTAAATACTTAAATAGAATATTTTCTATTCTGCAAAATTTTATTAATATAGTATGCATTCTATGTATATATCAATGCATGTAACTTTAACTCATTACTCTTTGTGTGTGTGTGTGTGTGTGTGTATGAAAGTGTGTGTTCTCCAAACCATTTATTTCTCTCAGTGGTGGTGGGGTTGGCAGGAGGAGAACAAGCACAGAACACTGTGGGAGTCTGGGCCCCAGAGCTCAGGAAGGGGCACCACAAGGGAATCCAGGACGAAGCAGCTTCCCTCAGGTGAAGGTGGAGCCCTTCCAGCCCACACTGGCTGCATTCATGTCCTAGTAGTTGATGTAGGTCCTGTCAGGGGCTGATGAGCAGACGCTAGGCCAGCAGGCTGCACAGCTTTCTGTGGGAGCAGTTCTATGTTCACCACCAATTTTGCCGATGCTGTGTAGGCTGCAGAGCACGAAGGGTTCACTGGAGCTGCCAAAGGCCATGAGCTGGTCTGGTACCACGTGCACTGCAATGTACTGGGCGCCTGCGCCAGCTGCTGAGTGAGCTCTGGGAGGAGCCAGAGCCTCATGGAGGCACGTTGGTGCTACAAGGGACATCAGCATGATTGTGGAGAAATGGTGGGACTAGGGCAGAAGCACAAGGTTACTACATGCACCATGGCCACAGCCCTGGGGACCTGGGGTAAGTGACTGCATCAGCGCCTCCTCATTATTCTTAATACTATATCATAAGCCATATCATTAGTTTATTAAACTATTCCTATAATTTAATAAGTATTTAGGTTTAGTATTTAGGTTTAGGGGAAGAATTTAGGTTTACAGACAGTTGGATCATTTACAGATTACAAAAATCTATCCAACACCATTTAGTCAGAAAGAGATTTAATCCATAGAATTATATCCTTATTATTTCTCTGGAAGTAATATACTAGTTAAACAGACTTTATTAACTGATCAAAAGTTGGCTGCAGAGGCTAGGGTTGTAGCTCAGAGGTAACATGCTTGCCTAGCATGTGTGAGGCACTGGGTTCGATTCTCAGCACCACATAGAAATAAATAAAGGCCCATCAACAACAAATTAAAATAAATAAATAAATAAAAAGTCTTCTCCATGGCCAGACTAAATCTAAGCTGATATGCGGAATAAGAAAGTCATGAACTCCATACTGATGCCCCACAGTTTGCTTCTCAATGTCCATAAAGCCAGCAGTCCACAAAGCAGAGCAATATTTGCATAGACAAAGAGTAAACAAACACATTCACTCTGACATCTGGGAACAGAATTGTGAACTCGGCCTCTCCTGCGCATTCTAAATTATGGACATATGTGCCTTCTATATGGTACTTATACCATGGGAATAACATTAAGTCTATGTGACTCTGAGAAATGCATTTTTTATTGCTAGTTTCTAACAAGTACTAGGAGAGGCTACCAGGAGACAGAATTAAACTGCATAAGCCTCTATGTATTTGCTGCAAAGCTGTTTCTATACAATGAAATGAAAGCTTAATGGCATGTGTGATGTTTAGGTGGAAGCTTTAAACATGAGAGAATGACTTAACCCTCTGCCTCTTTTTCTTAGAAATTGAGTTACAATGTTCCAGGTAATGGCTCTTCCATCTCCCTGAGATTCCTATGAGGATAACAAAGATCAGGGGCACCAGTGACAATCTGCATGTTAATAGACTTTGTGGTTTTTAAGAGACTGAAAATTTAAATTTGTCTGGTAAAGACTAATGTTTGTTACATTTTTTTCTGTTTCCTTTTCTAATTTGATGTCTTTATTTTTCATTCAATTTATTCCTGATACATAAAAATGTACATGTTTATGGGGTACTATGTGATGCTTTCATACATTATATACACTGCATAGTCTTTAAATAAATTGAATTAAACATGCATATATTTTATCCCACACTTATTTGTTTATGGTAAAAATTCTCAAAAATCCTTTCTTCTAGCTTTGTGAAATATACAGTACAATATTGTTCTATGTGTCACCTACTGTGCAATGGAACATCAGAACTACTTAATCAAGAGTGAACAGACCTTCTACAGAATAGTAGGAAATATTTTCAGACCACAATCCTTTAAAAGGAGATAATATCCAAAATATATAAGGAACTCAAAAAATTCAATAGCAAAATAAAAATAATCTGATTTTAAAAAGTAACCAATATACCTAAACAATCATTTCTCAAATGAAGACAAATAGCCAATACGTATGCAAAAAATGTTCAATATCACTAATCATCAGAGAAATGCAAATCAAAATTTCAATGAAATATCAGCTTATTCCAGTAAAATAACTATTGTCAAAAAGACTAAAGATGTCAATCATGGTGGCACATGCTGGTAATCCCAGCGGCTCAGGAGGCTGAGGCAGAAAGAACATGAGCTCAAAGTCAGCAAAAGTGAGGCACTACACAACTGAGACCATGACTCTAACTAAAAATACAAAATAGGATGGGGGTTTGGCTCAGTAGTCAAGTGCCCCTGAGTTCAATCCCTGGTACCCACCCACCCCACACCAAAAAATGACTAAAAATATTAAGTGCTGGTGAGGATGTAGACAAAAGGGAACACCACACACTGTTGGTGGGAATGTAAATAAGTGTCACCATCACAGAAATCAGTCTGGATATTCCTTCAAATCTGAAAATAGAAATATCATATGATCTAGCAATTGTACTATTTGGTATACATACAAAGGAAATGAAATTAGTACGTTAAAAAGACATCCATGTGCCCAAGTTCATTTGGGCATTATTCACAGTAGCCAAGAAATGTTAACAAACTTAGAGTACATCAGATGATTAATGGATAAAGAAAATGTTACAGTACACAATGGAATACTATCTATCCCTAAAAATAATGAAAATCTTTCATTTGCAACAACATGAATGAAACTGGGGATCCTGAAGTGAAAGAAGCTAGGCACACAAAGAAAAATACCATATGATCTCACTCTTTTGAGGAATATAGAAATGTTGATCCCACAGATATTGAGAGCAGAATGGTGGTACCAGAGGCTGAGGAGAGTAAGAGTGAAGAAAGAATGGAGCAAGGTTCGTCACTGGGTACCAAATTACATTATAGAGGTGCAAGAAGTTCTGGTGATGTCATTTTTACGGTATTGGTTTTTTTTTTTTTATCCAATGCATTTGTTTCTTTGCTATCTTTTCCCATTTTATTGAATATCTATTGAATATTTGATGAATAGAGGTTATTCCCTAAGGGATTGTAATGAAGGAGTAGCACTGTGGCCTCCTCAGAGTTATGGGTTCATTTGACTTTGGAATCTAATAACTGCATCCCTCCTAGGGTTGTAAGTTAGATAGTATACTGCTGTAGCCACATCACTGGAAATTCCTGTTCCACTTAGGGATTCTACATGTGTTAGTTGCATGGCCAACAGCAGAATCAGAGGTCTCTGGCCTAATTTATACCTCTGTCTTTGTTTTACTCTGGATTTACTTTGGCTCCTCTCTGCTTCTTTCTTAAGCTCCAATGTTTACATCCATTTGCCCTCTCAGACAGTAGCTTACACTTGGAAAGCAATTTTCAAAATTTAACCTCAGAGTAAACACAACAGCTGTGTTTTATATCAGTATAAGATGAGTGCAGTCCGCATCCATCCTCATTGCAATGCTAATTAATTATTCAGACTGTTGACCTTGGATTTTGTTTCTCTCTGTGTATGTTATATCTAAAGTTGAACATACCTGGATGTGGTTTTGCTTCTGTAGCTGCATCATGCTCAATGTGCTTTGAGCTGTGGAAGCTTCTCACTTCCTTTCCTCCCAATAGTTTAATTCCACTTGCATTATATTTTTCAGACTTCTTCCACAATTTAATTTGCTAATGGTTTACTTTTCCATTTTCCATGGATACTATATGTTCATGCTTTTATTTTGTGGCATTTTATTCATTTAAAAATATTTTTAGGGAAAAGAAAGAAATAATATCATGCGAATTTCACTAAAATTTCCAACTTCTATTCCTATCTATCACTTTCTCACATTTTTATTTATGTTCTATGTGATATATTGAAACAAAGTAACAAAGTTAACAGTGTCAATTATTATTCTTTATGGGTAGGGAGTCATAACTAGGTGAAAAGTTTATATCTACTGAGTCTCTAATAAGCAATTATGGCATTTAAGAAAAAATAAAACACTACTGATTAATTCTCATTACCACTACATGTCATTAAAATGTTGGCAGAGAAATCTAATCCAAACTCATTTCTTTTTACAAGTAAATAAACCATAAATTAGGCTGTGAAATTACTTAAATGATGATATTTATTGAGGTTTCTTAGGGTTAGAACTAGAATGTGGTTTTCATAGATGTAAGTCCAATGTTTGCTTTTGTTTTTAAATCTCTATCTCACTACTCCTTTGACTACTGGTTGAATAAGCGCTATAGGTAGAAAACATAAAATTTTCAGACAAAATAATTTTCAAAAACAGGCAAATGTGTTTGATTTCATATATTCACATGTATATTATATATGGAGAGAGAGTGATACTTACATACTTAAATTCAGTGGTACTCCCAGTGGTCAATCTAAACATACAATTAGCAGAAACTTCTGTTTTTTTTTTCCCTTTAGAACCTGAGTTTCAATTAATAGCTACCATTTAATTATTCATAATAAGTGGCCTCTAGAATAAAGAAATCACATTGAAATAACACATGATTAAAGAATAAAGAAAAATAAGTAATTTCCCAACATTTTCTTTCAAACTTAAATATCTTATTGTGGGCCACATTTTTATTGATGAAAAAGTAATAAAGTTTACATATTTGTAAACAAAGTTATGTATCAATAGCTATTTATGTCCTACTTTTGTAGTAGTTTTGAAAGAGTGCTTTAAATATATCAAACTTCTCTCTAATCTCTAAGGTTTAAGTATGTGCTTCATGAATTTTTATTTGTTCTGTAGTAACATTATTCCTTCAAATTTAGATAATTCAAATATAGATTACTTGGGTGATATTTCAAAATAAAGCAGAATAAGATTAACACTACAGAAGGCAGACAAGTAACTCAGCACATATGCATTTTTATAAATGTTTTAGCTTAGTTGTCAGATGATAATTTATTATTCAAGGAAATATCTTTAAGATAATGCACATAGCAACACATTATACAGTCTTTTTTTTCTTAGAGAGTTTTTTGCTGTTATTATACTAGTCAAGAAAAATACATCCTTAACTGAAGGTATAGGTATATTTTTCTACTAATCTCTAGTATCTGTTATATTTTTAGGGTGTTAATGAATTTTAATAATTATTTTAGACAACCTTGGATTCCACAAGTCATTTAAATATTTGTATCCATTCCTCTCTTACAAGGTATCTTTTCATCATCAATTGTTCATTTTGTATGCATTCCTTCCTTACAATGTATCTTTTCATCATTGACATTTTAACCAAATCCCATAAAGAATGTTGGCTAATTTTGTAGAGGAGATGCATGCTGCCCCCTGCTCTCCCAAATTTAGAACCAGAGCATTCTTGGTAGGAGAGGACAGAGCACGGCAGTAATTGGGGATCAAGAAGTTTCAAGAAAGGTGAAAATTTTTACAAGTTTAAGTTGATATGCGCAGAAGGAAAAGGAGCTATTTCGGAGCAGAAATAAATGTAAATTTTCTCATATTTTTTCTAATTTGTAAACAAATTGTAAGGACCTATAAATGTTGAGAAAATAAAAACAGAAGCACTAGATATGTTCCAATTGAATGTGAATATAAAATAAAAATATATTCTGGATAATAGAAGATTTTAGGATACCTCCTCAAATATAATCTCTATTCAACTCATAGTGCATATAATGTTTGGATATGAGAAAACATGATATATGTACCTATTTAAGCAATGTATAAAATGCTCTTAAATTGGTCACTTTGAGACTTTTTAATGTTTGGAGATTATTTTTCTAATTAGTGTGAAAATAAGATGCTACTCTGTTAACTAATCCATTTGTTTTGTGTCAAATTCCTTGTAACTTTAACAACAACAACAAAACTCTTATTTTTTTTTGAAAGTTTCAAAACATAAGAGACTTTCTGAAAGGATATTATTCTTACATGCTTCCGTTAAAGGTGAACAGGGAAATATGTAATTCATACAAGTTAAACTATCACTTGAGCTATCTTAAATTCTCACTAATAATACAAAATTGTTCTTAATGCCTATCTGGGAGAATACAGTGTGTCAACTACCCATTTCTATTATTTCAAGGAAATGTAATTAAATTGGGTATCAGCTCCTCTTGCTACCATTGACTCATTTCTAATTAACACACTTGTACCCAAAGAAAGAAATCAAAGACACACTGTGGCTGAGTTCATCTTCTCATTAAGAAGATTATTTGTTTCAAACTGAGTCAAGGGTTATATTCTTTAATCTCCAAAGGGGAAAAAATACCATCAAAATGATTTAGTATGAAGGATTCAAATTGCAATTTAAAAATGAATGCATGGGACTACTACTGGTGAGCCAAATAGAAAAGTATTATAATGAACTGTTAGGACAGGAAGATTGATTAGGATTCTTACTTTCCTTTTCTATTAAAAAACTGGCAGCAAATAGTGTCATAATATACTTCTTTCTTTTAATATGGATTAAAACCAAAGGACAGCTTTAAATTACCTGCAATAAGTTTTTAAAAATGTCATTTATAGTCAATATATTATAAATAAAATATTACAAAATGTGAATCAATCCAACTGAAATAGTTGAGAGTAAAAGAATGACAAACAATATTTTAAAGTTATCATTCTATACAATCAATCATATATAAAACAACTAGTGAAATTTACTCTCCAATTTCAGTATAATATGTAAAAAAATATTTCTAGTAATACTGAAGGAAACTAAGTGGTAAGACACAGAAACTCACTATTGAAATGTGTATGTGTGCACACATAAACAATTCACATATCCAAACTCATCAATGGCAGGTACAGAAAAGTTGCATGTGAGAGTAGGTTTGAATTCACTTTTCAGCAAGAATTTACTATCAGACTAGTTAAATATAAATGATGTTCCTATTAATACAAGTATTTCAGAAACTTCTCCAGTTAGGTAGTAAGGACTGATTGTAACTGAAGTGAGGTTTGGAAAATAGACATATCTAGAATTAGAAATTCAATTCTTATCACTTATCAGTTCTATATTTGTTTATATTAACATATCTGGTCAAAAATCTCTTCATGTATAATGAGAATAAATCTTATACTGTTTTTCATTATAAAAATAACTAAAAATTACTGAGTACCCACCACGTGTATACCTATATATTGTCAACATTCTATAAAATTATTATTAAAATACAAGGCATTATTAGCAAAGGATCTAGAGTTGAAAAAAGAAACTAGTTTTTTAGCCAAACTAGGCTAAAAAACTAGTTTCTTTTTTTTATAAAAGTCTCAAGCTGTCTTAAAGTTAAAAAGTATCCATATTCGATCATCTATTATGGGTCCTTTCAATTAGCCTCCCTCTTCTTTGTGGTCAACTATACAAAAGCTATTTCAAAGCATTTGAAAAGTCAGTTGATTGCACATGTATTGGCATAAAATAAAATTTCATGGGACATTATATCAGGAAACAGAAATTTTCAAAGACAATTATCCATGTTAAAAGTAGATTGAGGGGCTGGGGACCTAGCTCAGTTGATGGAGTGTTTGCCTAGCACACACAAGGCCCTGGGTTCAATCCCCAGCACCACAAAAAAAAAAAAATAAATAAATAAATAAATAAAAAGATTGAAATAGTTTCAACTGTTGTAGTTGTTGTATTTTTCAAATCATTTTCTAATGCACTAATTAGTGACTCAGAGAAAGGTGGGGTAAGAGAGAGACTTGTTGAGGCCAGTGGGACTGAGAAATTAGAAGTAGTGCACTAAGCTGAAGTTCAGTTATATAAGTTAGGTAGAGGAGTGTGTGTGTGTGTGTGTGTGTGTGTGTGTCTTATAATTTATTTTACAGGAATATGTAGTTTTATATTTTATTGTCCTACTTCAAGTACCGATGCATTATAAATATTTGTTAAATGAATGGATTTATTCAAGAAACACCTAATTTGTACCTATTATATGAAATAATTTTAGATATGAAAACATGATAGGTGCCTCATGAGGAGCATTACAGAAATAAGACTATATGAAGAGAGGGCTGTTATGTGTTACAAAATACCACAGATCACAAAACTGAGTAAAACTGGTCTTCCTAAAACTTCCAATTCTCTTTGGTTCTAATGCCTTAAATTTCATATTCTTGAGGAAGAAATTCAAATGGAATACAGGAATTAAGACATAGCTTAAGTTACCACTATGAAAGAAAAAAAAACATACTTCCCACACTTTCCAACCTGCACTCATCTCCTTTAAGTACAAGGATTTTGAGATGTGTCTTGCCTGTGCTACATAAACAAAGAATCAAACCAAAGAACATGAAACATAGCAGAGTTTTCTGTCATTTGACCATGAATTTGGACTCAGGGTGAGGAATTTGAGGGATACAAATCTAACAGAGACATCTAGGAGATGGCGGGATAACTGACATAAAGTTAATGAGTGAGATACAAGAAGGATATTAGGATGTAACAAACAGTCACGCAGGGAAGAACATACAGACTATGGGCCAAGGAAGAAAGCCCAGGAAAGGCAATAAGCATAGAAAAGGTGCACATGATCATTTGTCATCCTAGTAACGAAAACTAACAAAAAGATGCTCCTAAACTTTCAAATAAAAGACTAAGAAGAAAAAAATAATACTTTAAAGAAATTAGGGAATTACATACTCTCATACTATTTTTGTTAGAGTATCAAATAATAAAAACTTTTAAGAAAACTTTAATATTTAAATATAAAGCTACTTTATAGCACAATTATTTTTTATTTTATATATTTGCCCCCTACCAGGTATATACTTAAAATGATTATCAACAAAATGTCCATAGGAATTTTAATCATCATGATATAAAATCAAAAGACCCCAGTGTTGAGAGCCACAGCCGAAGGGACCCCAGCAAACTTCCAGCTGATTGGCTCACAGCAGCCCCAGCAAACTTCCAGCTGATTGGCTCACCGTGGCCCCAGCAAACTTCCAGCTGCCAGCTGATTGGCTCCTCTGTGGTGATGCTCATTGGGCTGTTTCCCCGCCCTTTCAGACCACGGAGCTGCTCATTGGGGGACTCTTTTGGCTCCGCCCACGTGACCCAGCCAATCGGCCTCAAGAGCAGGAGGAGTGGGGGGTTGAGAGGCTCACTGGAAGCTGTTGGTGGCAGTTGGGCTCTGAGGGAATTCCTGAAGAACTTGTGTGGTGCAGCATGTGTGTTCTAAAAATAAAGTTTGTTTCTGCTTGACAAGTGGCTCATGAATTGTGCCCAGCCAGACTGCGGCACCCCAGTTAAGTAAATTTTGATAGTTTATACAAAAGTATACTTCACGAGAAAGGAAAAATAATGACTCAAGAGAGATATACCATACATGTATCACCCCCAAAATATTAAGATTTGAGAATGAACATACTTTAGGGTTTGAATTAAACAAAGTTCAAGAACAAACAGAAGAAATCTATGAAAATAGAAATCACAGCAGTTATTAACTCTGGGACACAGCAACTGGCTGAAAATAGGCATAAGGAAAACTGCTGAGAAATTAAAAAACTCTGTCTCTTAAATGGTGGAAATTATTCAGGCCATTATAAGGGATGATTAAAACTCATGCAAACTGTATGCAAACCGAAGTTTCAAAAGGAATGCATAATACAAAAATTAAGTGTATAAAAAGAGAGGCACTTTGATTTTGAAATAAAGTTCAGTGGTAAACTTGCCAGAGTATCTAGACTGGTCTAGACAGAAGTCAGAATACCCTAATTTAAGGAGTGAACAACAATTTATATTCATGAATTCACTACTTCATTGCAAATTATTTGGAACATTTTATTTTAACTAAACACTTCAAATACTGAGTACATAGTTATAGAAAACAAGATAGATTTTGTACTCAGAAAACTTGAATTATATTGGAATTAGATACAGAATGAATAACAATGGAAAAATGGATGAAATAATATACTGGGATTACTGCTATCTGGAGTGTTCTCCAGAAAACCATAGCCAATAGGAGATGTATGTGAAGACAAAGGGAAATTTATTAAGACATACTCTAATGATTGTGAAGGCTGACAAGTCCTACATCTACTATATGCAATATGAAGAATCAAGGAAGTGAGTAGTGTAATTAAGAAAAGATGGCTCACCTCAAGAACGAGGAGCTAATTTATCCTCACTTCACTCTCTTGTTCTATTCTGGCCCTCTAAGTATTGAATGATGCGCACCCACATTGGTGAGGGCAGGTTTCCTTTACTCAATCTGCTGATTCAAATGGTTACTTCTGGAAATCCTTTCACAGCCACACCCAGAAATAACGTATTATGAGTGAGCTATCTGGGTATCACGAAGTCCGGTGAAATAGACACAACAAACTAATCATAACGTGCTACAAAAGAAATAAGTGACCAAAGGAAAGAAAATAGTAAAAAATAATATGTGACAGAAACAAGCTTTTCAAATAGCTATTTGCTCTTCTGTAAACCATTTAACTTCTCTAGAGCACATTTCTTCATTTTTAAAAGGAAAATAACTTATCTGAAATATGCTAGACTATCTTTCCACTTTAAAATCTGAGTTTTACTCCATTATATATACTTTCCCACAAAGATTTTTGTATTTTTAAGTTTTTTTCTAGATCATATTTAAATTGCTAAAATGAATAAATTTAATTTCTATCAATATTATACATCATCTAAATTCAATTCTAAATTACATTAGTTTTAAAAGGTCATTACATGTACACGTAGCAGTTTAGTCTTTTGTTTTCTCCTGCCTGAAAAAAATTTGAGGCATATATATGTGTGTGTTCAAGTTCATTCTTTTTTTTTATTTAATATATTTTTTTAATTTTTTATTGTTGGCTGTTCAAAACATTACATAGTTCTTGATATATCATATTTCACACTTTGATTCAAGTGGGTTATGAGCTCCCATTTTTACCCCATATACAGATTGCAGAATCACATCAGTTACACATCCATTGATTTACATATTGCCATACTAGTGTCTGTTGTGTTCTGCTGCCTTTCCTATCCTCTACTATCCCCCCTCCCCTCCCCTCCCCTATCCTCTTCTCTCTCTGCCCCCTCTACTGACATTCATTTGTCCCCCTTGTATTATTTTTCCCTTTCCCCTCACTTCCTCTTGTATCTACTTTTGTATAACTCTGAGGGTCTCCTTCCATTTCCATACAATTTCCCTTCTCTCTCCCTTTTCCTCCCACCTCTCATCCCTGTTTAATGTTAATCTTCTTCTCATGCTCTTCGACCCTACTCTGTTCTTAGTTACTCTCCTTATATCAAAGAAGACATTTGGCATTTGTTTTTTAGGGATTGGCTAGCTTCACTTAGCATAATCTGCTCTAATGCCATCCATTTCCCTGTAAATTCTATGATTTTGTCATTTTTTAATGCAGAGTAATACTCCATTGTGTATAAATGCCACATTTTTTTTATCCATTCGTCTATTGAAGGGCATCTAGGTTGGTTCCACAGTCTTGCTATTGTGAATTGTGCTGCTATGAACATCGATGTAGCAGTGTCCCTGTAGCATGC
>NW_026000019.1:2085701-2090279 GCF_001458135.2 Marmota marmota marmota
GCAGGCCCGCCTACCTTGCAGGAGTGATTGGAAGCTCTGCCCCTCCGAGGGCCACTGGGCCTTTTCTGTTGGTGGTCACATCTGCCTACCTGGCAGGCGCGGGGGGTGGGGGGCGGCTCTGCCCCTCAGCAGGCCGCTGGGCCTGCTCTGTGGGTGGTCACAGTTCCGTCTACCTTGCCGGCGCAGGGGGAGGGGGCGGCTCTGCCTCTCAGCAGGCCGCTGCTCCTCTTCTGCCGGTGGGTCGCAGGCCCGCCTACCTTACAGGAGTGATTGGAAGCTCTGCCCCTCCGCGGGCCACTCTCAAATTCATTCTTGTATTAGGAGCACTATCAATAAAGTTTCATGAATTATTTGAGAAGACCCCTTCAAAATAAACTCAGTTCCAGAGGATCTAATTACATCATCTCCTATTTGAGGTAAATAATGAGTCCACAAACTGACCAAATCCTCACAATTAATGTTTTTATACTAAAATACTATAGTTAATAAGTTGGACATTCTAGTTAAGGATGCACAAATGGAAAATACTTGCCATTTGAGTAAGTAACAAAAATAAATATCTTTTATGAGAATTTTTTAAAAGTCGCAATTTTACTATAATTTTCTTTGAAAATTGGAATTTTGAAAATAATAACACTTTTGTCACTGTTGAATTACAAACACCATTGTTCATGTTACATTGTCATATTAAAATGGAATAAAATGCAAACTATTTCAAATTAATCCATTAGTACAATATAAAAGGAAATAGCAATAACAGCAACAATTTAATTTTTAAATTTCTTATACTCTCTTAACACAAAACTCCCTTTCCTTCCTTAGCACACATACCTTTAAGAACCCATATGAATTCAGAAATCAGAGAAATCAATAAAATCATTTCAAGTATCTTAACAATAGAAAATATTTTAATACAGAATGCATATTGTGCATCAGCATGATCGCTTACAGTCAGACTATTAGAATTGAGCTGAATAGCCTCTTTAGCTTCCTTATTAGTACTTTAAATCAAAATTTTATTATCTTTATCCTTGGAATATCTACAAAGAGATGTTATTTATACAGTAGCATGCCAATATTTTACAAAGAAGTATCCAATTTGAAGAAAGCATATGATACACTAAATGTACTTATACAAAGTTATCCAAGAAATTTATGAAATTTGATTAAAATAAGAAATATTTGTAAATAAGGTTGATTTTGCTAAATGATTTGTTCATGATTAAAATAATTGCTTTAGTACAATTATGTCAATTTACATTTAACATACTAGTACCGGTTCTTGAGAATATCCCCATGATCCACCCTTCTCTAGTTAACTAAAAGTAGTGTCCCCACTAGCAGATTAAAGAATAATTTTTATGGTTTTTATCTCCCCAGAAAAACTAGACAATGAAGAACAAAATATGTCTAATGATCAAGGCAATTTTTCTACTACAGAAATGAGACAAAATATTGTAAAACTAATAATAAAAATCAGAAATAAACATACTGTAGCTGATTTAATCATAATGGTATCCTTTGGTTTTTTGATTGACAGATATCTTTGATAGTTTCATTAAAAAAATAATTTTCCTCTACCCCACCTCATCTTCATTTTTTTTTCTTTTTCTCTCTTCCTAACCTCAGCAGAGAATCATGTTGAAATAAAAGGAATTTGTTGCAATAGAATAATATATTTTTACATAGGCTAAAATTTTAAAGGATTGGTTGTCTTAGCCATACCAAAAAGAAATAATAAAAAATAAAAAATCTAGATTCTAAAAATGTGAAGTCAATCGCAAATGTGCGAGTAAATTAAAGAGTAAAGTTTAACTCTGCTCAAACAGCATTTCAATAAAAAGACTTCTAATGATTAGAAAAGGAAAGGGAAATTTTGAATTTGTCTTTAACCTGGTAATGAACATGTTATCTTTGACACTCAGTCAGTTCTGAAATAATTTTGGGTTGAAATATAACAAAAATACTTTATCAAAAAGTACATATTAATAAATGGATTCCACGTCCCATCACAGCTCTTAGTTTAGCAATAGGCTTTATGTAAGACACTTCTAAGGTTTTCCAGTATTTCTTCAGTTAAATTCAAGTCATACTAGTTCATATCATAATGAGTACTTTAATGAATATGTCATCAGGCAACACCTAGGTCTCTGAGGCAGCCAAAGATAGGGTAATGAATGCATTTCTAAATATTAAGAGTTTCCAGAAGATCACATTCAGTAGAATTTGCAATTTCCCTGTTTTCCTTCTATTATTCAAGTTGCTAAGACTTTGACAATTTTTAGCTTTGCCCTACAGTACACTTTAAAAATAAAAACAACAACAACAACAATTAAAAAAAAAAACTGCAGCAGCACTGACTCAGCAAATGTTTAATAAGTGTTTACCAGGTCTGCTATGATTATGACAAGTGCCAGGGATACAGCAATCATGAAGACATATGATTCTTGCCCCATGTAGCTTTTTAATAATATTCAATGTAAGATAAAAGAAAGAAAGCAGGCTGTGAGGAATGCTATAAAGAAAACAATTGTAGTATAAAACAGATACCAGAGATTCAAAAGCTTTTTAAGGAGGGGAAAGTCAATCAGTGCAGAAAATATCTTAGATGAAACCTCAGAATATATAAAACAAACAAACAAAAAGTTCCTCCAAAAAAGATAGTTCATGTAAAGTCCTAAGTTGGGAAATCAGGGAAAACCAAAGTTTATAAAATATCTAAGTGAGAATGTTGTAAATGGTTGGGGAAAAGATTGGAGTTTTGCAAAAGGGATACATGCTTAATATTGATGTTTGAGAGTCAATACACACTATTTAAAATCTTGGATAGAATGACACAGAGCTTATAAGGAGTGATACCTTCTAAAATTTAGTGATTAGATTGTAGAAAAGGAAGTGGTAGAAAAAAATAACTGTCAAGGAGTAGTTAGTGAAAAAAAGAAAAAAGTAAAGGATAATGGATAGGGGTATTTCAAGAAGGAAGGAATAAGTGACTTTGACAAAAGTTACTCTTAAGTAGACTTTAAGATACAGAAGAAAAACATTATATGGAGTGGGTTACAATGACTGGGGAATTGGAGGCCATGTTGAAGTGAGTTAAAGAATGAATTTAAGCTTCCATTTCTAACAGATGAAGGACCAGATTTCCTGCCTAATCTACCTGATGAAATTAACTTTAAGAAAGTAGAGGGGTGGAGTCAGACATACACACAAATAATACTCCTAGGAGCAAGAGTTAGAAGATGTAACAGGTGACGGAGTGTGGGTTACTCCAAAATTGTATACTATCTCTAAAATTTTACTTTAAAAATATTATAAAATTTAAAAGTCATGTACAAAAAGTAACATTATTTGGAACAGCCATAAACTAGAAACTATATAAATTCCCATAAGCAACAGAAAGAATTCTACATATAAAATAAAATACTCTTCAGTCACAGGAATGAATGAACCACAATGGCAGCAAAGGAGGTAGAAAAAAATCTTACAAAATATTGAGAAGGTGAACATATGCAGAAACAAAGGAGTCATTTCAGTATTAAAAGTAAGCCAAACTACCCTATTATGTAAATCCCAGGCAAAAGTTTCCCTTAAAGAAAAAGTGCACAGTTTCCAGAAGATGTCATAGAGGGTTTCTATGATGCATGCAAGCAACATCTCCTTTCTTGATATGGGTGCTGACCACAGTTCAAACTCAGTTTTGGAAAATTTTGTCTTCTCTGTACTTATGTTTGTACTATTCTGTACTTGCATAATAATTTACTTTAAAAATTATAAAAATATAAAAAGCAGAATCAGATGTGCAAAGAGCTGTGATAATGGAACTTTCAGATAATGATAATAAACAGATATTTCAATATGCTTAAAGTAGTTAAACTAAAAGTTGAAAATATCATTACGAGCAAGAAACTGTAACAATTAACTAAACTGATTTATAAAGTATGAAGTAAAATTTCTAGGGGGAAAAAAACACCCTCAAAATATATTATGGAGGAACTATAAAAAGAAAACATAAAAAGCAAAGGGAATTTTATAAAAGCAGCCAGAGATATAAAAGTTAACTGGACACTTTACTTGTTACTAGACACTGGACACTTGGCAAAAAGGAAAACCAAATATAGTGGAACCATAATACTTCAATACTGCTAGCATTTACACCCAGCAAACATATATTTCAGCAAGTAGTGTTCATAAATATTTTATTAAAACTAACATAAGAGGATAAACTTCAGATAGAATAAATGTAAATTCAGTTAGAGGGTTGATACTTAAGATGAAATGGTTAACTAAAACAGTTAATTTAAAATTAATAAATGAAGCTTCCAGATTGAGAATTTAACAAGAAAACTGTATGTAATCAGCCACAATGCCCCCATAAAAACAAAAAATAAAGGAATAAAGGATAAATAAAATTATTACACAATGGAGATCATTCACATGCACTTTGCTAAGTGAATTCAAAAGAGCAATACGAGGTTTGGGGATGGGGTTCAGTTTTAGACAGCTTGCCCAGAATGCATGAGGCCCTGGGTTTAATCCCCAGCACTGCCAAAAAAAAAAAAAAAAAAAAAAAAAAAA
>NW_026000019.1:2090304-2187163 GCF_001458135.2 Marmota marmota marmota
GCCAACTGCCAAAAAACAAAAAAAACACTAAAACCACACCTCAAAGGAAAGCAATATTAAATAATAATACAACAAAAAAGAGACTGAGACTGAAGTACATAGATTTAAGGGATTAAAAACCAAAGAGGATTGTAGAAAACTTTATGAAACTAAATTGGAATAATTTCATGAGAGAGACTACTGCCAAACATAACTCAGAAAATGGAATATACAAAAATGGCATTCTGGGTATTCCTGTCACTTTTTTAAAAAGTAAATTATTTTGTTGAAAATATTACAATTAAAATCTCAGGCCAACATTTTTTTCTGGTGAATTTCTATTAAACACTTTCAGAGAATAGAAATGGAGCTTCAGAACTCATTTCATGGGACTCATGTAACTTTGAAACTAAAGAATAATAAAATATCAATTGAGAAACTGAAAGGATTATTCATTCATAATTCAGATGGTAAAATTCAAAATATGGTAGAAATAAATTCAGTTTCTAAATATCTATAAAGGCCAACTGTTCAAGAACAAGAATTTATCCATATTGGTTTATCACTAAACAAGCAATTACTCATATTAACATGTTAACATATAAAAGCAAATACACACCCCACACACACACACACACACAGAGTACCAAATATCTGTTAATTAAATTTAAAAAAAACAAAACTAGAAATAAAGGAGAAACTCAGGAACTGTACATATATTTTCAATATGAACATTATAACTACACACATAAAATTTGATTAACATTGAAGGTGTTCTTTAGAAATAAGAAAAATTTTAAACTTGTTTCCAAATTATTAGTCATGTATAAGGGAAAAATAATTAAGAGGATTGGAAAGGATACAAACTGTCATCATCATGATATAATAACCTTGTTTAACTAAAAATGAGGTGTAATGTATAAATAAATATTAGAATTAGCAAACTTAGTTTGTTTCTGAGTTAATTAGCCTACACAAATTTATTTGTACTTCAGAATACCAGCATCCAAAAATAAGAAAACACATATAAAAGATATCTTGTTAATGGCAATCCAATATTTTAATCATATCAACTCTTCCCAGATAGAGACAGAGCAAAGGCAATTAACATTTAAAAGCTTTGTGTTGGCCTATTTGGTAGAGCCAAGTATATCCATGCTGAGGGAATTTACCTTACAAAATATCAAGATTTATACTAAAGCTGGGGTAAAAGTAAAGCAGTGTTGATACAGGTACATAAAAGCATAAATTTCTAAAAGAAAATTAAAAAGAGCATAATCAAATCTAAACATTGATGAAAACTTGATTTATGATCAATTTTGTGTTATACTTTGTGAGCTTTTGAATTTTTCAGTAAATGGTGCTGAAAATATTGGTTATCCATATGGAAAAAAATTAAATTAGACTTCTATCTCACATTTTCACAGAAATCAATCACAAATAAATTAAACCTTTAAATGTGAAAGATAAACCTCTATTTTCAGAATAAATATGGGAGAATATATTTGTGGAATCAGGTTAAAACAGATTTTCTAAAACAAGTGCACAGAAAAACCTTTTTAATGTACAAAAATAAAGTAAGAAAAATATTGATAATTTTTATGTTATAATTAAGAACTTATGCTGATTAACGATCCCCTCAAAAAAAAATAGAAACTGCAAACTAGAATAAGATACATACTTATAATTAATATTGGATTGCCACTTTGAATACATAAAGAATTACAAATCAATAAGAAAAAGCACAAGAATCAAATGTAATGGCAGAGAAATAACACAAATGAGAAAGTCACTGATTACCTAATATTCTAGGATATTTTATAACAACCTTTGGAAAAAGTAGAAAATAAAAACAACTATCAGGACTGAGAGCAACAACATTTTTTTTTTCAGCAGTAATGGTGCTGGGGATGCCTCCCAATCAAAATTAAGAGACAAAGATACAGATGCAATTATGAAGAAATACAGACAGAGAGAGATACCGATACATGAATACAGCAATTAGATGTAAAGTAAAAGTTCCTAGGTACTGAAAAATTGCCTATTACATCACAAAATACATGACATTTCCCTTTTTATTTATCAAATGATATTGCTATATTTCAAAAAACATCAACAGTCATTTAAGATTCTAATAGAATCTTTTTTAAAAAACTGACATCATTAATATGCACTTAATTGTTAAAAACTACATGATATAAGAAGTCACTATTTCCATATAACTGGATTTTGAAAGCAAAATAGCTGATATTTGATTACTTGTATTTTGTTTTGACTTGTGTTTCTATTTTATTTTTACCCTATGAGTTCATTGGTATCTTTCCATGGAAGATTCATGGTAGCTTCTGTAACCTTCATCATGCCTTAAGTGAAAGTTAATTGACAGAGATTTTATTGTTGTTTCCTTTTTTAGATATTTTCTTTCCTACAAACTGAGCTTGTTGTAATATGATAAAAAAAATAATACTAATAATAATATTCTCATTCAATGTCTATCAATACAAATACTCTAGATATGTTATAAAGAAGGTCATTTAAAATGACATGTTGTACCAACATGAAAAAAGCAATGACTTAATAATATCTGTACACATATTTTAAAGATTGTCTTAAATATCAGAAATAAAACATACTCTTTTTATTTTTAATTTAGTTCACAAATTCCAGAAAGGTTCCATTGGATTCCACTTTTATGCATAACTGTGATGAACCAATTAAAATAAAAATACCTTTATGTTAATAGTTCAAAGTACATATTGCCATGTTTAACTGTGTCAAATTAAAGGTTCAGATACTGATATAATTAAAATAATATGGGTTCTCTTTTAAAGGCTAAACTTTGTTCTAACATGATTTTCATGAATATAATAGAATACTTCTATCATAAAAATAATAGTTTATTTTTTTATTAAACACTTGCTGTTTTCCAGATATTATTGTAAGTTTTACATGAATTCTTAATCATTACAGCAATACATCATCCTCATTTAAGAGAAGAAGCCAAGGCATAGAAAAATTATATAATTTAGCCAAGTATCATAACCTGCAAGTAACATAGCTGAGATATGAGTTGAGAAGCTTTGCTCCAGAATACAGACTTTTAAGTACCTTGTACATTTATCTGAAACTAAGTTAAGAGTTTCCATAAATCAATAGAAAATAAATTCATCTGACAATTACATCTTCAATTTTTTAAAATTTAAATATAATTTTAGGAATTAATATTAAATACTGACATTTGCTATTATGCAAAACATTACAGACTAGTCAAACTAGGCTGGAAAAGGAAGTAGTCATTTGTGTATGTGTATGCATGTGTGTGTGTGTGTGTATGTGTGTGTTTTCTACGTGCGTGAAGGAACCAGGGTATATTGTTGTCTGGAGTTAAACTTGCCCTTGATAATAAAGAACAGAAATCAGCTCAGTCAGGCAAAAATCTTACATCTGGCAGGCAGTATAAGTAGTCAGAATCAAAGGGATCACACTTCAGAATAACAGGTCTGTTCAGACAAACAGTTTGAACTGGGGCAGCAGAAAATCTGGCTGCCAGATTCATACAGTGATTCAAGGTGGCAGGCAGAAGCAGGACCCCTGAAATGGGATCCAGAATTCTATACAAAGATGGCTATCTATGAGCCATAAAGAAAAAAATTGTAAAAACAAAAGAAACAGCTCTGCAGGACAAGTAAACAATACCAGAAATAAGGTATAAGGGGAGGACAATCTCTTTGAACCTGATTAACTAAGACAGAGATAAAAAGAAGTGTGATTTAGTACTCAATTATCTGTGTCTATGAGATTTTTCTAATAATACTTTCCTAAATTTATATTTTTCCTAAGTCTGATAGTTATGAAGAATTTAAGGATGCAAATAAATAATAATTAAAATGATTGAAATAAATGCCATGTAGCTATTTCCTTTATATATTTCCAGTATATAAGCTCATTACTTACAAGTCCTTACTGAATTCTCAAAACAACTTTTTCTGTAGATTACTACTTCCACCAAAATTAGTACAATAAATAGAAATATAATTCATCTTGAAAAGAAGAATAAAGATGATTTTGGGACAACATCACTTTCTTGCCAGAGAATCAACTTCCATAGAAAACATCCCCTCTGTGAGGCAGGAATGCTATTAAGTGTTTACTATATAACATCTAATTTTAACAAGAGCCCAATGGCAAAAATACAGGTATATTTCTCATTATATTACACAGTTAAACTGTTTTTTCAAGGAATCAGTATACTATTCACATGTTATCAACAACACAAAGTACCACTATCTAATAGGATTACCACCATGGAAATGAGCCAAAAAGAAAAACCTAGGTCTTTGCAATGGATTTATCAGTATATTGAACATTGAATTTGATTCCCTCTGAAATCATTTTCTTTCCTTTGAACAATCTGGTTAATTCATAAAAAAAAAAAAAAAAAAACAACCTTTGGACTTAAGCCTGTCAATCCTCCTATAAGAGGTAATTCGTAGTTATCTCATATAGTAATGAGAATTATAACACAGGTTATAATTAAAACAGTAAGCATTAAAACTAATTTCCCAAAAAGGTACAATTGTTATTATAGATCAGGACTTCCTTTGTCCTCATAGTCATATGTTATAAGACATACCTATTTGGGGATTTTATTTATAAATTGCTTACCTTGGAGTAAGAAGCTACAACAGCTGGAAATGTGGGCAAAAGAGAAATGTCTGGACTTCCATGTGTGGTGGAGTGAAATGAGCATCAAAGGTAAAGTTGAGAGGGAAGCAGGTAAACATTGAGCTTATCTACTCACCATTATGCTTTTCTTGGACTGTTTCAAACAGCAGGGAGGCCTTCTGCAGTCTTCAAGACTCCAAGATCCCTATTGTTTTGACTGCACTGTGCAACATCACAATATCAGGCCTGTGTTAAAGCAAATGATATATTGTCATGCGTTGCACAGCAACATGTTGCTCAAGGACAGAATTCACATATTACACTGAACCCAAAATATTATAATGAAGCTGAAAAGTTCTTATCATCTAGTAATTCTAGATGACATCATAGCACAATGCATTACTGCTTTGTTTAGGTATTGGTAGTGATAAACCTGCTGTACCACCAGCTGTATGCACATCTGTCCCAGGAAACTATATAAATAGGTAATAAACAATTATGTTCCTGATTTATATATTATACTATAGTTTTATTATTATTTTAGGATACACACACACATGATACAGGATATCATGTTAGGACAACAGCAGCCTCAAATATCTTATGTTTAACATCTATCTCTTGATCACATCATTTTCGTTTTGCTTAATTTAATTCATGTGTTTTGTTCATCATGGCCCTAAGAGATAGACAAAATAGATATATACACAGGTGTGTTTGTGTGTACATTCATGAACATATGGTAGGCTATGCAATAAGTTTCTGTAAACTCACTATATGATTTTCACACAAGGAAGAGATTATGTAATGATGTATTTCCCAGAATGTATTCCTGCCAAGTGTGGCATTCTTATAAAGAATTAAGACCACCTACTTAGTTGATCCAGTGTTTACATTATAAACTGCATTTGTATTTGAGTGATCATATTTAGAAGGTGTCAATAATCAACTTTTCAATTACTCTAAATTCAATTTAGTTTAATTTTGTAATCTTTAACTCTTAACTAAACAACACATAATTAAAGTACTCTGATATTTAAGAAAAACTCTAGGGTTTTGCTTGGAAGAAGCAGCCTAAACTTTGCACAGGGAACACAGACTCAAATTTCAACAAATTTTCATCTCATCATCCAAAAATCCAATGACATTTTCAAAGTAATACCATTGTAAATCTGACTAGGACATGTAAACAATATGATCATTTTTCTTGATGAGCCTAAATTTAAGCTTATTGTTATTTGAATAAACTATTATTGGGTAAATTAACTATATATTAATATATAACTATCATATGGTTATTAAACATCATATGTAAATAATATAGGTTATATGAAATAAATTAATGTAATGGATTTTATATTTTATATATAACAAAGTTAAACATTATATTTATATTTCACATTTTTCTACAACTATTTGAGTATCTGCTATATTTAAAAAATTGGAGTATGATACAAAGAGAATCAATCCCAGAACCCAGTGTCGTCCTTATAAAAAGTTCCCAGTATAGGGAGAGGAAAGACAATTTCAATGCAGTGGGATAAGGACTACAGTTAAGCTTTTCATGGGATATTAACACCACTACAAGCTATGAGAAACACCTGGAAAAATCTAGAAAATTTCATGGAAAAGGCAGTATTTGATTGTGTAAAGTCTCTTTGAGAATAAAGGAAATAAAAAGATATTGTTGACAGGGGGATGATCACATACAAATTGAGAGCTGTGTTGAAAAGAGTTGCAAAATTTGACAGTTTTGGTCATTGATAAATTAGACTAACCAGAAAGACAGATGAATGATAACAAGAAGAAAGTGGAGATTCATAATGAGATGCATCACAAAATGAAATACAGAATAGGGAAGAAGCAAGTGGTTTAATGTTAAAACAGAATCCAGCAAAGACTTCCTGGGGAGAAGTATATTTGCAGGAAGAACTCACAAAATTAAGGAGAATTTACTTGAAACTTTACTTTGAAATTATATGTGAGGAAAAGTCAAAAATAGAGAAAGCAATCTGGCACAGATATGAGACTCAGGGGTTTGGACAAGTATTTATTTTTTTCTCTGTTTTCTCAATAAAAGATTGAAATGCCAATACAGACCTCATCCTTACATTGTGAAAGTTAGATGACAAAATGTGTATGAAGTGTTTAGCAAAGGAGCTAGCATGCTTGGGCATTTCTATGCAATGCTTGGACCAAAAGAAACAAAACCAGGTAAGAATATGACTCTGCCCTCAAAGAGTTCAGAGGGCAACCGGAGTTAGATTCACTGATACAGAAGTTGAATTCCATAGGGTAAGTGCAAAGTTAGAGACGTATATAGGGCATTATGTGAACACAAAAGCAGGGCATCAAACTCAGCATGTTTTACTGAGAAAAGAGGCCCAGGAGGAAACAACCCTTGAGTTGAGTCTTAAAATATAAGAAGTAGTCAATGAAGCAAAAAGAAAGGGCATTCCATGGAGAAAAGCCCGTGTACACAAAGAAATAGAGTTTAAAAAATGCCTAGATAACAGTTTCCTGTTGCTGGTATATTATGTTCATGGTTTAGAGTTACCAAGAAAAAAAGAGCTTAGAGAGAGAGAGAGAGAGAGAGAGAGAGAGAGAGATGTGGATTTCAGGGGTTTCTGACTGCAATGCTGAGGAATCAGGGCTTTGTCAGCTAACTCATGGGAAGCAATGGGATGCTGTTAAAATCTGACATGACCAGACTTCTGTTCAGAAAGATTACACTGGAATAAGAGTGGAGATGAGTGATATAGGAAAGAAGGTACAAAGATAAATCTCACATATTTGACTGTTAATGATTAAATTATATTCATATTTCCTCTAATATGGTGTTCAGGGTTTTTTTATATTTATAATTGAGTCATATTAAAACATTTTGAGATGTGTTCTAAACAAGTTTGAGCAATTCAAGATTTCAAAACTGTAGCCTAAAAGGCACCTTCAATTAATCTGTTAGTTAAGAGTAATTTCAGGATCATCCATTAGGCATGAAGAACCTACTTCCTGTTGGATACTGAATTATGAATTAGAAACAGTCCACACAGAGAAGGCTATTCCTGCCTTCAAATCCCAGTCATGTCATTATCTGAACCTCTGCCTTTCCTAAAGTAGGTTAGTGACAAGCCAAACCAAAACTGCTCTCTGATGGAGTTTAGAACTGATGCTTCTCAAGTACATTTACACCAGTATTGACCTTCAAGAGCTTATTTCTCTTACTGCCATCAAGGAAGTGAGAAGTAGAACCTGCAAATGTTGTCCAGATGTTGTCCAGATGGGGGATACTGATATTTCATGTGACACTTTGCTTTAGAAAGTATTTCTCTAAAAATCACTTTGAATAATTCACTGAGGGTATCAGTTGTAGTCCTACTTGAGACTTAGCTGAGACTGAGCTTGACCCAAGAGATTATGATATTAAGGGCATTCTCATTTCTGTACTAAACAGTAGTAAAAATTGGGAAACAGCACTGGAGGTGGAGAAGCCATTTTTCATAGAAGACACTGGCAGCAGTGACAGTGATAAATTCCATGCTCCTTCCACTGAATTTTGAACAGTACATAATTACAAGGAAGCCAAGAGAAGGGCACAAGGGGGCCTACTCCTGAACTCATGTAACATACCATATATGACCCTGCAGAGCTACTGTGAAACTATTTTGGAAAGGACAAAGGCCCTGCAGTTGTTCCTGTGCTGGCTAAATTTGTGTATTTTGTAAATGCAACTTCATCTGAATGCTCATCATTTCACTACCACATTATGGAAAAAAAGAGTTTGTGAGGAATTGCACTGGGCTGGCTGAGAATTAGTCCATGAATTCTCATTTTCCTGTCACACTCATGGAACTGTTTTTTAAAAATGATCACAGGAAAAATGAAAAGAAAGTAAAAATAATACAACACACAAAACAGGAGAAAAATTTTGCAAACCATATACCTGGTAAGGGGTTGGCATGCAGAAGATATAAAATAAAAAGCTCATACAATCTAATGATAAAAACAAAAGATAGCAATTTAAAAATGGAGATAGAGTCTGAAATGGCATTTCTCAAAAGAAGAGAGGCCAATAGTCAATAAGTATATAGAAAGATACTACC
Organism: Marmota marmota marmota; assembly: GCF_001458135.2. Lineage (NCBI taxonomy): Eukaryota > Metazoa > Chordata > Mammalia > Rodentia > Sciuridae > Marmota > Marmota marmota. The sequence continues at coordinate 2,099,052 of NW_026000019.1, forward strand.
ATTAGCCACCAGGGAAATGTAAAACCACAGTGATGTCATTTCACACTCACTAAGACAACTATCATAATAAGAATAGACAAGAAGTATTGGTGAATATATGGAATAATTGGAATCCTCATACTTGCTGTTGAAAGTGAAACTGATGCAGCTACCTTGGTAAACAGCCTAGCAGTGGCTCAAGTAGTTAGAGAGTTACCAATTGATTCAGTAATTCCACTTCTAGATGTATATTCAAGGTAAATGAAAACTTACAACCACACACAAATAATTTTATTTAGGTATTCATAGTAGCATTATTTATAATAGCCCCAAAATGGAAAACACCAAAATATCCATACATATTTGGATCAACAAAATGTGGCCTACCTATACAAGTGGAATATCATCCAGCAATTTTTTAAAAAGTACTGATTCATAGTACCATGTGGATGATCTTAAAAAATCACAAAGCAGCATATAGTACATGATTCCTTTTATATTAAATTGAGAAAAAGCAAATTGAACATCATTTTGTATCTCAATAAAACTGCTTTATAAAAAATGGATCCAGCTCCTTGAGGTTCATACTTTTCACATTCTAGAATGACCAAGACCAATTTGCTATAAAAGCGAGGGCAATTGGACAAAGGACACAACATGTATATGAATCAAATAAGCCAATATAGAGTGATCACAGCTGCAAGATGATCCTCTTGGTAACAGCAGTGAAGTCATCAATAAGATTGCATCACACATGTTAGGCACTCCTTTAGGGGTCCAGTAACCATGATAGCTACCACTGAATAGTTATTGTGTATGAGATATTTTTTCAAGTACACTATTATCCATAAAGTGACCCAATTAAATGACCCTATTTCCCCCATTTCACAAACCAGGAAAATGAGTCTCACATACAACAGGTAACTTCCTAAAATCACATAATTCATGTGGCAAATAAAGATTAATGCACAGAAATTAAAACACTTGATTCCCTATGCTTTAAGAGAAAATCCTCAAGCATTAATTTGAGGGGTAGGTACATATGTAGGAAGGTAGGTAGGTAGGTAGGTAGATAGGTAGGTAGATAGATAGATGCAGGTATATTTATAGGTTCACACTAAGCATATTTTAATTTTGATAAACCTAAAAAAAGCCCTGGGTCCCACACCAAAGTCTATGTACTGTCTTATCTCTGTCTGGTTACATTTTTTTTTCCTTTACAGTGTCAAAGAGTTGTTTACACTTTCCTTTCTCCCTCTCTTTGTATTACTCTAACCAGCTTCATCTTCTTTACATCCTCAATCTTTATCCTAGAATTATCTTTTCTAATGTCTCTACATGTGGAGACATGTAGAAACCACTACACATTTCCAAATCTATTATTTTCTGTTATTACATAATGAAATGGCATTCAACCCAGTTGAAAAATGCAGTTCCCTGAAATTTTATGACACCAAAAACTCTGATTTTCTTTTTAGATCAGTGGCTATTCCCTTTTTTGTCCTCTTTACTGGCTCTGCCTCATACACCTGATCTTCATACTTGGGCATTTCTTAGTCATCAGGCTTAATTTTGTGTAATGGGTCTGCAAGGGTTATCCAGTGGTTTCAGTTATATCCCAAATTCTAACATACTCCCCCAATGATGTCACTAGCCCAAAGATCTTTTCTAAAGTCCAAACCTATAAAACCAAGCATTTCTTGCAAATCAGATCTTTAATATTATACTTGGATGCAAATAAAATTGTTTTCTTTTCCCATTTTGTAAAATGTCACATTTTATTCCATAAATAACACCTGAAATACCTACTCTGTCAAGTCTTAGAAGTCATCTAATGCCTTTGTCTCCCCACCCAGTGGCCCGTCCATCAGTAGTCCATATTACACCAGTCTCTTATCATGATACCCAACATCTCTGCCTAAGCTATTGAAAGCCTCCTAACTCTTCTTATTCTTTCTATACTTGTTCTCCTATTCCTCACACAGCACTCGAAGTGACCCTGTAAAAATATGGCATATCACTCCCCTGCACAATACTTTCTAATAGCTTCCTATATCACCTAGAATAAAAGTCCTGAGAACAAGGCTTCTGTTTCTATTCAATGCTATATTCCAAGCACCTACAATAATATCTGGTACACAGTTGGCTCTCTACAAATGTTTGTAGATGGAAGGGATTTAATCAATCCATTTACAGCTGTCTGTACTGCTACCACACTATCTCAAAGAACCATCCCTTTTCTTCTGGACTTCTGAAATAAATTGTAATCCTGATTGTAATACCAGTCATCAACTTTATTTTTCTCTACAATTCATTCTTCTTGTTTTGGACATATTAAGTTTTTAAATACAAATATGAACATTCATCCATTTCTACTGCTTTTGAAGTTCAAATTGTGAGTATGGCTTCTAAACACAATGGATGTTTGTTTTTTGATATGAATAGTGCCCAATTGTTTCTGTGTGTTTTCTTCATTCCACCCTCTCTTGCTACATAGACCCTAGGCATGCCAGATGGCTTTAAATTCCCAAAATAGGCATTTTCCCCTTTTCTCTAAAGAAAATAGTTCTTTCCCTCATTTTTGCAAGGCTTCCTTGAATACATCCTTCATAATTTAAAGTTTTCAACTTCACAAGAGAAGTCTTTCTGTGACCTGTAGACAAAGTCAAATCCTCTTTCCTTTATTCTTTAATGGTATCCTCAGATTAGGTCATATTTAGTGCATTAGTCATCAACATATTGTATTCTTTCTAGGTTATTTCCAAGAAAATGAAAATACATCTGTCTAGTACATAGCACATTATCCTGAGTGACATGCATAGTTCCTAAACGTATGAGAAGGACTCAATCATCAGCCAGTGAACTGTCTGGAAGAGCCAAATCATTAGAATTGGATAAACCTGTTTTAATCCCACTATGCCACTTATGATCTGAGTAAGCAATTGACTTGTTACAACTTCAATTTTCTCATCAATAAAAAGTGAGTAACAATACTCATCTTAAGTGGCAGTAATGATACTATTTCAGATTGTCTGCCACAGAGTAAATAACTATTATAAAGACTAGCAAGATTTCTGATTTTGTGGTATATTAAAAAAATAGTCTAAAATCTAGGTCCACCTCCAACTATACAAATGTAAATATAGAACTTTTAGCAATTTCCTAAAATTATCCAAAATCTTCATTAGTATATTTACTAATGAGTACAGAATTGTACTCATACAATTCAATTTCCTAAAATTATCCAAAATCTCATACAATTGTTGTAAGGATTCATTTTGATTAGTTTAAGTGTATTTGAGCAAATCAGGCTCTCAATAAATGCTATTATTGAGAAGAAATACGAGAAGCAAAAGTATAATTTGTATAAAGGGATATGCACGTCTCTGTTCATTCCTTCCTAGTCTAGAAGGATGACTAATTTCCCTTAATATTAAAAGATATATATGTATATTATACATAAATGAACACATATCTTTAAGAAATGTTAGTATATTTTTAAAAAATTAACATCTAGCTACTTTAACTGAATCAAATCCAGTACATGTGATGTAAATAAAATGCCTCAACAATGTACTTATAATCTCACCTTCCCAAATGGGAATTAATACCACAATTCTAGTCACTTGCATCCTCTTCAAATAGATACTCTAAAATTGTACCATGAACGTATTTATAGTTTGGATAGGCTGTAGGTTTGCAGACCTCATCAACGCCTGGTACTCCCTTTAGAGATGCAAACTGTCTAACAAAATCTCAAGTCTGAAAGAATGCTGCCATATGCAATTGTTTACATTAAAACCCCACACATGGAGTGCAAAGGAGATAAATGTATTTACAAGTTGAAATATACACCTTTAAATAATATCATTAAGATTCCATTTATAAAGGTATAAAGTATGAATTGAAACTTTGCAGTGTGATGCTGTTTTTTCCATGGTTGCTACTATACTGGGACCTTGTATTGCTTTTGTAAAATGTTTCTAGAGTGCTCCATGATTGATTACAACTCAAACCCCTACTTAAATAGAACACATGGTCAGTGAGTTCTGAATATAAATCAAAGTCCTATTCATGTATTAGAAATTCATATGAAGAATGCCTGCAGACTACCAATAGGGTTTATTGACACATATGAAGGAAACCACTATAGATAAAATAAAATTCTAAATGTAAAGAGTTCAAAAGAAAGGCAGGGCAAGTCAGTGTGAGATGAAGAACATCATTTCCGGATGGAGGAAATCATATATGTATATATATATTTTATCATGATAAGTTAACAATGGTGTCTGCAGCAATTTGATTATAACTCAGATTTCTTTTTACAGGGCACTCTGTTTCTCAGCAGTTGGTCTCTAAGGTGCTGAATAAAACTACACTTGAAATAATATAATCCCTGCAGAACCATATAGAAGTTTCTTTGGTTTCTATAGAGTTCTGCAAAGGAATAAAAATCATCCTTCTGTTCCATTTGATCATCAGAGAGATTCCACACATTTAAGGGGATTCGATCTTTATAACCATGATAGGGAGATGGACAGCTGATACATTGTTTAAACTACAGGCATTGTATGACTTTAATACCCATTAATTTTTGTACCATATCTTGTCATTCACTGAAAAATGTATGAGGAACTCTTACTACAATTTTATAATCACAGTATAGTCCTTTATAATTAAACATCTCCAGTGTCTATGCTCACTGCATTACAGCTTTCTGCTCAGTTTCCATTACATCATCCTCTCTGCCAAAGATTCATTGATTTTCCACTGTGTGCCAAGCTTTGTGCTGAGTCTAGGGTTCTTTCCAACAGAGGCAAGGTAAATTTAATAATGGATATACTCACAACATGAGTTAAGAGAACATAGGAAAAAGATAAAAAACAAAGGGAATGCTTGTAGAGAAAATGGTGACATTTTAGGTTTTGAAGAAGGAAATTACCTGAAAACAGAGGAAAAAGAAACAGACAACACAGTAGTCATTTGCTCCTTTCCCTTTGTTCACCCATCTACACTGCTATTACGTTTTCTTCTGCCTGTGTATTTTCATTTAACACCCCTCTTGGAATGGTGTTCCTTCTTTTTTCTTAGCTCATTCTTCAGTATTTAACAGATTTCATTTCTATGGGAAAAGTATACCATATTTCACAAACTACTTTAAGTACTACTGTAAGAGGTGCTTAAAGTTCTTCTTTATGTCATTTGTTCCATTTGTAATCATTTGACGTGTGTGTGTGTATGTAGATAGATATATATTTCCTTACTAACTAGTAAATACCTTGAGAAAGTATGACTGTTTTGTTCTCAACCATGTCCCCAGCTCCCAAGTGATTCCCCTGGGTCATAATAGGTTCTCATTCAATGATTTCCAAATGAAAAAAAAAGATTACTAGATAGATAGATAGATAGATAGATAGATAGATAGATAGATAAATCATGGTTAGGAAGGAAGAATGTGTGAAAAGACAGAGGAACATAACATCCAAGGGCCTTCAAGGAAGGTGGCCATCATACCATCAAGATCTGAGTAGTGTCTTGGAAGCTAAATTTATTAATGTATTAATTAAAACATTAATCAAATGTGTGATCATTCTTTTCTTTTTGAATAGTCCCTTTGGAAAAAGGGTAGAGACTGGAAGTAAAGAAAAGTGGACAGTAGAGGGTGCCATTTCATTCACATGGACCTGAAATAAGGAAGTGTCAGTGATGACGGAAAGTAAAGTATAGGGTGAGAGATTTTTAACTCTAAGGGGAGGGAGATAAAGGAAGCAGAATCTGTTTGGGGCTCATGCATTGAGATACATCATTGGTTATAGTCACAAGATGAACATATACGTGACAAAAAGTATTGAGCAAGAAAGATGGTAAATTCTGTTTCATATACTCTACAAAAAATCATGGAACAATTTGACAAAGATGTCTATGCTAAAGTTAGAACTCAGAAACTATGTGTATGTGGTGGGTATTTTAGCAAAGGGATTCAGATGGCATAATTGAGGGAAAGGTAAAGAGAGAAAGAGTTCTGTTGTGATTTGGATATAAAGTGACTCCCAAAGATGCACGTGTTGAGGGACTGGTCTCCACTGCAGCCATGTTCAGGGGTGGGACTTTTGACAAGTGATTATATCATGACGGCTCTGAAATCATCAGTGGATTAATGATGTGATGGCATAGTGGGAAAGTTAAGAGAACATAGAATATAATTTTAGGAGATGGGACCTATTTGGAAAGAGTAAGAGCATGCCCTGAAAGGTTATTACTTTTTCCCGGGCCCCTTGGACTCTCTGCTTCCTGGCTACCTTGAGTTGAGCAGCTTCATATTGACACAACCTTTTATCATGATCTTTGCCTCACTCCAGGTCCAAAGCAATGGAGCCAGCCAACCATGGATGGAAACTTCTGAAACTGAACCAAAATAAATCTTTCCTTCTCTAAGCTGTTTTTCTCATATATCCATCACAGTGACAAAAATATGACTAACACAAAGCCAGTGACAGAGCCCGGGATACATAATATTTTAAGAATTGTGCTGTTAGCTGGGTGCAGTGGCGCAGAACTATAATCCGAGCAGCTCGGGAGGTAGAGGCAGGAGGATCACGAGTTCAAAGCCAGCCTCAGCAATTTAGTGAGGCCCTAAGCAACTCAGTGAAACCCTGTCTCTAATAAAGTACAAAATAGGGCTAGGGATGTGACTCAGTGGCTGAGTGCCCCTGAGTTCAATCCCCGGTACCCCACAAAACAAAAACAAAGAATTGTGCTCTACAATGTAATTCATTCAAGTAATAGGATTATCATAAACAAAGGATATTAAGAACATTATGTCAAAAGAGACAAACAGACAGAATAATTTTAATAATACAGAAAATCAATAGTGAGACATTTGTTTCCATTATAAACTTGAGAACCGAAAAACTATTTTTTACAGCTTCCACAATGTAGTGATTTTCCCTCAAACCTAGTCTTAGGAAAAAACTCTATCAGACTCAGAGTAGAATCAAACTATTTTTTTAAGCAGGATTAGGCCAATAATATTTCCATCAATTTTTAAATAACTTATACTTTGCTTTCTGTCTCTGTTTATCTCTGTGCCTCAGTCCTTTTCTGTGTCTCTTTCCGTGTGTGTATTGAGTGTGTATGTGTGTGTGTAGATAATTTTTTTAAAAAATGCAGTCCTGTTGCTGACCATCAGTTTAACACTACAGGACTGGGTCTAGGTTTTGTTTTGTTTTTGACAAACTGGTCTAATCCTGCCAGGAGTCTCCCCCTGATTTTATATATATATATCCTATGTCTATTTATCCATGGCACTGTGATTGGTTCTTATTACTAGATGGTATGTGCTAGTAATTCACGGGAAGTACTTTATCTTGACAAAAGAAATCACCTTTTTGTGATAATTCAAACAGAAGAAGTAAACTATTATTGAGCTGATCTAGAAAAACACGGCAGGTTAGAATATGTGGCTAATTTTGTTCTCTGGGTCATGCTTTAGGTCCTTGTTGCCCATGGAACCAAAAAGCAAGGAAAAAAAGATCTAGTTTATGTACTATGTCATATTATTCATTTATAATAACATAAAAACTAAAAGGAAAATATGTAGCTTTGTCTTTGTATGGTGTCATCTTTGTCAAGAATTCATTAAATATGAAATTGTATAAATTAGAAATCAAGGAAAACAGCAGAAGACAGCAAATGCAAATCCTCAATGGGATCCCTGCAAGGCAAGTTGGTATTCTGTTGGGTGCGCTTTGCTGAACTGAGTGCAGGGAGGCTCTGTCTTCACCTTCAGGCCATGACTGACACTGATGTATTTTCAGGGCAGAAGGAGGGTCAGATAACTGAAAGCCTCTGCTCTCCTGCAAGCTCTAGGCCACAGTGCCCTTATGTGCTGGACATTTGCATTGACAGCTCTGCCTGGACTAGCTACTGAAGCTCCATAGATACATTTTCATGAAGGTCTGGCTGTAGCATCCAGAGAATCCAGTGGGACTTCTTAAAAGATGCTAGTTTGATTTTAAGTATTTTGTGAACGGGTCTTAAATTTTTAAGTTTGATTTTTAATTGACATAATATTTATACACATTTTGGGAATAGAGTATAATTATTTGATGTGTAATGATTAGATTATGGTAATTAAATTTCTGCCTCTTCTGACATTATTATTTTTGTGTTAGGAGCCTTTGAACACTTCTAGTTATTTAGAAAAGATCATAAATTATCTTAGACTATGGCTAACGCTACTGTGCTATAGAACACTAGAACAAATTTCTGCTAACTAACTGCAATTTGTTCCTATTATCCAAACTCTATCTGCCCTCCTCTCCCTTACCCTTCTAGTCTGTAATCACCACTGCTCTACTCTCTTCTTCTATAAGGTCAATATTTTTAATTTCCACAAAACAAGACCCATCCTCCTACCATTTTTTGTTAGATTTCACTTAGTTTTCAAGAAGAGTTCATAGGTCTGCTTCAAGCCAAAGAACTCAAAAGTGATGCTGTCTAATCTAGTAACATAGGTATTATGTCTCTTCTAAGAATTTTATCCCATGAAATACTTAGCAAAGTGGACAAAGAAATATAAACAGAAATGAACAGGACAATATTTACTTCAAAATAAATTCACACATGTGCACATATCATGACATTGATTCTATGATATACAGTTAGATAAAAAAGCAAAATGCAAAATGGCAATTAATGTATGATATCATTTTTTAAAAACCTCTTTCTCTAACATATACACACACACACACACACACAAAAGAACACACAGAAGTCTGGAAGGTTATAGATGAAATTGTGAAATTGATGAAAGAGTGAAAACTGAAGAGAGATGGTACATGCTTTAATTTGTTTTATATATATATTGTGATAGGGAGATATACAATGCTTGCCTACATTTTTCTAGTTGTTATATTTATGAGTGTTCATATGAGTACACATTTATTTTGTTACACATATTAATTCTGTATATTAACTAAAAATATAAAAATCAGAATTAATCTAGGACTTAGAATAGCATTGTACTGGGCAAAAATAAACTATTTTAATAAGCAATTTTAGCACAACAACTAACTAGTTATTTGAATCCAAAACTATAGAAGTCTCAGATTTTTCAAATAACTGTGCTATAATAGAATAATAGCAATAATAATGTTAGTTTCTTTTCATTCTGGAACAGCAATTCCAACTGCTTAACCTAAAAATACTTACACAACAAAAAAAATCATCTAATGTGGGCAATAAGTAGAAACAATGAAAACATTTGCATTAATCTTGTTCCTTAAATTGGCAACAATCAGAAAAATTTTCAATAAGCATGCTATATTTTTTGATATACTTTTCAAAGGAAATACACATTATGGTCACTCACTACACTGTTACTATCCTGAATACTAATAAAGCAGACACTGTAGTCCAGCAAACCCTCAGAGTCATATTTACACATAAGTGCCCCTGAAACCTTTTATTTTTTTCCCTCACTCCTTTTCTTCATTTTCTTTTTACTCACTAAAGGCAATGAATGCATAAGCTCTGGGAAGAAAAGTTAGGAGGGATTTGTCTATTGTAAGCTTATCTCCTTCTCAGTAAGTCAAACATACATTTTGATAACACAGTGCTAAAAGAGTTCTTTTTAAAGAGAAAAGTAAGCTAATTTCCATTCCTGATGCCTGACTTGACAAGACTATTAAATAATTCCATTCATTGCATATATTTGCTTGCCTTATATGGCTGAAAGGATGTTGAGCTTCTTTTCTTTTTTAAAAATGTATACTGCTACATAATGGACTGCACCATGCAATGCACTCACACAGATAATGAGGGGATGGAACCCCTTTTGCCAAGCGCTTCTGACACAGCAATAGACTAATGCAAAATGCAAAGAATAAAGTCCATGCCGCGTAGCATATTAATACTCATACCATATACATTTTGTTTCACAGTGCAGCTTTATCTCAGTGGCATACACTCTGCCAAAACATCCATTATCCATAGACCAGGTCCAGAATTAAACTCCTTTTGAGAATTTGAAGGAAGTCCTAAAGACGGGGCCAAGACAAAAATGTTTAGACATGTCAAATGTTCATTTCCAAGAGAGAGAGAGAGAGATCTATCCAACAGACAGCAAAGGGAGTCTGCAATACTCACGAGTATACCTGGGATTCTCCCTTCATTCCAGAGGTCATAGAACTGTCTGGTAGAAAACATATACTTCTTTTGACATGTATCATAATGCTAAATTCTTTATTATTAAGAGATGGGTTTGTTTTTATTTTCCTTCTCTAGCTATTATTCCCTAGCTTTAGAAACTATACAAACTAAGGCATAAAATGAAAAGACTGTGTGTTCTGCCTAAGAAACAGGTTCTATTTTCTTGATGCCACAAGTAAACAAAATGAGCATAGGCCAGTTTCAAGTAAATGAAGATAAGAAACTATCACAGAATGTAATCTACTATTATTAGAGAAAGGTTTCAAATAAAAGACAAAAATGAAACAAACTGGAAATAACACAATTCATTTACGTTTAGTCCTCGGGGACAAAAATGGGCCCATTTGCAACCATGCAGAGCAGTAGTGTATATGCTGCTGGGAAAAGGCACACAGATGCCAAATGGGTGCATTAACCCCCCTTGGCATAGTTAATGTAGACATGCCCTTAGGGATCCTTATAAGACCCATCTGTTCAGTCAAGCATTTGCTTAATTGTATCAAAAGCCTGGCAAATGCAGTGTTGGTTAATAGATAATAGATATGTAAATGCTGTTTGTGTTCTTGTACATATGCCCAGGGGCTTTACAATAAACACATCACATTTTTAAAAAATAATTTTCTATCGGGTATAAAATGATAGTCTTGCTGGCAGCTTCAGTCTCACTCATGATTGCAACTATTATAGTATTTAGTATTTGATAACATACTATCATATTTTAGGGATTTGGCTATCACTCCATTATCTGATAATCTGTATTAATATACTTGTTATATGGTCCATAAAGAGGAATACTATATTTGTGAGTACACTCATGACCCATTATTACACACATCCCCAAATATATACTAAGCAGCATGATTCAATGAAAAAAATCACAGCCTCTAGAATTTGTTTGACTAGAACACCAATCCTAGGAAACACTAGAAGGTATGGGACCTTTGAAAATTTATTTGACCTTTTTGGGTCTCAATCCTCTATTATGAAACTGGAGGATAATGAAGTTGGTTCCATTGGGTTGTGAAGAATTTGAAATATGAAAATACCAAGTACATAATAGACCTTCAATAAATATCTATTCCCTTTCCCCTTCACATACTCTGTGGCTTTGCAATACCTTAGATTACATGTATAGAGAAATTAGAGGAGCTCTTGCATTAAACTATTGGTGACACCCTAACTGACAAGTGTTGAGAATTAAGTTCTTAATATCCTCTTTCCCCTCTATGATGCAAACCTATTATCAATGACACATTTGACAAGTCTGAAGGAAATGGCTGCCAAAATGTTTTAAAGGATATGAGATTGACAGTTCAGAAACAGAGTAGTCCCCTCTAGGTTTTATGACAGCAAATCCTTACAGCTTCTTTTCAATCTTTAAAATATCCTTTAAGAATCTCTTTCACCTGTACTTTGGACACTGATAGAAAATCTTAATCCTATATAAAGCATAAAACATTAAAGTAGGCTTGACGCTCTATCTAGGTCTTGTAAAATAATGAATCAATTTTGGTACTGACAGCCCATCTGCTAGAAATAATTTTTGTCACTTTTTATTTCCTTCACACTGACCACATCACTTCTATTCTTCCTAGATACAGAGTTAAGTCATTGTTTAGAAAGAGCAAAATTTCCTAGAGAAAAACATCCTACTTGTAGAGAAAAAAAAGTCCCCATATCTTCCTTTTTAAAGTTCAATATTATTTAATTATATAGGCTGTATTGAAATGGCACAGCATACATTCAGCATTAGAGTACATACTCTGAGCACATAAGCAGTGACTTACCATGTGGTAGGAGGAATCTAGACTTGCCCAGTGCCACATATATAGGAGCTGGTTCCAGAGACAGCCTTCAACTAAAATTGGACAGCTACGATTGTGGTTTGGATGTGAAGTGACCCCCAAAACCTCATATGTAAGACATTGCAAGAAAGTTCAGAGGAGAAATTATTGGGTTGTAAGAGTGTTAATGGAATCAATGACTTAATCCCTTGATAGGGATTACCTGAGTGGTAACAGAAGTGGTAAGGTGTGGCTGGAGGAGGTAGAAATTAGGGCATGGATTTGGTGTATATATTTGTATCTGGCAATTAAAGATTTCTCTCTCTCTCTGCTTTCTGATCATGATGTGAGCTGCTTTCCCTCTGTCACATTCTCCCACCATGATGTTTAGCCTGGCCTCAAGCCCCAAGAAATGGAGCCAGCCTTCTATGAACTAAAATCTCTGAAACTGTGAGCCTTAAATAAACTTTTCTTCCTGCAAAGTTGTTCTGGACAAGTCCTTTAGTCACAGCAGCAAAAAAAAGTTGACTAAAATAGCTACCTGTCACTCTAGACCTGATTCACAAACAATGGTTTTGTTTGGGAAGGTAAGCCAGTAACTGTGATATATAAATTGCAAATAGCATGTTTTAGTGAAATACAATAACTAAAATTTTAACAGTTTAATACTGGAAGTAATACACACACACACACACACACACACACACACACTTCTGCAGCATGATAGAGCATTGCTAAATCAAGAATGTCATCATCACAGCTGTGGTTAGAGATGACATGAAACAGGATAACTGTCTGTCTCCAACAGAAACCATCAGTTTTAATGCAATGGCAATGATAATACCATAATTGGCATCACTGTGCAGGGAGGATTTCCAAGATGGCAGTCTGACAGTAAAGTATGATTCCAAGTTTGCACATGGCCAGCAAATTTGTTATGCAGTAGCGTCTTATAGAACAAGGTCACCTTGACTCCAGTAAGACAACTTCGCCTAAATCAGAAATCTAGTAACAAAACAGGAGGCCAGTTTCTGGGTATTCTCACATCAGTGATAAGGACAGTGTTGGAAACGAAGGGAGAAAATATGAGTATACACTTTGGGTTAAAAATGCTTCTTCCAGATTTGGACATATCATCACTTGGACATACTTCACAAGTAGCATTATCATTTAACCAGGAACAGGCCTTCTGGTAGTGATTGGGAATCTCCTACTCTTAAGATGGGTTCATGCTGCAATGCTGAGGAAAAAGGACTGGCATTGACACTGTGAATGGTTAGGGAAACAAGGTCATTCCAGGAAGACTCACCCTAAGAAAAAAAGAAGGGTGTCCTTCTAGTTCTAAAGTGGAGTTTTGGGGTTAGATTAATTTTACTGTTCTAAAAGTTTATATGATCTGGTTTAAATCATTCTTCTGGTTACAAATAATTGTGAAGATTAGCTTGCATTAGTTGTCTAGTACTGAATAGCAAACCCCACAAAAGTGTAGTGCTGGATATTTAGGTAGCTAGCCTACTAGTACCGCATAAGATTACTTCCATTACCTGGACTTGTATCAAATAGCTGACTGGGACTGGAGGGTATAAGTGATCTTTCCATATTTGGGGATCACATGAGCAGGGTGTTTTGACATTTCTCTCCTTTATGAAAGTGTTTAGTTGACACCACCTTACATCTTTCAGAAGTGTTTTTAAAAAGAATTAAGAAACATACCTTGGTCTCATATCATTTTGATTAGATTATACCAGCTAAGGAGAATGGGGATAAGAAATGATTATAGTTTCTACATCCCCCTAAATATTGGTACCCATTATTTTACCCAAAATATTTGAAAACTTTACTCTCTCTTTAAATCATTTCTTTCTTTCCATATCTTATCAGATAGATACTTTAAAAAGCCAATTGGTGTTTTCAACCTTCTCTCTGAAAGTCTACTTCAACAGAGCCAACAGTGTCTACTAGCTTCTATTTTCCAAATAACAATAGGCAACATTTTGGCCAATTTTCCTGCCAGTTCACAACACAGACTGCTGTTCTACGGGCTCAGATGTTTTTCTCAGGGCCTTTCTAGATTCCAGCAGCAGTAGCCTGGCTATCTTTCTAGATTCTTCCCATCACCAAGTCATCAATTTACAAAATTTACTATTATTAAATTACTAAAAATTACTATTTTTACAAAAATTACTATTATTAAAAATAGTACCTACTTGTACCCATTTCTACATGTTGCATTTGAAAAACCCCTAGAACAGTAATTTGAACAGGAATTGTGCATTGTTTTTCAAGATTCGATTATTTCCTCTATTGGTTTAGTTTGGAGCTACTCATGTTTCTATAGTCAGGAAAGTCTTGACATGGGCTAAAGGCTATACAGTGGCCTCAGTGATATACATCCTGGCCCCTGCTGGAAGGCTGTGCTAGCTGGGCCTTGTTCTCCTCATTGCCTTTTATCCCAGCTTCCATCACAACGAAAATTGAAATGTTTGCTTGTGTATTGACTGTGAGTTTTCAGGAAAACTATCTGGTAGTAGATCTGGAGCCATTATTTGTCCAAAGAGTCAGCAGTCAGAAAAAAAGAATAGAAAATAAAAAGAAGACAAATATTAGCAAATCCTGATATTAGAGAGGACAATCTGTGACCTGCCATGCTATACTACCTCACTATTCCTCCTTGAACTTCAGACAGTAATAGGTATTTCTTCTCTTTGTTTCCCAAGTTACATGCAGATTTCCACTTGGCCATGTCCAGCCTGAAATCATTCTGAGAAATGTGCATTCCAATATAGTCAGATTGCAAAAATTTTTCTCTCCTTTAATTGTACTTTGTTTTTCTAAGTCTCTCTTCCTTCAATTATAAATGAAAACAAAACAACACAAACAAACCTGGAAATAGATGAAATTCCTAAGCAGGAGAGGATTTGATGAAGTTGAGCAGAATTTAGGGAATCATCAAGGGCTATGAAGAATCCATAAAATAACAAGTGATACACTATTTTCCTTCCTGGATTTAAAGGAGCAAAAAGAGGTGATGATATAATGAAGACTAAAAATAGCTCAGGACTGCAGAAGACGTGCCACCCAACTGGTGTTTTAAACATAAAATGCAGCAGCATTTCCTGAGCTGCAGATGGGCAAAGAATAAGCAGAGAAGACATCTTGCTACCCAATCTGCTGCTCCATTGTCTGAACTCAAGCAGAAGCTAGTATTCAAGAGCTCAGATGATGCAGTCCCTATAGTTTAGATACTTGCTTGGGAAGAGCAAAGATATAGAAGGGCAGGGAATCGAGGTGCCAAAAAAAGTAAAAATAAACAAACAAACAAACAAACAAACAAACTGGGTACAAAGCATCCTGTATTATACTAAATAGTATAAATAGTCTAAGTACTATTTTGCTGATCTGTGTCAGGCTTAGGTACTTGTTCTTAATGTCTACCTGGAGGTTGGAGGTAAAGGAATGAAAGCCTTCATCTGAAATATTGAGACAAGTGCATAAAACCCAGGTGATCTGAAGTTTCAGATAAATGGAAAACCAAGGAACAATTATATTTATCTTCTGGGAAGGGAGGGCACAGGAATACCCTCTCTTTTCTTAGCCTGGGCTATAAGTAGAGGGGAAAAAAAAGGGAGATGTTTCCCTGAGAATTTATAAAGAGAAACTTTCGTTCAAGAAGGAGTGACTAGAATCAATTATATGTCCTATGAAATCCTGAGGAAAATATATTCTAAATTCATCTTAGGTTGATATTGCCCTCTAGGAGCCTAGCAGAAGCAAATTCATATTCTTGCTGAATGAACTCACCTTAGACTCTGTACTAAATGTATTCCAAAAAAAAATGATGGTCTAAGAATCATGAATTCACAATCTCACATTAATTTTAAATAGTAGGAAATAAGTTTCATGATCAGGATTTCACAGAGGAGAGCAGTATTTTAGAACTAATTATTACACCTATTGAATTTGAAACTAACCAAAAAAACCTGAAGTGCTGCAAATAAAAAACAGCAACAACAAAAAAAAACTCCTATCAGGTTTATCCCAAAAAATAATTACATAAATAATTATAATTAACACTATAAATTAAAATAACTGTTGAATCAGAAAACTTAGAATAGCGTTGGCAAGCTAGAAGACAGATACAGCCAAGAAATAAGGGTTATTGTACAAGAGGTCAATGAAGTTCAAGTCTATAGAGAGAAAAACATGTAAGCTAATCAGAGTTCTGAAGGAGAGAGCTAAGGGTATGGGAAACAGTCAATAACAGAAGATAACAAAGGCTAGAAGTTTTCTAGACAAGATTAATAATGTCATTCATATATTCAGGAGGCTCAATAAGCCCTAAAAGTCTACAACAAGATACAATAGTGAGATGGCCCAAAACCAAAGGAAGAATTCAAATGCAGCAATACAAAAGAGATTAATCCTAAAACAAGTAAAGGAATGACAAATACATTGTCAAGTGACTTTTGGAAATAGTATAATAAGATAATGTCTTCAATGAGCAAAGAGAATGCATTATCACCTAAAACTCTACACCGCTAAGAACTGTCCTTCAAAAATAAGAGCAAAATTAAGTATATTCAGAAGAATAAAATCTGAGAGACCTTACTACCAACAGCCTTATAAAGGGTATATTTCATGGAGAAGGAAAATGATACCAGGTGAAATGTCTTAGTGCAAGAAGGAATTAATCAAGAAAGAAAATGTTAAATATGAAGGTTTATAACACTGAATGAATGTGAAAATAATGTCTAATTAGGGACATACAGCCAAATTATAGCAAAATTCTGAAAAATAACATCACAGCATGAAAAAGAGTTGGTGAATAAAATTATTCATGAAGGTATTAAAATACTGACTAAATCTATATATTATTAAGTAAAATATCTATATGTAAATCATTTCAGTAATATTTAAAATACAAAAAACCATGAGTATATTTTTATACAAATTAGAGAGAAAATATAATTTAAAAAATCAATTAATCCAAACCAAGAGAAGGAAAAAAAAAGAAAGAAAGAAAGAAAAATGACCAGAGAAGGGGTGGGGGGAGTAAAGTAACTAGTACCAAATGATCTAATGGAAATAGCTTCAAATTCTTCAATTACTACAGATGGTACAAATAGATCTGATTTTTCAGTTAAAACAGTGAGCAACCATCCCCAAATATATTAGATATAATTCATTTATAAAAGCAACCTCTAAAATATGTTAGTTACAGTGATAGATCAAGCAGAAAAAAAAATCAGTAATTATATAGTAATTTAAACATAAAAATTTTGCAAACAAGATTGGAATATGCATTACTGTTGTAATTAGAACAGAATTAAATTTTTAAAAATGAAAGCCAAACTATTTAAATTATGAAATGACTACACAGACCATTAGGGCTATGGTGGACTTTTTTTCAAATGTGTCTATATTTGCCAAATTTTTGTACAGATGTGTTTGTAATTTGAAAAAAAAATGAAATAAATGTATCTAATTTGGGGACTAACCAAAAGAGTTGTTCAAGAAATACTAGTTTCCTTTCTTCTGCTTATCGGAATGTAATTACCAGTGAGGATATAATATTCTGGGTACTCAAAAAAACTCATTTCTTAATATTTGAAAATAAAATAAAGGAAAAAAGTAAAGGGGTGCTAAACCACTCAGGAATATACTATTATTATTAGAAATATAATCAGTTCCCAGTAACAAAGTAAGTGGTTGACCAGAGTATGTAACATAAGGGGAAATCCTGTACCTGCCACACAGGGTCACTGTAACTGTAAGATGGCATCTTCCTCTTACAGTGAAAGAAATATTATAAAATAAAACAGGATTACATAGTCATCACCAATGTAGTATGACTGTGACTTACATAACAATCAAATATACCTTAAAAAGCATTGTTAACTCTAAATTTTTCTTCATAGTGTAGAGATGGCCCTCCCTTTCCCATCCCAAGGTGACATCTATTTCTAATCATAGCTCTTTTTCTTCTTTCCTTTCTCATTGATAAACCAACAGCTAATGACAAAGGCCTAAGAGGTTTGTGGGACTATTTAGGAGAAACAGGAGAAGTAAAGTTTTGACAAAGCTTATTAAAATATCTCTACCATACACAAGTCCACAAATTCTAATTAGTGAAGCTCAAACTAAAATTACAGGGTGCAATTACTATAACTCCAAAGTTATACTTCTATATCTAGACCCATGCTTTCCACTCCAGGGAAATCATGAAGTCATGATTTAAATTCCACTTCAATTTTCTCATTTGTTTACTGAGAGTAATAGCACCTGAATATTATTTCCCAAGAAGCATGTGACAAACTGATAATGCATAGCCAAAAAGAAAAAAAAGAAAGGCTTTACATTAATAAGCTTAAGCTATTGAGAGTGATAGAAATATGAATAATTTAATCTACAAAACTTTCTGTGTACTCTCAAAGAATGTGAATGCAAAGAGTTTGAAAGTTCTCATAGTTGCTTTCTTCCATTTGTTATCCCTTCTTTAGTGGCCAAAGGAAATATCTTTTGCTGATTAAACAAGGATACATAGGACATGATTCTCATCAAACTTTTTGCTTTAGTATTTTTTAGAAAAGAAATCACAGACCCAGCAGCAATACCAGTTATGTGATCCTCTATTAAATTAAGTTCTGGAGCAGCACAGAGGAATTTAGCAGGGCTTGTCAGACATCCAATTTCATCAGAGCTTGGGTTCTTGACAATAGAGATGTTAAAGATTCATGATTGGGGAAATATCAACCTCATTCATCGTGAGAATGTAGCCTGGGATCTAGCAGCAGTATGACTTGACCAATCATTGACCTCTGGGCCTTTACTATGTATTATCATTTATTTGCCATGAAAGCATAAGCCCCTCTGCCTCAGATCCATTTCTCTAGAAGAAGATATTTATATGAGGATTCTTGAGCAAATGATTTATGGAAAGGTTTCCCTCAGTGGAATCTAGGAGAGAAGTAGGGAACAGGCTTCAACTGAGGGAGAAGCCAGGCAAAGAAGGGGGGTGAGGTGAGGTCTAAGCTTAGCCTGACCTAATCTGGCACTTGAGAATGAATGACAACTTGGGATAACAGGGCTGACCTGTTAGAGGTCCCTATTAGCACTGGCTATGAGCTGCTCCCAAGGGAGGCCTTTACCTCTCCAGCATTTCTGTGTGAGTTATTCTGTCTAGTTAAAGATGATTCTCAGGAGAAGGAGAAGGCTGGAAAAGGTTCCTATCTAATATTCAAGCAGCAGAAGACTAGAGGCCTTGGCCTAGTGAAAGAGATCTGGGTGGGGGAAAGAGAGGGAGGCAGGAAGGTCTGACATACCCTTTCAGTGCCTGACAATGGAGCCACAAAATATAGTGTATTGGGGTTACCCCATTGTTCCAACTGCTTTAGAACCCTAATATGACATGGGACATACTTTTGTGGTCCATTTATCTCCACCTTTAGGTTGGAGGTGTGTGTGTGTGTGTGTGTGTGTATTTTACCTTATACACTAGTCAGTCAATCTGATTTAAGTAGATTGGGGACAAAATCATTTTCATCAGTTTTCCTAAAATAACAGCACTTATAAAGCAATCCCAGGTGGTGGTTCTACTTATTAACTTATTTTTATTGACATTATTTCTTTAAATATAGGTTGGTTTATGGGGTTTACAGTGCTGCTTCTTCTTGGTTCCCATGTAACTGAACCATGAAATGGGAACACCATTTCACATCATAGAAACATAATACAATTTGAGGCAGACCATACATGACCCTTTCTCAAGTACACTTTGATTCCTAGTCACTAGCTTTATTTCTAGCATTCCATGATGCTTGCCAAGTGAATGCCCTACATATTTCAATAACACACAGACAATGTCCAGACAGAATACATTCTGTTTACTAAATAGACTTTACTGGAGAAAATCCACACAAACTGAAAAAGCAACAAGTGTGTTTGTCCCAGCCTATTGCTCAATACAGCCCATAGAATTTGTATCAGGAAGACAGGATGCAGGTTCCAGGAGAGAAACACAGCCTTTGAGTAGTAGAGATTTTGAGTCCTATGTTTGGAGAACAAGTTCTTCATGTAGCTTGATTAGCAGATTGATGATATTCAGGCTTGAAGACTGCAGCTATCCAACATAGCAGAAACATGTTATCTGATCTACTTCTACCACATCAGCTTTCATAGTTGGAGGCAAAATAGCTGGAGTATAGTCTGTAGGTTACAGCTCTTATGATACAGACGAAAGGTGACCTGACTCATCGCTTCGTTTTACTACCAGTTACTGTATTTTGCTCCAGCTAATTTTCACTGAATATTAGAGGAGGTCTAGCGTTATGGAAAATCTGACCTGAGCAAATTAAGATTTTCATATTGTAAAATTAATATTATTTTTAAATGATCTCTTTCTATCTAAGAAGAAGAAACTCAGAATTATAAAATATAGCTGAAAAGAATTTAGCAATCATTTAGTCCAATAACCAGATAACATTAAGATAGAATTTTCAGTAGAGCTGAAAATATAAAGTTCATCATATTCTAAAGGACTGTGTGTCAGTTCAGGTTTTCTGAGAAGCAGATGCCACATGGGATTAGAGGTAGAAGAACTTTTAGGGGAAAAAAGCTTGTCAAGGACAAGGGGAAGAAGTAAGAATAGGCAAGGCAGATGTTGAAACCATTGTGCAATTCTGATGCTTGTGACAGGGAAGAGGTAAAGAAAAATTAGACAGGAAGAACTTTATTCTATAATTCACTTCCAAGTAATTTTCAGCCAGGATGCTGGGACTATTCTTATAGAATTAGCAAATAAAAATGTAGGATGCCCAGTTAAATTTGAATTTCAAATCAATAGATAATGTTTAGTGTAAATTTCTCCAAATATTGTATGCATATTTTCACAAAAAAATACTAATGGCTAATCTGAAATTCAAATGTAATTGGGTTCCCTGCATTTTATCTGGCAACCCTAATTACAGGAATTCCCTGTCAGGTAAGAATGAACTAGCACTAGTACACACCCTTGCCTGGGAATGAGTAAGTGGAGGCTTGATGTAAACATTGTAATAAAAAAGGCAGCAGATGGGGCTGTCAGTCAACTATTCTCCTCACAGTAGGTGATCTTGAAGATTTGAGCAGCATAATTGCATGACTGCCACAAACTTGCTAGACAGCACATGCAAAAATTTGCAGCACTTAGTATGCATATCCTAAGGTTTGGAGACACCTAGTGGTCTAGTGCTTCATTCTTGCCAGAAAAACAAAGAGCCAGGTCTGAGCTGGCCAGCAGGTAATGGATGGATGGAAAAGGAAGGAAGTGACTACTTTGAAACAACTGCCCATTCCGTTTTTATCCTGGCAAAGAATGTGTAGGCATTTTCTGTGAACCAAGGGTAGGCCAGAAAATGACATTTGCCAGTGTAGGGTGATATTTCCATCATCTTTGAATCTGCCCATCAAAGATGACTGCCTGATGCAATGACTGAACCTGGAGTAGAGACTAGCGATATTGTCGTATAAATAGGACAAAACCAAACCAGAGATGCATTACTTAAATCAGCAGGCACATGTGACAGGTCCTAATTAAGAGGTTATCTCCAAGAGCAAAATCTATGAGTCACATCTGATGTGGCAACAAATGGCACCCAGATCTCAATGGTTTATAATAAGAAAACATATTTCTTGTTCTTACATAATGACTGGACTCTAAAACCTCAAAGGTTTTTTCTTTTCTTTTTCTTTTTCTTTTTTTTTTTTTTTGTGGTGCCAGTTACTGAACCCAGGGACACTGAAACACCAAGCCACATCCACAGCTTGCTTATTTATTTATTAATTTATTGATTAATTTATTTATTTAAGATAGGGTCTTGCTAAGTTGCTGAGGCTGGCTTTGAATTTAGGACATAGGATCCTCCTGCCTCAGCCCCTCAATCTGCTGGAGTTACAGATTTGCACCACTGCACCAAGATACAAAAGGTTTTTCATCTGTGTGTCTTATCATTCCAGAATCCAGACTGGAAAAAAAGAAATACTAAGAATACACTGTTCTCATGGCAGAAAGCAGAATCTTGGAGGGTGAGATGAAACACACATACCTTATAGAGCTTCAACTCAGGGCTGCCACATCTGCTCCAACTGATGTTCAAAGCAATCTGTGTGTCCCAAACCAAAGTCATTGGGATGAATTGTCTCTTGGAAGCCACAAAGAAGTCCCATAGCAAAAGGTCACTAATATTAATGAATAGTTGTATACCAATAAAGAGACACCTATTTTGGATTTTAAGGGGTTGAAATGTGTCCCCCCATCTTGAAAACAATATGATGGAGTCCTAATCCTATCCCCAGTACCTCGGAACGGGATTTTATTTAGAAACACTGTCTCTACAGATACAAGCAAAATAAAATGAATGCATAAGTGCTATAATCCAATATGACTAGTATCCTTAAAAAAGAGAAATTTTGGATACAGCAACACATGCCAAGTGAATGCCAGATGAAGATGAAGATATTCACAGGCAGAGGTTAAGGTGATATGTCTACAAGCCAAGAAATAAAAATGCCAATGTCTGCCATAAGCTACCAGAACCTTGAAGAAAAGCCTGAACCAAATCCTCCTCCTCAGGGCTGAGAAGGAACCAACTTGGTCTCAGATGTCCAGCCTCCAGAGCCATGAGAGAACACATTTCTGTTGAGCCCATCCATTTTGTAATACTGTGTTACAACCATCTAGCAAACTAGACAAGAATAGTAATCTAATATATCACTAATTACCAGGAGAAAATACTAGCTTCAAAACTCTGCCAACTGCAGAAAGTATCCAAGCCTGATCATCTTTTCAGCCCACCACAAAAAGGAATGATCATGCTCCTCGCTCCTCTCATTCTTCTTGACACTCCAGCCCTTGAGAGAACAGTAACAATAACACTCCTGATCAGCCTGGGAGAAGCCTCCCATGTACATGAGATTCAGAGTTTTGGTTACTCCACAAAATGCACAATGTTGTTACTAAATTAAGTTTGTTCTGTGGCTTATAGTGACCAGAAGACTTTGTAATGTGACTACATTATAAAACCTAATAGTCTGAGATGTCCTGGGTAATATTGAAGAGTTTTATTCAGGGGGAAGGAAAAAATTATGCCTTCTAGCAGTTTTAAGGAAACAATGAGAAACCAAAAGTAAAGTAGCTATAGTTATATTCAAGAGTTGTGCTTGTTTGAAGAAACACACACTTATTTTACAAATTAAGAAACTTTGACTCAGAAGAATGTAAATGAATTGCTTAAGGTCAAACAGCTAATTAGTGGCAGAGCTGGGACTAGATCCAGATTCTTCACATTCTCTGTTTAATTTCCACTAAACTCTGCTGACTTATCTTGTACACTGCAGAATTATTTTTAGAATATCAGAAGTGCCTTCCTTTTATGTAGCCACATTAGAAGAGAGTTTTGCTGTTTCTTAAAATGTAAAATATAGAATAACCCCATGACCTAGCACTTCCACTCCTCATTAGATATCCAACAGAAATAAAAATATGTCTTCACGAAAATGTGAATACAACTCTTCATGGAAGCAGTATTTTATAACAGTCAAAAGTCTGGAACCATCCAATGTCCACGAACAGATGAACACAAAATATAGTCACCACGTAATAGAATATTATTCAATAATAAAAAGGAATGAAATTTTACTGCATGCCACAATGTGGATGCTTCTTAAAAATCTTATGCTAAATGAAAACGCAGGTCATTACAGATCACACATTCTATGATTCCATTTATATGAAATATCCAGAAGTACAGACAGAAGATTTCATGAACAGGAAAAATGTGAGTAAAAAGGGTGACTTTTAACAGGAATGAGATTTCTTGTTCAGAATGATTATAACATTCTAAACTTACTGATGATTGTACAACTCTGCATATACTGAAAACCACTGAAATGTGCAATTTAAATGGAAAGACTTTATAGGATAATGAAACGTATCTTAGTATGGATATGCATTTTTATAAAAATTATAATCATTCCATATTTTAACATATCTTTTTCATGAAAGAAACAGAAATATTGGAATCTTTTACATATTTTAATCTTCCCACAGTTCATTCTCTCTTGGTCTGTAACTTGGACAAAACCTTAAAACAGACTCAGCTGAACGTGTATTATTTGGTTCAATAAAGATTTGACTCACTACAAACACAGGAAGGGCAGCCTATCAGTTTATATAGAAGAAATTACACTGAGCTTTTCACACTAAAGCCAGTATTTTCACCACTCCAACAAATGTTAGTGAACCTGAATTTATATCTTGCCCTCTTTACCAGCTCAGCAACTCATAAATTCACGTCTCATAACTTAGCCCTTAAAAGCCTTACTCTCAGTAGACATCATTGATGAGTTAAGGCTTAAGATGTGATATTTTAACATTTGAAGAAATAATGACCTTTAGATACCCAAAAGAATGTGAAATGGTAATTCTTTCTCCTTCTTTTCTTCAAAAAACTGTCACAGTCACGGGAGGATAGTACATAATCTTAAGAAGTATACTTTCAAAATATCATATCTGTTTATTCACCAAGTTATGAAGATTAACACTTTCTATAATTTGATATATATCTGTAGATAGTAAAATATTATGAACATAAATCATGGCAGAAATGTTTTGAAAATTAACACCATGAAATTCAATCATCTATGATATCTTAAATCCACAATGAGATCCTTACAACTTTTTCTCCTCAAGGAGAAGGTCATCCAGGAGAAGCTTCTAAAGGACTTTGTAGGAAATCTTAGTGACAAAGGTACATAAAATATACAGAAGGTAGTTGGCAAAGTGTACTGGAAAGGTATTCTAAAATCAATACAGATAATGTAAATAATTTTACTGACTCAAAATACCTCATATGTTTATTATGAAGATATTTTTAGATTCTGTTTGACCTTGATGTGTTTTTAGCAACATTGATTGCTATTACCAGGGCAAAATTCTTCTTTCCCTTGGTTCTGTAACCTTACGCTATGTCTTTTCTAGGAGTATATTTTTCTCTGCGTTTCCTTTCACTTGTTCTTCCATTTTCTCTCTCTGTTTCCTAATGGTGTTATAACAAACTGCGGTAAGAATCAGTCCTTAAAATAGCACAGATATACTCTCTTACAGTTCTGGTAGCCAAAAGCTCATAATCAGTTACTGTCCCCAGCCAGCATAGGCAGCCAAACTAGGGTCGCTCTAGTGAATTTCCTAAGGTACCAAATAAAACACAGACACACAATTTACCTTTAATTCAAGCCTTGGATGGCTCCTCTGCCCTTGGCCTCAAGCTTCCCAAATGGGAGAGTGAGGAATGTCACAGGAGAGGCTGAAGAGAGGGTGGGGGAGAGGGAGTGAGAGGGAGTAAGAGTGCTAACACGTTTGGGATTGGTCTTTTATTGGGGGCACTCTGATTCTTTAGAAATTTCCATTCAATAAAGGTCAAGAGGGGCGGGGTTACAAGGACAGGTAAGGTAACTCGACCCCTGGGGCTATAGGAAGGCATGTCTATGCATGAAGACACTTTTGGGACATTTTTACGACTTCCAAGATGAGGCCACCATCTAGGGCCACTTGATGTGGCCAGATCACAGGAAGTGACTGACAGAGCCTCACCAATCAGGGAAGGAAAATGCTGGTCACATGGCATGTTGGCCTCCCACAAGACTAGACTGGGTCCTTCTGGAGGCTCTGAGCATCTGGAGGCCTCCCACATCCTTTGGCTCCTAGACTGCTTTCTCCATCCTCAGGCCACTGATGGAGCATTTTTAAATCTCTCAGTGTCCTGCTTATTTTTACATCACTTTGTCTGTGACTGACTCTTCCCATGTCCTATGTTCCTCTAATAAGGGTGCTTGTGATTGCAATAAACCTACCTAGATCATTCAGGAAACTCTCTTCATCTCAAGATCCTTAACTTAACCATGATGCAAAGTCCTTTTCTATACTAGGCATATATTCACATATTTCAATAATTAAATCTGGGTAAAAATGGGGGTATTTACTCAGCTTACCACACTTTCATTTCCTATATATCCTATTATCTAACTTGCAACTAGAGACACTTTTTTTACATGTTGCTATAAGTTATAAATTTAGTTTCTTAGTCTGGTCCAAATACACTGGATAAATATAAAAATAAATTATTAAATAATTATGGTGACAGCAGTCATCCTGTGATCCTCATATTAGAAACTTGCATCTAGTATACTTCCATTAAGTTGACTGGATCACCGGATTGGGGTAGAAAAATAAGAGAGAGAAGCCACATTGAACAAGAATATATTATAGTATGCTTCATTCAGTGCTTTCTGTGAAAAGATGTTAAATCATAATATATGTACTATCAGGATCTACAAAATGGCCCTATAACTTATATCAATGGATTTATTATATGGTAGATAATTGTAACTGGATTTTCTATCAAAAAATTAAAATTCCTTTTAGCATACCATTTGTTTTAGCATACCATTTGTTTTCTTTTTTTGTGGTGCTGAGGATCCAACCTAGGGTCTCATTCATGCTAGGTAAGTACTCTAAACTAAGCTATACCACTTACCCAGAATTCTGTTTTCTATGTTTTGTTCTTTTTTGAATTTTAAATGTCAATATTTTAGTATTTGGGCATTGATCACTGGTTTCCACTGTGTGTGTACGTGTGGGCCAATAAAAGACTTTAGAGGATTGCTTTCCCTTTCTGTATTCTAGAACAATAGAAAAGCATAAGCACTTTATATTTTTAAAGTTTTTTGCAGAATTTCCTTGTGAAATCTAACCATTGCTTTTTGGTACTGAGGATTGAATCCAGAGACTCTCTAATACTGAGTGACTATCCCAACCTTTTTCTTTTGAGACAGAGTCTTGCTAACTTGTTGAGACTGGCCTGAAACTTTAGAACCTCCTGCTTCAGCCTGCTGAGTTTCTGGGATTACAGGAGTGTGCCACTGGACCTGGCTCAACCATGACTTGTTAAACATAGTTCTTTAATAAAGTTTACTCTGTGGTAAACTAGTCTACTTAGTCATCTTTACTGTGGTCCAATAAATTATGTTTTTATACATAATCTCTAGAGAAGAGTTTGTTTCATTTATGTTATTTTATTATATGGGCATAGATTTGTCCAAAACAGAATGTTAGTTTTTATTAAATAAAATACCAAACTTGGGATTACTAATAATGAAACAGAATATGTGCCTTTTGATTCTCACCAAAAACATTTAGTCAAATTATCAATGAAGAAACAATGTCTTTTAATGTAGAACATTCTATAAGAAAATTGGTCTGACATCCTCAAAAAGGTCAATATCAATGAAAGACACCCCTTTCCATCAAATGCATGTATAGAGACAATCATTATTCTTGTATAAAAAAAAAAAACAACAAATGGACATGGCTGATAATCGAAGGCAATGTATGAATTATTTATTCTGGAACAAATTATTTATTCTGGAACAAAAAAATACACACATAAGAGCAAAATTTTATAATGATCACTTAAGTAAAATTATGAAAACTGAATATGGACTTACATCAAATCAAATAAATACTGAATCAAGTGAGATTTCTGGTATTCGGTCATAGTAACATAGTAAGATTTGTCTTCTTAGGAGACACATGCTGGAAGTTTTAGGTGGTAAAGAGTCATGATATCTGATAATTACATTTAAAGATACACACACACACACACACATAGATTCAGACAAGACAGAGAAACTAAACACACCATATTTGTTAGCCCCTCATAAACTTATGTGCAAAGTGTTTAAGTTTTCATTTAATATTCTTTTATCTCTTTTATGGCTTTAAAATTTTTCAAATAAATATTTGGGGAAAAATATTCCCTGATGGTAAAATTCAAAACAAATCCTCTCATGGGATAATGATTTGACTTTTGCCACTTCTTAATTTGCATAATTTCTCACTATTTCTTTCAACTTGATTAGGCCAAGTAGGGGTTCATCTCTTCTTTGCGTTTGAATTATCAGATTTTAAAAATTGTTTTTAGGTGTAAGTAACTAAAACTTCTCTTTCTCATTATTTTATGATTATTAATTCCTTCCTATTTATTTTATCTGGCATTGTGTATTTATTTATTGCAGTGGAAAAACAGAATACAGAAATTATTTTGAGAAATAAGAATTCTGACATTTCAAATAATACTTTGTATGTTCAATGACATTCAATTTACACAAGAAAAAAATTTCAAACCTTGTGACTTAAAAAAGCTTTCGAATTATATAAGTCACAAATTTTGAAATTTAAACACTTCTTTTCATTGTGAATATGCTCAAGTATTTTGAGCCTTCTCATAAATTTGCAAGCCATTTTAGATTGTAATATACTCTTCCAGAACATTCAAATATACATGTTTTTTTTTTGTGATCGTTATTGTTCAACATTTCCCCATATAATTTTATTAGCTTATCTCATCTTGAGGTTCAATAACACACTGCTAGATTAGTTTTTAAAATAAAAATATAAAAACAAGAAGATGATACTCTATTTTTACCTGAGAGAACTTAAAAAATGGAGTTTTATCTTCTTTCTTTATAAATATCTTTCAAAAATAAGCCTTGGAGAACTCCATATCATATTATTTGGGGAGTAATAGGGCTATTTTTGTTTGATCAAAAGATCTATCCTCCTGACACAACTGTTCATATTGCTTAGACGCATTTCAACATTTTTGTTTGTTTTGGTTCTTTGGTCCATTTTATCTTCAAGTAACCTGACAATCCATCTTCAAAATCTATACCTCAATTCCAAAACAAAGATAATTTGTGCCAATTATTTCTAAATGGGATTCTTATTCCTTTATCACTTATGTCTTTTGTCCCCCCACCACTAAAGTCAGTGTTATACATTTAATGTTAAAGTAACAAAATATTGGTTGATTTTTAATGTTCTGCTCTTAATCATTTATATCTGGAGTATAATCTATTTAATTGGACCTACTTTTTTTGCTGGTATAATTTGCTTGCTGACTTAATTATTATACTTTTGATATAATTATTATTATACTTTTGGATTCAGAAATAAAAGCAACATGGAGATAACATGGATAGGGATTTTATGAACCGCGGTTCTAGGAAGACTCCATTATTCAAATAATCTTCTATTATTGATTAACTCAAATGCTCTGACACTGTTGTTTGTTACCTATAACATCATTTAATAATTGGTATGTTGACAGTGATATCTACTGTGAGTCAGATACTTCAGAAATTTTTTCTAAAAGCTAATTTTGGTGGAAAAGATAGAGAATGTAAAAGGCCTGAATACTTATGATATAAATGATGGAGAAAAGTAACACAGAAGAATGAGAAAATGTACCAAATCATTTTTATATTTTAGTTAAGCTACCAACAGGAAGAAAACAGCACGATGAAAAGGAATGAAGAAAGTATAAAGAAGGGAATATTTACAAATTTGTGTGCAGGAATTAAGTAAACTAATGACAGAAAATAGTTATCATTCCTAGATCTGGAGGGATTAGCTGAAGGGAAATCCTCATTAGCTTGCTGGGCCTACCAGTTCAAATCACCAGAGACTGGGTGGTTTAAACAATAGAAATTTTTCTCACAGTTTTCCATGATAGAAGTCTGCAAACCCAGAGTGGGTGGAGTCCTTCTGAGGACCATGAGGAAAGAATGTGTTCCAGACCTTTCTTTTAAACTGGTGGATAACTGTCTTCTCCCTGTGTCTCATCTTATCTCCTCTTTCTACATTTACCAGATTCCCAGAGAGCTATAGCTGTAGGAAACTGGTTGCCTAAGAGAAGCCCTAAGTATGGGAATGATGCTTAATGGGTAACTCTATCCCATTAAGAAAGGATCCAGGGATAGTGCTACCCTACATTTTGTCATTCCTGTCCTCTGATTTCTTAGGGTTTACAAAGCCCAGCTGGAAACACACAGTAGACAGCCTATATGGTTTCATTCTTTGAAGCTGGTCTTTCAGAGAACAGAACAAGTAGAAAAAGAAGAAGGGTGGATTTGAGGTGGCCAAAAGAGATTATCTAGCACAACTTAACAACAGAGAAGTAACTCTTGGACCAGAGTTCAGGAAAAAGGGAAGAATAGTTGTATAAGGGGATCTGTGATTTTTTTTTTAATAAATATCCTTTCAAAACCAGGTTCTGAAATGCCTTCAAACAAAATTAAAGGACTAGAAGGTGAGAATCAGAGCAAAAGTGAATTACAATTACTTGCAAAAGTCTCTCTTTTATTAATGGGCTACATGAAAAGCAATCCATGAATTTTTGGTAGTATTCACTTTAAATTAAACTATATTTAGGCCCAAAAGTTATCTGACACAACCAAAGAAAACATCTATGAATCACTACCTGATCCCCTTCACATTCCATCCCTAAACTCCTAATATTGCAAAATTATGTTATATTAAAAAAATTGTGTGTATCTATTCTAATGCCTAGGTTAGAAATTGGGTAGTAAACAAAAGACTATAGACCAGTTAAATTTAACAGTGGAGTTTATTTGAGCAAAGAATGATTTATGAGTTCGCAGGCTCAGAGAATTCTACCTAGCAGCATGAACAGTGAGCTCTTACACGTCAGGCATACAAGCAAAGTAGAGAAAGCACACCCAAATGTCTATACCTAGGTATTTGCTTTACCAGAGCCTGATCTGATCAGTTAGCTGCCTGAAACTGGCAGAAAGTTGAATGCTTGTGATTGGCTACTTATTACAAAATTAATTAAATAAATGCTGCATTAGGCTTCAGTTTGTTTAAGGGCTAAATCAGATTTCAGTATATGGAAAAGGAACTTGAAAAAAAATGGAGACAGTCTTAGACTAATGGCCTCCTCCTCATTTACTTTAATAAGGGCAACTGAAGCTCAAGAGAGATTAAATGTAACATTTTACATTAATTGTTGAGTAAGATGAGAACTCAATATTTCTTGCTCCTCGTCCTTGTTTGTGTTTTGTTTGCTTTTTATTTTTTGACCACAATTTTCTACCCAAAGACCAATGCCAGTATAAATTTCTTTCAGTCATGCAGTGAAGTTTTTATTATTTTCAGAGCTAAATTACTGACTCCCTGAAGTGAGAACTGTGCCTGCCTTATTCATTACAACATCTCTTACCAAAACAGTGTCTTGCATACCTTATAAAGGAATAGATAATTCTTGACTATCAGTATTACTTAAAACCTAAGTCACTCCCAATATTATAATTTCAAGTAAGTAATAGCACCAAGGAGAATGAAAAGAAGAAAATGAGATCTTTTCAATATTTCTTATAACTAAATCCAGAATAGGAAATCATGTAAAAATAATGCATATTTTATAAAATAATTCTCATAATCCTTATCTCCCTTAATACACACAGTATGTTTGTGTGGGGGGGAATGTATCCCTTTTCCTCAATGATAGATATTAAATTGTAACATTATTGTTTCCTTCTTAACTATATTTGGTAATGTGGCCAGGGTTAATGAATTATAGTCTATCTAAACGCTTACACCTTACAGAAATGCAACTCTTAAGCGAATCAATTTAAACAAATGAAGAATTTTCAATAGGTTAATTTACTTGTATATGTTAAATCTTGAAGAGAAGTCTAGGCTAGGACCCTGCTTATGGTTTATCACCAAGATTATAAGTGTAATTTCCATAAAAACAAATTGCGACATGTTTAAGCTTGTGTGAGTGATCCAATTTTCCATAATGTTTTTATTGGCACAGTTGGAAACTATACAGCCTACTTCATTTCAATTATTAGAATCATTCTGACTATTATTCTACCCACAAGGACCATGGTAAATGCTTTCTGTGTGCACACTAAGTTTGATTTCCGCTAGCAGCTGTTCATTATAAAGAAAATGATTCTGATGCCCTGTATTCCACAACACTTAAAACTATTTGGCAACCAAAAGGGCTGTTTTCCTTAGTCTTCAGTGTAAACTTTTTTTCATTTTCAATTGTTTCTCAGCTATTTTATATATCTATTGAATTGTCTCAATATGGTTCTTTAGTAGAAAATGGCAGATTTCAGTTACCTATGCAAAAACTGTTTTACTTGACCCAAGCTCTGGGTAATAACAATAACATAGAAACTCCTAAAAGAGAGTAAATTACCCAAAGCAGCCCCTTCTTAGGGGCACTTTGCCTATAAGTGTTCCTGCCCCTTTCTGAAGGAAGGTTGGGCCTGTTGCTATTCCAATAAGAATTTCTATTTGAAAAAAAAAAAAAAAACTTATGTGAAATCTTAAAATTTTACTCTACCAGATATATTAATATTATTATAATTATAATTTTTGATGAAAAGCCTCTTGGTACCCACAGGGACATTTCAGAAATACCTATCAGACCTAAAAGTATGAGTGTCAGGAGGACCTTTTATCCTCAGCTGCTTCTCCTTGATCCATACAGGCTTAATCTCTGCTTTTAATAATGCTTGTGCTGGAAGTGGTTTGTTCCCCACAAAAAATTACGGAGTGGGATTTCTGAACCTGGGGTTGGGGTAAAAAGATATGTCCCAGATATTGCAATTACACTTCGGAAAATATCTTCCACTTGAACAATCATGTAAATTATTGTTAAGGCCTATAGTACTACAACTGAATTTGCCTAAGTGCATTATCAGTTATTGTGAACAAAACAAAAACCTTCTTTTTTTGGTGAGAAGTAACATTTTTCCTCTGGAAAACTTTATTCCATGCTTCTAAGAACTCCCACAGGGTCAAATTATCCTTATCTGAAGACAGTATGATTATATATCCTTATCTGAAGACAATATAATTATAAACACACACACTTTAAGAATGCCACCAAAAGACCATTGGAACTGATAAATTCAGTAAAGTTGCAGGATACAATATCAACTAGTAGCATTTTCATACACCAATAACAATATTACTGAGAAAGAAACTTAAAAACAATTCCGCTGACAATAGCTGCAGAAAGAATTTAAAATTCCTAGGAATATATTTAACCAAAGAACTGAAAGACTTCTACAATGAAAATTTTAAAAGTCTAATGAAAAAATAAAATAAAATAAACACACACACACACAGAGTAAAAAATACTTCCCATGTTCATGGGTTGGAATAGTTAATGTTGTTACTACCCCAAAGTGATCTATAGATCTGATACAATTTCCATCAAAACATCAACAAACCAGGGAAAACAATTCAAAAATTTATTTGTAAGCACAAAAAGATCTCAAACAGTCAAAGCAATCCTGAGAGGAAAGAAAAAGGAGAAAAAAACCCAGAAGGCAGCACATATATGAATTCAAAATATACTGCAAATCTGTAGCAATCAAAACAGCTTGGTATTGGAATAAAAACAGACACAGAGACCAGAGAACCATATAGAATAACAAGAAATAATTTCATGCATTCAGCACCAACTAATTCTTGACAAAGGCACCAAAAACCTCCACTGCAAAAGAACAGACTATATTAAAGGTGATCTAGGAAACTGGATATCCATATGCTAAAGACTGAAGCTTGACACCTCTCACTTTCCCTGTGTAAAAAAAAAACAAAAACAAAAACAAAATGGATCAGAGACTAAAGTAAATCCTGAAACTATGAAACTGCTAGAAAAAAACATAGAGGAAATACTTCAAGATATTGATAACAGAAACAATTTCTTGGGTAAGATCCAAAAACACAGGAAACAGAAGAATAGACAAATAGGATTTGCACAGCAAAAGAAACAATGGTGGTGGTGGGGGGGGGAGTTGCTAACTATTCATCTGACAAATAATTAAATACATAGTATATAAAAGACTTTTAAAACTCAACAACACAAGACCAAAGTATCAGATTTAAAATCCAGCAAGATAATGAATAGATATTTTCCCCAAAAAAATTAAATGACCAATAAATTCATGAAAAAATTATCATCAGTAATAATCAGGGAAATGCAAATCAAATTGCAATAAGATATTATCTCATCTTAGTTAAAATGGGTATTTTCAAAGAGACAAAAAATGACAAATGGTAGTGATGATGTCATAATTATTTGTGATATTGTTATAGCCACTATGGAGATCAGTATGGCATTTCCTGAAAATCTAAAAACTCATCTATCATAGGATTCAGCTATACAACTTCTAGGTATATATACAAAGAAAATAATATAAGAGAGATAACTATTCTCATGTCTACTGCAATACTATTCACAATAGCTAAGATATAGAATCAACCTAAATTCTCAACAGATGAATGAACACTGAAAATGGAATACATGTACACAATAGAATGTTATGATGGAATGATATGATGTTACAGGTGGAACTGGAGAATATTAAGTAAAATAAGCTATTCAAAAAAATACCACTTTTATATTTTAACTATAAAAATTTACAAGGTAAAGAATGATAATTCATTACATGTGTACTGTGTGCAATGATAAAATCAGTGTAGTGCTTAACACATCATAAGCACATACTGCATATGTGCTTAGAATTCACAACATGTTGTATTTGGGTTTTAAAATTATTTTCTTGGTAAGTTACATATATAATAATTGAGACACTTTGAATTATGTCCTACATTTGCTTATCTTTAAATTCTATAGCCTTATAATCAAATTCATCAAAAATTTATAAAAGCAAAATGAAAGAAAATGCAAATAAATATTTTTCCACATACACATGGAATGCAGGGGAAAGAAGGAAAGGGAGAGACAGAATGACTATATATGTATTTGTGTCATGGATATAATGTACATGTATCTCCTGTAAGGAGCCATTCCCAATTTTTGTTAATCCAATATTGCTTCATTGAACAAACTTGTACATGCCACATCATAGATATGCAAGCATTAGTATACATTCTTATTTGGTCTAACATAGAATCACTGCATCCAAGAATATATGTATTTCTAAGATTTTTAAAGAGAGTATCCATAGAGGTACAATTTACATATCACTCTATGAGGGTGCCTGTTTCCCTAAAACCCTATAGCAGTCTTATAAAACTCTTGTTGTGGGACAATCATTTTAGGTGAGATATGATTGTTAGTTACAATAATGTCAATAATGCTAATGATAAGTAGCAGAATAATGACATTCATACTGAGAAATCTGAAAACAGTGACTTCATATTTGTCAGTGTGGGTTTCTCATATATATTCATGAGAAAGGTTTCTAATAGCTTTAGAGACAAAAAGAAAGATGAGAACATTTTCTGAGTAAAGGATATCAGACACTGAGCTAATTGTTTTGCAGATATTATCTAATTTGACTCTTAAAACAAATCTACACAGTAGTTATTGTTATTTACATTTTACAGATAAGAAAAGGGAGGATCCTAAGAGGTCAACTCACTTCAGATCACACTGATCTTCAATAGTTCAGTCATGTTTGTACCTGAATAGATATAACTGCAAAAGATATTCATTCTATTAGAATGTAATGCTAAGGAGTGGTGGAACAGCACTGTTTCTGTACTATAGCATATATTTTGTTATATTACTAGCATTTGTGAATGCATATTTTATTTGACGGTATTTATAAATCATGTGTTTCCTTCTCAGAATAACTGGTAGTGCAAAAATGCTTCCATATGCTAGAAGTTTGTTGTGTGCTTTTGATAAGGGAGAGAGAATGTCATTCTGTAGTTTTCCTGCTTATAATCACTCAACTACAGCATGTATAAATTTAGAAATGGTATTCCCACAAAACTAACTCCAACCAGCTTTCCATTCCTGCTGTCCTCAAATGATTGATAAGGTTATATATGCAATTCAGTACTTTCACAAAATAATATATTTTTAGGCCTCAATTCATTAGTTATAGAAGTAAGAGAAATTTGCTAATTAAATAATTAATATTTAAATTTCCAAATTCATAAAAATTTAAATTCTAACCTTTCAATAATAAATTAATAATAAATAATTTTTATTTCTTGTCAATAATTAGTAATAAAAAAATTTTATTTCTTGTCATTCTCAATTCAACTTTCCCACTCAATAACTATTGTCACTTTTAAAATTATAAATAAAATTTCTTGAAATAATTTTCCTCCCATCTATTAAATGGTTTATAAAAAGTTAAGGATTATTTTGACAATTGTGCAAAATATACTATGTAAACTACTTAACACCTCTTTTTTCAGCTAGTGGTAATTCTATAAAAGAAAGTTCTCTGAGTTAGGAGTCAGAAGACTGAGGTTTATATCAACCATGGTGTGGCCTGTCCATTACCAATATTGAATGTAGATAAACCACTTTAAGCGGAACTTAAATTACTTATGTGTCATAAGGCCAGTTAAAGGCAGTTTGGAAATTCCTTTTAAATCCATGGAATTTAGGAATGTATTACTTGCTTTTCTACTCTCACTATTTTTTCCAGAAAAAGTAAAATGTTCCATTTATCTCATTCATGTAGTGTTAAGTTGCTTTCTACTTTCAATATCCATTCATTGTTAAAATCACCATCAGAAGGTGGAGTATACAGCCTAAAATCTCTAAATAAAAAGATAAGAAAATGCCCATGAATTAGAAAGACCATGATTTCTTAATCCTTCTCCTCTGATAATACGTAAATACCTCTGGACAAAGCATTTATATATATATTGTTCAAAGTATAATGGTTTCATACAGTGAACTAAAAAATTTTACATAAATATCTATCCTGAGAGCTTATAAATAAGTTAGAAAAATTCTAGATATGAGGATATCATTTTAAACATATTGTTCAATACTCAAAATCGATAATCTACTCATATTTTCCAATTCATTTTTATAAAAGAGAAACAATCCTCAAAATATTTTTACCTTTCCTATGGTTGTATTTTGCTGAACTTTGTAAAACCATGTAGAGTTGCATAATATTAATTTGCCAATAGATGTTTGATAGAAATATATTGCAGTGATTATGAGAAGGTCTCTTGTCTGAATGTCATAAAATAAACTATTAACATAATGCTCTCCATCATAAGCACATACTGCATACCTACTATATGCAAGGTACTAAGATAAATTCTCTAATAACACATTAAAGGCTATTGTATATAGTTTTGAGCACTTTATAATCCAGTTGTACCATATAAATATTCAGAAATAACTAAAACATAAGTATGTGACAGTCACTAATATAGACATAAAACTTAGAATCAATAGGGCTATGAGAAATGGAGGTTAAACTCCTTGAGACTATCAGGTCTACTTGGCAAAAGTAGATTGATTAATTCTGGAAGAATATGTTGATTTTTTAAGCAGAATATAGAAGGCATTATATCATATGAACTGTGATAACTTCATTTGTTGAAATTTAATTGTTTCACTTAGTTGTTCAATTTTTACATGTTTCCTTTGGCCTTTGCATCCTATCCACTTCAATCAATGTTAACAATTTTATTTGCGTTTTGTTTAAAAGCTGTTCATTAAAGTCATGAGTAGAATAAGAATACTAATTTCCTTTTACTTTTTGGACACTACATTTGTATTTCCTAATGTAGTAAAAGAATTCTTAGAAATAAAATAAGAAAACTGAAACTATTTGTATTTAATAGGCTTGTCTTCTGTGAAAATCAAGAGATAGGAAAAATTGATCATGCAATCAATAAAACCCAATAAAAGTATATATATAGAAAAGTTTCCTTATGTAAAAAATAATAATTAATTTTTAAAGTATAATGGAAATCTCATTTATAAAATAAGATTTTTAAAGTGCATAAGTATAACAACCGTAAGTAATGTACACATATGCCCATGACTACACTCGAATCTAGTGCATTATAATAGAGCATAGTGATTATGCTAAAAATAATAAAATTCAATTGAGTAAAGTGGTAAGTTGAGGGAAATGTTTGGAGCATCCTAGGGAAACCAGATATTACCAGAGTCTGTAGTATCTTTGTGTAAAGACTACCAAATGGCTTTAGCAAATAAGGAAGGAATCAGTTCAATGGCCTAAATCTACTCCTCTATTTGCCCTAGTTGTTTATTATTCTGAGTTGAAAAATACAGTATGTCTTAGCAAATTTTCTGTTACTATATACCAAGATATCTGAGACTTAGTAATGTATAAAAAATTAAGGTTTGTTTAGTACATGGTTCTGCAGGCTAAGAAGTACAAGAGCATGACACTAGCATTTGCTTGACATCTTGTAGGGGCCTCTTTGCTATATCATAAGTGGCAGAATATATCACATGATGAGCCAGAGCAAGCATACTACCTCAAGTCTCTGCTCTTCTGCTTACAAAGGTACAATTACAATCAGGGGGACCCTCCACCACAATATCATCTAATTCTAATTATGTCCCAAAGCCCACCTCGAAATATCAAGATATGAATTTGGGGGATTAGGTTAGACATTAGTCCATTTTCTGTTGTCATAACAAAATCCCTGAGGTAGGGAAATGTGTAAAGAAAAGAGGCTAATTCAGCTTACAATTTTGGAAATGGCAAGTCCATGATCAGGCAGCACCTTTAAGTTGGTCTCTGGTGAGGATACTCCAGGCTGGGTCATAACGTGGAAGATGGCCACATGGCAGGAACATGCGTGAGATGGAAATTTCACAAGGTAAAAATAGAAGAGGGATTGGAGAAGGGCCAATTGCTTTTCTACAGAAACCCTCTTAGGAGAACTAATCAGGGTCTCACAATAACTATTCCATCAGAGGGCAGCATCCCCAACAACCCCACATCTCCTATTAGACTCTGCCTCTTAAAAGTTCCATCACCTCCCAACATTACTACATGGAGGACCGAGTCACAGCACATGAACACTGAAGGGATACCATCAGACTATATCCAAAGCACAACAGGTTTCCAGTGAGTGGACTTTTCGGGGTCACACTGACCCCATACATAGCAAGGCACAATCCTGAATGACCAGAGTTAAAATGCCCAGATTACTTTTGTGAATTCTAGCATGGGAGGTTTTTGAGGCTTTTCAGGAAGTTTTGAAACAAGGAACTAGTAGAGCAGAAATCTGAATGGAAAAGGAAATGAAGCCTGAAATTGTGGAA
Source organism: Marmota marmota marmota (assembly GCF_001458135.2). NCBI lineage: Eukaryota > Metazoa > Chordata > Mammalia > Rodentia > Sciuridae > Marmota > Marmota marmota. The sequence continues at coordinate 2,137,993 of NW_026000019.1, forward strand.
CGAGGACAGCACAGACCGCAGTACGTGCCACACAAGCATGCTTCCACCCAGCCTAACTGGGAGTCGACAACCTTTCCTAGAATACTGAAGAGCTGCCAAGATTGTATTTGTGCCAAGGGGAGCAAAAGGCTCATATAGGCACTCACCCTCCCTTCCTGTAAAGAAAGAGTGAGCGTGGTAGTGTGAGCAGAGAAGAGCAAGCTGATATGCAGAAAACAACCATCATCACTAACATCTTTAAATTCCTTGTAATCCTAATTAGTTTTGTTTTCATGAGTCCAGGATCCAGACACTATTTGTTTTTCTTCTAATAGAACTTTCTGTTAGAATGAGGTTCAGGTTTGTGCATCAGCAAAAATAAGTGGCTTTAGAAAGATAATTATTTTATTTTCATTTAGTCCAAGGAGTGTGAGGATAAGCAATTCAGGTCTGTCGTGCAAGTGGTGTGGGCTTCAGAGATCCAGTCTCCTTTTATTTTTCTGCTGTATCATTTCCAGTGTCAGATGCCGCATTTCCTTGTGCTATATATAGTATTTTAAAACTAGCGCATCTAGCCCTTAACTATGTAATGTTCTCTTATTATATCTTGTTCTCCAGTCTGATAGCTCAAATTGTATTTGAAGTTTCTTCAAGGCTTTGTCAGATATATTTATATAACTTAGAAAATATTTATGGTATAGTAGATAGAATCCTGCAGTAGAAACAAATACACATTATGGACTTCTCTGTCACTTGCAAGCGTGCTTAGTAAATTAAGGTGAAACTGTTTCTTGTCATACTAAAATGGCAGCATAGTAGCAAAAATGCCCATCTCAAAAAAATATGGTGAAGATCACATAAAATGCACACGTGGAGGAGAAAAAAATTACCAAGAATGTTTTTAATAATTGATTGAAAGTATAAAAATAATGAGAAAAAGATGAAGAGAGAAAAGGAGGTGAAGGAAAGAAAGGAATGGGAAAAGAGGAGACAGGGAGGAGGAATAAAGTATACAGAAGCAAAAATCAACTAAGGAGAAAGGGAAAATTTTTTTCTCATGAGATCATCATATTATTTTACAAATACTATAATTTCAGTATAATTCAATAGACTTAGTATCATTTAGTCATTCAAGTTGCCAAATCATCAGAATGCAAGTCATGGGATAAATGTGCCTTTGATATCTTAAATCTAGGAGATTGTGCAATGTATTTTCTCATTGGGTTATAGAGTTAATAAACGTGGAAGATGTGGATTTCAAGTGTGCAATACAAACTACAATAGGCAGAACTCTGAAGGTATCTTACCAAAACTCCCCACTTCAGGTTACTTAAAGAGGTACTAATCTGTGAACGGTGCTGCAAATGGAATTAAGGTCATAAGCTTTATGATGAGAGTACATTGGAGGGTCCAGGTTAACCAAACCTAATCACAATAAGCCCTGAAAGCTGAAAACTTACACCTGTTAAAGTCAGAACAGACACAACCAAAGAAAAAATAGGGCTGAAGAAGTCAGAATAGAGTTCTGAAGGAAACTGGAGGCAGAGTTACTTGTTCTGAGATGTGGGGTCCTTGTGAGAATCCTAGGAGGGCATAAAAATTCATGGAAAGTATGGGAAGGAATGTGAGCATCCTCTTGGAACCTCTAACCAATATCCAACTAGAAAATAAGAATGTGGCCTCAGAAACAATAGGAATTGAATTTTGCCAACACCTTAAGTGAGTTTGGAAGCAAATTATTTTCCTTTTTTTTTTAAAATGGTACACATTAGCTTCTTTATTGAAGATGCAACTCAGACCCATTTATATATGAAAAGTGTGAAATGACAAAAATACATAATGACCCTTTAACCTTTTGGGAAGCAAATTCTTTAGCAGAACCTCCAATAAGAAAAGTAGCCCTGCTTTAGCAATTTGGTGAGATACTCCATAACTCAGCAAGGCCCTATCTTCAGAGTATTAAATTAAATTAAATTAAAAAAAGAAAAAAGAAATCCTGTAAATTTCTTTGTTTTAATTTAATGATAGCCATGTTTGAGTTCTCATAATTAGAACTAAGAAGTCTGTGTTGACCTAAATCATTAAATGTGTTATAATTTGTTAAAGCAACAAATATATATTCATGAAACTAGGTTTCTGGATGAAAAGTGGAAGAAAACCAATTCAATCAGAATGTCTGACATATGACATTTTAAAAAAAATTTCCAAAATATGTGTTTTGACCTTTTATGATTTTAATCAAAATTATTGATCAAAAGATAACTTGATTTTAATTTAAAACAACAGCCACATTATCTCTGTTACTCATTTATATGGGTATAACATTGTTTTCTTTGTTAGAGACAGGATTGCTTGATATTATAAGAACTGCAGCAAATCAACACACATACATATTTTACAAGCACCATTATATCTTATGAAATGTAAACAGAAAATGTGAGGAAGCTCATTATATTTGCATCTCAGAAAGCTACACAAGACTAGACATTTTAAAACAGCTTTCTTATTGGGTCAAAAAGTCATGTGACTATTCTTGCATAACATAGAAAGACCATTATATAGATAGAAATAAATTCTTTACATGTGAGAAACATGCCACTTGCCGTGTGGCTGCTGGATTCATGAGGCAACTGTAAAGTCTATTGAATGTGGCCATTGGATGCATCTTTCTAGTTATCTGTGAAAGACCTAGATATTAGAAGTATTCCATTTTTCTTGTGATCTCTAAAGATACTAATCTTTATATAGTTATCCTTGGTTTTTGAAGCCTTGGTTAAAAAAAATAATAAGGAAATGCCTGGTGGCCCTAATCCCTGGTGCTGCCTTTCTAAGAGCAACAAAAGCAAGTCAAAGTATTACTGCACCCTCTTAAGTATTAGTAGAGTAAAATAGACTGCTATTCATACATAATTGATTCTTTTTAAAACTTGATTAAAAAACAAAAATAATATAGTCACGGGGAGTTATTTTTAAATTTTAGGATTTATTTTCTAACAAGAATATTCAATTAACAAAAGTACTTTAGTCATCTAAAGATTTATAGATACCAATACTCAATAGATTACAGATGGTTTGTTTCCACTGCACTATGAATGCAATCCAAACACTAGGCTTCATTAAAAAAGTCAGTTACTATAAAAATAATTTATCAAGTAATTCCTATGAACAAACCCTTCTGTTTGTTGTGTGGGAATATTTAATTTTTATTTCTTATTGTTTTAACAAATACTGGGTTTCTTTATAGTAGGTACTGTTTTTGGTGTAATGGATACAGCAAAGAATAAATCAGGTAAAATTCATGGAGAGTGACAATTAAAAGAAAAGTGAGTGAGCCTTGTATAGTGACTAGTGTTCCTATTCTATTTAGGTTAATCAGGGAAGACAGTTATAGGTCAGAGAATTTAGTGGGGCGATGTGTCATCGAGATATTTGGGAGTAAGAGCTTCAGCCACTAGATGCTTTGTAAGAGAATGTGATTGGCCTGTAGGAGATTTAACAGAGGACACCAAGCTTACACTAAAAGAATAGCCTGGGGCAGATTACACAATGCCTTCTAAGTATCAAAACTCTAAGATTCCTATAAAACAAGAATTAAAACCAAGAATCAATCAATGGGATGGATTCAAACTAAAAAGCTTCTTCTCAGCAAAGGAAACATTCAGTGAGGTGAATAGAGAGCTTACAGAATGGGAGCAAATCTTTACCACAAGCCCATCAGATACGGATATATAAAGCACTCATAAACTTTAACACTAAAAAAAAACCAACCAAACAAACAAACAAAAAAAATAACCCAATCAATAAATGGGCCCAAGGAACTGAACAGACACTTCTCTGAAGAGGATATACAATCAATCAACAAACATATGAAAAATGTTCAACATCTCTAGCAATTAGAGAAATGCAAATCAAAACTACTCTAAGATTTCATCTTACTCCAGTCAGAATGGCAGTATTAAGAATACAAACAACAATAAGTGGCAAGGATGTAGGGAAAAAGGCACACTCATACATTGGTGGTGGGACTGCAAATTGGTACAAACACTTTGGAAAGCAGTATGGAGATTCCTTGGAAAACTTGTAATGCAACCATCATTTGGCCCAGCTACTCCACTCCTTGGTTTATACCCAAAGGACTTAAAAACAGCATACTATAGGGTCACAGCCACATCAATGTTTATAGCAGCACAATTCACACTACCTAAATTGTGGAACCAGCCCAGATGCCCTTCAGTAGATGAGTGGTTAGGGAACCTTTGGTATATATACACAATAGAACATTACTTAGCATTAAAAGAGAATAAAATCATGGCATTTGCAGGTAAATGGATGGAGTTGGAGAACATAATGCTAAGTGAAGTAAGCCAATCCCAAAAAAACAAAGGCCAAATGTTTTCTTTGATATGAGGATGCTGCCTCATAAAGGTGATTAGGGAGGGGATAAGGTGGTAGAAATGATGATGGAATGAGTTAGACATCATTACCCTAAGTACATGTATGAAGACACAAATGGTGTGAAAATACTTTGTGTACGATCAGTGACATAAAAAATTGTGCTCTATATGTGTAATATGAAATGAATTGCATTCTGCCATCATGTATAACAAATTAGAATAAATAAATAATTTAACAAAAAACTAAGTAGAATGCTGTTATCTCTAATATGACAAAAATCATGGCAAGTGTTAAAACATTTATACTTTAAAAGTAATAAACTAAAATATAAGTAGTGAGTTTAGCAAAATGACTTTTGTAATAGTCCCAACAATTAATGATGATTACATGAGAAAGTATAACTGTGTAGGTGGTAGTAAACTCAAATACCTAAGAACAAATTATAAAAATTAGTTGGTAGGAGTTATAGGAATTAAATGCAAGGAATGATAAAAAAGAGGGATTCAAGACTGACTCTAAGGGTTTTATTTTTTCCCTGAGCAACCAGCTATATGGCAGTACACTTTATTGAGATGGGATAAATAGAGGGACAATATATCAATAAATGAGTATTGGACCTATAGCATTTAGCCACTTAATAAACAACCAAACCAAGACATCAACTTCACAATGGGATATGTGAATCTGGAACTCAGGAGAAAAGCTCTAACCTGAAATATAAACTTTGGAGTCATTATCCTTTAAATGATACATAAAATTCTGGAGCTAGATGACATGACATAGAGATTCAGACAGAAACAAGATGAAGACCAAGTTTTCATCGATGAGATATTGTCTTATTCTGAGCACAGGAAGAAATGAAAACACCATTAAAATATAAGAAAGAAACTATGAGAAAAATAGGAGTGTGGTGTCCCTGAACAAAGCTAAGAGAGAATTACAAGAAAGAGTCGTCAATTCTATCAAATAAATATATTTGAAGATGGAGAAAAAGTTGTGGACTGAAGGTAGAATTTTGGATTTGGCAATTATTGAAGTCCCAATTTAAATGGATGCAAGAAATGAAGTATAAAGGCAATGCAGACAGAGTGACAGGACTATGGAGAGGTTCAGGGAAAGTGGTGAACCGGTGTGCATCTGATGAGGAGGAGCTTCCTAGGAAGTATGTGTAACAATGGGCTGGGATGCAAAGATAATCATGAGGGGTCTCTACAAACCTAAGTAATTGACAGGAAGTAATGGGATTGTTCAAAGAAGAATTTAGAGATATAAGGAAACTGGAGTTTCTAGAGAGCACACTGGAAGGTTAGTGGCTAGGGAACAGTGTGGAATCAGGTCAATTTATGAGTAGAGGCACATAGGGATCAAAGTCCAGGTAATGTGAAATGATCTAGGAAACTTAGACTTTTTGTGATGACTGAGGTAAATGGTTACTCATTATTATAATCCTAGACCCGATTATTGTTTCAGTGGATGATGACCTACAACCCCTACTTGAGACCAGCTTCTTGGACAGTCTGTAGTGCTACTGCTAGAATCTCTGATAAACAGGGATGAGCATTTAGCATCTCTCCATCAGTATAGCTAGCTCTGTTGAAAATATTGTTGAAGGTCTTTGATGCATGTTTTGGAGAGCAAATATAAATAAGGTGTGTATGTGTGCTTCTCTTTATTAAACAAATATACTTATTATATTCTATGTGTGCCAAATTCTGTATTAGGTACTGGAGAAATACTTTGAACAAAATCAAGGTTTTCTTTTATCTTGTTATTTAATTTAACTTAAACAATGCCTAGATCAATTTAAAACCTACCAATAAGTTTTTTCTTGATAATGCTACAGTATCAAGTTTATTCTCATCTTAAAGTGTCTTGAAAATTATAATTACAAAATAACATCTGATAATTTTAAATTAGTGAATATTACATTTTAACTTTCCAGAAGTCATTTAGATTCCCAAATTGTAAATATTTAACATAATTCAAATATATCTGTGAGATGTTAAGTTTTATTCTTATGATTTCTTAATCATCTATAAAATTCTATTGTATTAGAAAAGAACTGAATCCTGTTTAAAGATTGTGAATAATAAATAAAAAGATACTCATTTGACTTTCCTATAATTCCTGTGAGAAAAATAACTCACCAATTTAAATATTCCCTCTGGGTTTCTAATCCTTAATAAATTGATTTATGAGATTTTTCTATTTGACATAATACCATTACAAAGACATAAAATTGCTTAATTTAGGCAGATTAATTGCCTTCATAAACACAATTTCAATAAAGCATTCCAAAATATTAATTCTATACCTTGGCTCTTGGGGAAAAAAAATAACAAAATCCTCCCAATTATAAACCTTGAGATTTTCTTAACCAGTTTTGCAAGGATATTTGAAATTAAACGAGGATTGATAAGAACTGTCCTTCATTAAAAGAGTTAATTCATGTCCACAAGTAAATAAAAAAGGAAGAGAATCATTTTTAAAATAACTGAAAGTTATTTTTCCCTACAGATCCTTAGCATTTTTTCTTTCCACTTTCATAGCTTCTTTATTATTTGGTATAATATTACTTTATTTTTGAAAAGTAAAATGTGTAAGAATGATCAAAGAACAAACCAGGTCATTCATACTTTTGAATTTGCCATCGAAATTTGCAAATCAAAAATAATCAAACTCATTTCATCACTTAATTTTTTTTCTTTAAATAGCAAAGCAGTAGTGTATTCAACACGTCAGACTTACATGGAAAGAATTCAGGAGACATCTATAGTAAATTGGATATGATCTAGACCACAATGACCTCAATTGAAATTGAAAAATTCACAGGAGACTGATTACAGAAGTGGAAAGTTAAAGATATGGAAATTACACTTGATAGACATGACACAATTCTAGCTAAGAATAAGGATGGCACACTAAAAGCCACAAAAGGGGAAAGTGACAGCCTGGAAAACAAGGCAGAAGCATGAAGCATCCAGAGCTTCTTTCTGAAAGGTTGGACTTTTTCTATTGTATGAGAAATATATTAGTATTTGCTCAATTTAATTATTCAGTAAAGATCAATGTAGCATACTATTGCAGAATGCAATGCTTTCATAATAGCTGAAAATAAACTTACCAATTAAAATCCAAGTGAAAAAGATATAAGAATTTTATTTGGAAAACTACATGACTGAATACTAATGAGGGAGGAACAAGTTAGCAGTATTTGAAAATCCTCAATATTGTATATTCTCAATTACTTGTGATTTGGAAGTGAGTTCTATCTTAGACTTAACTCCTTGAAAGAAACAGCACAATCGTATTCAAATTTTTAATTCCTCCTTTTTGAATATCACTGGATATCATTTTTTTTTACTGTATGACAATGACTTTTCCACTTACCCTGCTTGACATTTAAATGTATAAATGCTTGAGAATATTCACCCAGAGCGCCTCTGTATTCTCTATTCCAAGATTATCTCTGTCTCATGGATTTTAATGCTCTCGCCAATCTGAAGACTTTTAGTTTATGTTTCCTTCTAGCACTGACCTTTCTGGTGACTTCAAGTCTCATGCATAACTATGTACAACTTACTTGATGTCTGAATATGGAAATAAAATAGATATCTCACAGTTGATATTGCCAAAAAAGAATAACATGCTTTGTTCATCCCCAAATCTAACTGCTCCCAAGATTTCCCTTTATGGTAAAGGGCAGTGACACACTATCAAACACCCAGCAAATCACAGTTGAGACTTCTCTCACAACCCCTGGGTTTATACATTAGTGTGTTTAATCAGCTCTACATCCAAAAAAAATGTGCATAAAACTCAAATTCTCATCACCTCTTCTAATTCTTTATTATGGAATCTTTGAATAAAATGAAAAAAAAAAAAAAAAGATTAACCACCAGGGATTTAATTATCTCCCTGAAGTCTTAAAGGTGAACCTTAATTATCATCAACTTATCTTAAGAAACTTTTGGTCAACATCTAAGTGCTAGAGACTGTGGAAACAAAGTAAATACAATAGTCATTTTAATATTGTATTTACCAATCATATAAATCTGTAATACAGTGTGATTCATTTGTAAATATTAGTTCTTTCAATTCTAATCTAATGAATCATTAGAGAACATACAACCACACTCCAGATGAAATTTCACACAAAGGGGAACTGAGGCCCAAAGAGATTCAGGGAGTTGACTAAGGACACATAGCCAGTAAGTAGAGAGCCAAGACTGAGCGGTTTAGCTTCATTCAGATCACCATGTACTACGTATAAAGACAGAAACCACTGGAGGAACTAAAGATCAAATGACTTAAAAATATAGCATAATTTGTGAGAATAAAATTATGACCACGATGCTATAAAACAGTCAAACTCTTGTTTTTTTTTTAAGATTGGGCAAGATATTCTAATTCAGGACATGCTAAAAAATACATTCAATGAGAAGAAATAGTACTGAGAAAAGCTCAGTGGGCAAATACCAATTTTACTAGCAATAGATTTGCCTTGGCAAAGGGCATAAGATTCATTTAATCATTGACAATATGTTCAATGGGTACCTGCTGAATAAAAAGCCCTGTTGAAAGCACAAGGTATACAAGACAGGCAAGGCCCTAGTGCCAATAGAGTTTAGATTTGAGGAGGAGGAGACAGAAACTAATCAATTAGGTAAACGCATTAAGATACTGAGGACTGCTATGAGGAAAACAAAATGAGGTGAAATAATAGAAAGTAACTTCAGGGTAGGAAGTCTCTGTAAAGCTGGCACTTGGTTGGGGGACAAAGCACTTAGAAAGAGCTGGCCACATGCAAATTTCAGAGGACAGCACTATAGAGAGCTACTTCATCAGGCAGAAACAGAACTGGCTTGTCACAGGATGTTAATAAAAGTCATATTTCAGCACAGTGGGCCAAGGAAAGAAGAGCAGAAGATGATGTCTGACAGTGGACAAGACCCCTACCAATACTACTCACAATAAACATCTTGGTAAAATAAAAAAACAAAAAAACAAAAAACTTCTCTACAGCAACACGAAATTCCAGTGAAAATGAGTGGATAAAAAAAAGAAAAATTTTAAAAATCAACCATCTTGTTGCCCCATGTAAGAAACCACCTGATCTAAGAAAAAAAAAAACATTCTTTTGCAATCCATAAAGAGGAATTTTCAGAACTCACAACCAATATAAAATATGTCATAATTAATTTCTTCACCCTCTTTAAATTGGTCTTCTCTCCCAGGACCCCAAACTAACTTCAACTGAAAATATTATTTTACTGGGAAATGTTTAAAGTTTCACAAGCATATAATACACTGTAGGGAGTAGGTATCCATGATTTTTGCAATTTTTAAATAGAAATATTACAGTTCTTAGACTACCCCTTAGTAACTCACCAGTTCTCTAGTAAATTAATTTTGTGTAATAAATGGAGATAGGGGATACTTCTAAAACTGATATATTTGAATAAAAATTTATAATAAGACCAGTATGAATGTAGTGGTAGGTTCATAATCAGTATATAGGAGTAAGAGTTAAACACCTTTGGGCAAATAATATTGAGGGTATAGAATGTAAATGATAAAATAAATACAATTAATTTTTGACTAGTTGAAAATATGACAAATGAGAAAAACCCATTACTGTTCTGTATTCCAGCAATACTTCTAATTTTAAAATAAGAATTAATAGAATTTATAAAAAATTATGTTACAAGCAAAATAATAAGCAATAGGTAAATTAATTATTGTATAACAGTATTAGAAGATGCATGGTGTTGTAATCAAATACAATGTAAACCTTTTTTTTTTTTTTTAAACCTTTTTAACTGGTTTTCCATTAATGAACATGCAAAAGTGGCTCATTTAAGCAAAAATCAATGTGCCAAATTGGTCTATTTTACCAGCATGCTATAATTACAAAACTTTAGTACTTTCCTCAATAACAATACTTCAACTTAACATTAAGTGAAGATAACTTTATTCAGAGAAAAATAGAATGAACTGGATGGGGGGGAGCTTATGCTATAGAACAAGGTAAACAGTAAGCACTAATGAATACAGTGTTATAAATGGTACATTGATATATACAGAGACACTGAGATATATGCTTAGTACACAAAAATTGTTCCAGTGTATATGAACAATTTAATGATAATTTCTTTTTAAAAAGGCAATGGAGTCATGATTAGTAGAGTACATTCAGATCACTGGTTTCCAAGGCACTTGTGAAATTTTTTCTCAGTGTTCTTTCATTCCTTATAATTAATATCTCCAAAAGGCAGACATGACAGACATTTAAATCTATCCATTTTACCACTTATTAACATTTTTGTGCTAGATGAGTAGGAGGAGATGTGTAAGCTCATGATTAAAGGGAGTTTCTCCATTATTTCTACTCTGAGTCACTATCGGTATTTGTTATGCCTCCCTTTCATTAATATGAAAGTGAACAATTATTAGAAGCTTCTCACAATGTATTTCTTCATAAAATATATAAATAACCTTTAACAAACCAGAAGTACATGCATGTTCCTGTTTCTAAGGAAACCTTACCTCTGATCTCATTTTTCTCTTAAGGTTCAGTTATTCCATCCAACACTAACCACGTTTCAGTGCCATCTGAACAAGCAGTAACTGCTGGGATCCTCCAGTCTGATTGCTTAGAACTGAGTTAAATCAGAGCTGCCATGACCCAGATAGAACCTTATACCACAAGTTCAAGTTGGTCTTCGTTTACCACTGGAAATTTCAGGTTAAGCACCCTGAATGCCTGTCTCAATTCCACATCTGATTCAGATATCTTCTGTAGATACTGCTTTTATTTTCCACAGCAAACATCATAAACTTGTAAGATGAAAGTACAGCTATTCCTTAACACACGCTGCAGATCTCATCCTTTCTTGCTTTCTCCATGACCTGAAATCAATTAAAATTCCATCTAGGCCTTGAAGCTGTAATCTTTTCCATATCACAGGTTCTTTCTTGTTTGCTCATAATTGAACCATGCCCTCCATAATTTAAGAATAGCCCTTTATCCATATCATTTCTTAATTTCACTATAAATTCCTAAAATTATAGGCTCTACTTGATGAGTAAATATATTTATTTCTTATCATTCAGATTATTTAATGTTAAAATTCATCTATAGAAATTAATTTTTATAAATATTCTTTGGTAAATGAGGATATTATGAACACTTAGCACACAGGGACTTCAAGTCATCAGATAGTAATAATCTGTCTATACCCTCATTAATAAGAAACTGCATGACAAAGTCAAACTAAACCATATCTCTGAAATGAAAAAAATATAGACATATATATATGAAAATGTATTTTTTATAAATATACACATAAATGAATACATATAAATATAATTTATTTGAAGTTCTCAGTCTAGTGGTTATTCTAAGAAGTTTATTTTTTCTGTGAAACATAAATCATAGACATATTATAAATGTAAGCAATAAAAAGGAAAATAATAAAGGCATCTTGTTTCAGTTTCTTCTTTCACTGGCAAACATATAAACTGAGTAATTCATAACAGCTACCCTCATTTCTCACAGTCGCCATTTCTTAATGCTCTGTAATTCAACTCTCAATAATCTACTCTAACAGCTGCCATGAAGGCTCCATTGATCTCCTACTTTCCAAAACTAAAAGCTTTTCTTTGCTCATTCATCTTGGCCTTTGTGCAACATTTAGCCCTTTAGAAAATTTCTCTTCCTTTGGGCCTCCATGAAAATGGACAGCTATACCATATCAACATTCCTCCTATCCATCAGCTATTTCCTTTCTTACTCCATTTTTCCTTTATCTCCTAAATATGAATGTACTTTAAGGTTATTTTCAGCTATGTCTCAGTCTATACCTCTTCTCCAGAGATCACAAGAAATTTTTAGCTTCACATTTATCTCCATTCATGTGACATATCAATGCATGCAAGCATATTCCTGCTCATGCACTTAGGTACATAAATACATGCATGCATGCTTCTATATGTATGTACATGTATTCTCAGATATGTATGTAAATAGGCCACTTACAACATCTGTGTAACGTGAACTTGTGCATGTTTACAGAAATAAATAGAACCAGAGATATATGGATAGACAGATAAAAATCTGAGCCCAAATACCTAACAGCCTATTATGCTTCATCACTATGAACACTACAAGTTTTAAATAAAACCCATTATAATGTTCCTCTGTATAACTGTCTCTGTCATCTTTCAGTACTATTTAATTCATTTTCTTCATCAACAGCCAATTACTTCTTGATAGTACTTCCTTTTTACCTCATTCTAATTTAGGTTTTTATAAATCTATACTAGTTATATTTATAACTTCCAATAAGACTGGTTTTCTATACTCTTATTAGTGAGTATTTTAGTTTCTTACCACTCCTAGCTAAAGTAAGATATTGAGGGCACTCTTAATTTAATTATTAAAAAATAAATAAAATAATTACTAAATAGGTAAATTTAATCTAAAGTCATCAACTTCCTTGTCTACTCAAACTCCAAACTTTAGTAATTCTTTCACCTCTTTTATAGGAGCTAAAAAGTGTAGGGCACATTTCATTTATTTTTCTTCAGGAAGCTATCACATGCTCTCTAAGGCAATACTACTATTTCTCGACTTCACTTCTGCCTAAGTTGTAGATAGAAAATGCAGGCCTTTTTTTAAAGATTTTAAAGATTTTAATCTATGGAATTTTTTGCAATACTAAAACATATAAGTGGTGTAGGTTTGGATCATTGAATAAATTTAAATCATCTGCTCAAATATTAAAGTCTTAATGGAGAAAAAAAAATACACTTTATATGGTATGCATCACAAACTCCTAACTTAATTTTTTGTTTGTTTCTCAACTTTGTGACTTACCAGGAATTACTGCCTCTTGCCTGAAAGATGCTTTTGATTAATATGTGGGCTATAATCATATTCACATTAATAAGCTAAATATATTAGTTCCAACAATTTGGAAATGATCCAGCTATAAACACATCACAAATTACTTTCCCTGTTCTGATAGGTATTCAAAAATCATGTGAAAGTGAAAACAAAAATAAATTGTTCAGTTAAAAGCCCTCATTTTTTATGTTAGAAAAGATAAAACTTTTATACTTGTTGATTTAAATTACTCATGCCCTATAGAGTTAGCAACACAAAAGCAAAATAATAATAATTACTATAAGAATATGATGGATATGATTAACTACTGTCTCACGTTTGACTTCCACAAAATTAAGACAGTTTTAACAACTGACATATGATCTTATTTTTTTAAAGCAGCATATTGGAGATACCCATTTTAAGAATGGTTTTAAGCTATAACTAGATATACATAGAAACAGTATTACATGGCAAACTTTCATCACTATAAACTGAGTTGCTTGAGCAGGTTGGGGGAACCTTAGCCCCAGTTTCTCTTTTTAGTTTTAATATTCTGTTATTACTACACTGAATCAATTTAAAGTTACTATAGAGGATACCCAACATTAATAAATATGATTATTTTGGATGATCTTCCAAGCCCTTCTAAATCTCTTTAATATCCCATGTTTTCTAATTTTTTTCCATATATGTATATGTGAAAAAGAAGACTATGTAAGTATACAGTAAAAATGTCTCTATCAGAGGCAACATGGGGAAGATTCTGAAAGAAATGTTAAAATTTTTCATGTCTTACTTTATACAGGCATAAAAAAATTCAGCCAACCTTATTTTTAAAGATGAATTATGTATTATTGGGATTTATCAACAGGCTTCAACTTCATGCACAAAAGAAGCTACTTTAGCAATTATTAAGGAGAATATCAAGAATTACAAATCAAATACTATTTGTATAATAACAAAAAATGTGGATTAAATTTTGTAAATCATATGTAAACTTTACCTAAAATAGTCAACTGCTTCAAGGCTCTTTATCTCAAGGAATACAAATTTAAGAGTTTTAAGAAGACATAGTCCTCATCAGATTAAAACTTAATTAATTTAGATGACTATATAGCTTATTTTTATATGTACAATAAAAATTTCAAATCTTCCAGCAACTCTGCATGTGACTTTATAATACATGCAGCAATATTACAATATGGGTAAGCATTAAATGAGAAAAAGTAATTATAATCTAATGCAGATTGCAAGAAACAAAGAGTAAAATTCAAATGATGTTCAGTATATAAACAGATACTAACAGGAGATGTTTACTTAATTTTATCTAGGCAATACTGCTTGAAATTAAAACTTTAATGAATGTAATTACTAGTGCACAAGCAAAAGAATATTAAATCCAGATATAATTTTTCATTAAAGATTTTAAATGAGCTCCTTTTTTAATACTGCTATATATCAAGAAAAATATCAGCTCATATCCTATTATTATTAAATAATTTTCTGTTTTTATGTAGTTAAAAATTAAGCTGTATGCATAAAATATTACAGAATAATTAATGGTACAAGTTATAAATGTTTAAATGTACTAAATATGGAATATATGAAGAAATTTAATTATCATTTTGCCTGCTTAATATTCTATTATGAATGGAAAAAGAAGTTGCTTATAAAACATTAAGATTCCATTATCATCTACTACAAAGCCATGAATTTCCATATTTAAAATAAAGTATATATATATATAAAATCATGTTTCAGCAGTTATTCAGTATCAAAAGTAGATATCTTGTTATTTGAAACTTTTGTCGTTCTTGACCTATTTTAGAAATAATGAATAGGCAAAAAAAAAAAGTAAAAAGATTTCCTTTGAATGAAAGAATATAAACCCGACATGTGAAAAATAAATATTTTTGTGTTACATACCAGAATAGCTCAACAAAACAGAAATTGAATATAAATTAGTATCAAAATGTATATACTTTGAATATATCATAAATCCTTATAATTCAAACGATGTATAGAATGGGAACTTTTACATTGGATATTCAAATATAGCTTTACAATTTCTTTCTACCACACAATTAATTTTTAGGTCCACACCAATGTCCATAAGAAGCGACTTTATGCCTTAAGTTTTCCTGAAATGTATCATCCATCTCTTATCATGTTAAATTTTTTAGTATATTTCATGCCCTAATCCAGTGATATTCAATCTTTAGAAGTTTTTAGTCTTACAATTTCTGACCTTTATTTATATAAAACCAGAATACCTGGAAAACAGGTAAATATGCCCAATGTACATTCAGGCATCCGAAAAGCCTGAAATACATTGTACTATAAAGCAAACTGAACCCAGGTAGTAGGCCATTGAAAAGTCGGGTCACTTGTTCAGATGCTTCATGGATATGACCTGCATTACCTTGCTAAAACTTTCCATCAATGTAATCACAAATATACTATTTTATAATATTGAAAACAATTTTATGAATATTTTACTAAATATATTTTATTGACCTCCTATTAATATGAAATCCAGATACATTTGCTTTCCAAACGTGCTTATATACTATCTTTATAAGATTAGAAGATACAAGGAAGTGCTTTTTGATATTAAATTTGCATTTTGTATTACTAACAGTAGCAGTTTCCTTACTACTTCAGCATTGTTCTAAGTGTCCTACAGGTATTAACTCTTTTATCCCCTATAAATAATAGTTATTTTTTAAAGAGACAAATAAAAATAAGTACTCTGCTCAATATTATAAAACTAAATTTTGCTCTGTCACAAAATCCAAACAAAGTAAAATTGTTACAAAATCCAAAAAAGCGGGGCTGGGGACGTGGCTCAGTTATAGAGCACTTGCCCGGCATGTGTGAGGCACAGGGTTCGATTCTCAGCACCACATATAAATAAATAAAGATCTATTGACAACTAAAAAGTATTTTTAAAAAAATCTGAACAAAGCAAAATCCGAACTAAAGTAGTCTGAGTCCAGAGTACATGTTGTTAGGTTACTATACTATCATATTTTTTAGATACGATTTTTTAATACTGTAGAGGTATTTAATTTGGGATGAGTTATGCATATGAAAACATATGCTACCTAGCAATCATTAAGCTCATTTTCAACTCTCTGTGGCTTTACATTCACCTTCATGGTAGGATGCAAGTGTCCATTTTTATCTGCATTAATCTCTTCCATTATGAGCCATGTATGGGCAGGTTTTCTGTAAGTGATTTCAATGCAAGACTTAGTTCTGAATAGGTACCAAAGTAAAGAACATTCTACTGGTGTTAATAACTTGGCTGCAAGTCAATTTCCTTTCAAAGAAAAAAATCACAGATGAGATTTATAACAAATCATCTTCATTCCTAATTAATCAAACCTAGATATAATTTCTCCCTATACCTCATGAAAAGAAGATTTAAATTTATCTTTATTATAGGAAAATCAAATCTTTTTTAAATTTTGTAAACAAGTAAAAATATTAACAGCATATTAAATAAGTAAAAAAAAATTGATGACAACCCCAGTATTTGCATATCTTATCTTCAAAAGAATAAGATTACTGGCTCTATGCAGAAGGTAGATGTGGAGAATACAAGACAAAATTGCATAGAAGATATAGGAGTATTGGTCAATTAGACACTGAGTCTATTCATTCTGTAGTATGGCTGGCTAGAGTGTGGCATTCTCTGGACAATCTCCCCTAGTATTTAATAAGCAAATCTTCAATAATATTGACAGTTTTTACTTTTAATAACTGCAGAAAAATTTTCCATAAAGACAATTCTTTTTATACTCATATTTCACAACATAATCATCACCACTACATTAACTTATATTCAAGAGTATCCCATGGACTCTAATATTACATAAAAGACAATCTTGTAAAAAATAATTTTTAAGTAATACCACACATTGAAAAAAAAGGCTTCATGTAATAGTCACATTCCATTTTTTTTAAAAAAAGTTGCCATAAAAATCTGCAACAATTATGGAATGAAATACAGTAAATAAAATAAAATATTGGAGATAGAAATTCACAAAGTATCTTCCTTAACACTTAAATGCTAAGAATCTTCATTCACTGCAATAACTACTGGCTTTTTAAGGGTAATCAATTACATTTCCATATTTCTTTCAATCCACTCTAACCTCCCATGCTTGGAAATCTCCTGCAACAGCGAAGTCTATCTGGATCCTTCAGCGTTTTAGTCCCTAGATAACAACAAGTTTTTATTTTTAAATCTTCCTTTCAGCAATTCCACAGCACTGAAGTTAATGGTTTGCTAAACCCTTGAATACTATTAAAAGCAAGAGTCTGCACATTTGTCTTTTAACTTTGTGTCTGTTCTACTTTCCATTCTTCTTTAAACAGTTGTTCTTCTATAAAGGCTCAGTCGGGAGCTGTTCCCCACAGGCTCACTCAAGTGTTCACATCCCCTGGTCTCTCTAGCAGTAGATTCAATACATTTATTTAGACAAAATTAAGCCCTTTGGAACACATAGTGGGGTTCTCAATTTATCTAATGGCATAACAAAAAAAAAAGACTAAAGAGACCCTTTATTTCCAATACTACAAGTATAGCATCCATCAGATATTTCTTAAAGTATTTTTAAAGAATCAAAACTTTCGAATTCCATAAACAAGGAATATCCCTTCATGTAAAAATTAAAAATAAAAATGCTTTCAGTAGACTTTGTCCCTCTGCTTTTCTTTTGAAACTTAAATTATTTGTTATAAGAAAATGTTCTGCTTTACTTTAAAGTAATAAGCTTACTAAATTGCTGATGATATTGTGCATGAAAAGTTATTCAAAGTTTAAAAAAGGGGTATTTCCCACATCAGGTAAATTCCCTACTAGTGTAAGTCAACAACTTGTTACATAAAATATCAGCACTGCTAATAACCAACGAACAATTGTTTAGAGTTATGTGAAAATTTCAAGAATATGTGCAAACCATCTCATATTAATCACATACACAAAACGGTCAGAATTTCTCATATGGTAAGAAAAAAATATGAGAACATACATATACATATATATTAGATTCAAACAAGAAATTAGTATACCACCACAGAATTAATTTTATTTAAAATTAGTCAAGTAGACAAGATAGAACTACAATAGCACAAGGTACTAGTGCACTGCATTTTATAGTGTTATTATAAAGAAAATCTGGTTACTGTAAATGAAATTTATGATAAGAACACTTAAAACAAAAATATCATTGTCCTACATATCTTCTCTTTTCTTGAATATTGGATGTATAATTAATGAAACCAATTCAAGTACAGGATGTGCTGTACCAAAAATCAATTGTAGGAAGTTATTCCTTTTATCTGTCTCTATATAAAATCGCTTAATACAGAAAAAGGCCAAAACAGGTTGTTCCATTTACTCTATGAATGAGTTAATCATTTTAAAATGGCAGACGAGGGGTGGATTTGGATCAAGGGGAAGAAATAATGTATATACATCTTAAATGTCATTCATCAAAGGGTTTTCTTCTAGAATCCTTTCTTTATTAAACTTTGTCTAACTTCTCCATGCTTCTAAACAGAAAAACGTGAAAGAATAGCAAATCTCAGAATTCTACCATCACAACTGTCAATGAAAATATCATCTTAGAGATCAGAACATTGATTTAATTTTATTTATTGCTTCTGATTAGATTCTTTGTTAAAATGTATCTTAACCACATGCTATTGTTATGGTTTAGATAGGAGAAATCTCCCAAAGATTCCTTAGTAAGATGATGCAAGAAAGAATAGTGGTGAAATGACTGGATTGTGAGAGTTTTGATCTAGTCAATTCATTATCCCTTTATAGGGATTAACTGAAAGGTAACTATAGGCAGGTATGTGTGGCTGGAGGAGGTGGGTCATCAGAGGGCATGCTTTGGGGGTATATATTTTGTTCTTGATGAGCAGAGTGTCCCCCCACCCACCCCCCTCTTTCCTTCCTGGTTGTCATGTTCTGAGCAGATTTCTTCCAGCACATGGATTAGTCATGATGTTCTGCCTCACCTTGGGAACAGAACAATTGAGTTGGTTACCTATGGACTGAGACCTCTGAAACTGTGAGCACCATGTAAACTTTTGCTTCTCTAAAATTGTTCTTGTCAGGTCTTTTGGTCACATATTGGTAAAACAGCTATTTTACCAATATGTTACAGTCCAACAATCAAAATACTCCCTGATTATGGTAAACATGATTTGTTTAAGTCATAAAAAGAATGAAATTAAAACGCTAAGTGTTTATACAAAACAGGGTAATTTTAAGGATATTAGGCATCACATTATGCCTTGAAGAAAATGACATCTTTATAAGTAATACAATTTTTAACTGCCAATCAGTTTGACCTAGAAAGGTATTCTTACTCTCATAACTAAGAATCCATAATGGTGAAGATAGAGCTTGAATCTGTAATGATATACAAATTCTTTGTTATACCCATCAAATGCAGATATTTCTAAATATCAAGCAATAAGTGTGGGGTAAAAAAGTCCCATGCCTTTTAACCTGCATCATAACCATTTACCTATGGCATCATACTTTATCTTATGCCAAATTTTGACTCCTAATTTACCATTAACATTAATCAACACAATGTAGCAAGTCAAATCAAACAAGTCTATGCAAAAATATATATTTAACACTGCAATTAGTTACAAGGAAGACTATGCTTTTGAACAAACCAAACTACAATATTTTCTTGATTACTAGGAACAAATGGTTCCTTTTGCAAAGTCCATAAAATTCTGCCCCAAACAGGCAAGTCTAAGTGGAAGGTCACTTGTTTTCTCTCCTTTTCCTATAGTTTATACCACAGCATTTTGAATAAAACTTCATTTATGGAAGAAAAAATATTTCTATTGATTGAATAAAATTTGAAATATTTTGCACTATATCACAACTGCTATCATTTCCTTGGCAAGAACTTGAGAGAAGACATGGTTAAAAAAAAGAATAGATAAAGACTAAAAATAGGACCTAGAAAGGACTGGGAATAAATAAAAAGTACAATGCTACTCAACATAGAATGTCTTAGTAAATGGGAAATTTAATAATAATTCTGTTATTGTACTTGCTCACTCTTACTTCTCCCATAATTCATTGACTCATCAAGGATATGAGTTAGAAACATTTCATTATCCTTCGTTAATTAAGAGGTTACTTGTTTCTCTTATCAGTGAGAGAAAACTGGTTCACTGAATGAACATGAAAGAACAGCAAATCTCAGAATAGCATCTCTTAAGCAGCATCTCTTAAGATTGGTTTAAGGATAACCCACCTGTGACATCATATCAAAAGTGTAATCTGTTAACATTTTCTACATGTCATTTTAGGAGACTTCAGCCTACTCTAGCCTACCTAATTATGCAAAATTAAAAGCTTTGTTTTCAATTTGGCAAGCTTTCTCCTTCCAAAGTGAAATAACTGTGTGTCTAATTTTTGAAGAAAAGTGCAAATATACTGTGTTATACTAAATCACAATGTTTGTACTCTAAGTGCCTTCAACATTATTTTAATTATTTCCACTGAAAAGTATTTGAAAATATTCATATACTTAAAACAATACCAGTTTATATAATCTAAAATATCTGATTAGCCTATGGTAAATGAGATGCAAACCACGACTTAAGATTTTCACTTGAAGTTGTTTTTAAAATTGAAAAGTCATACAACATGCCTCCATTATTGCTTTTGGATTTCTATAGCTAATGCTTTATGGAAATGAAAAATATGTTGACCTTGAATGGTTTCTAACTTCATAACAGTACAAATAAGTAAGCAAGTTTTAAATAGGGAACACTAGACACTAACTGTGTTGCTCCAGGTCAGAGATACCTTGGGATTATACATGACAGTACTGCCAGGCTGGTGACTCTCCAACCTGGGAATGGTGTTCAGTTTACCTAAGTCCCCATGGGGTTTCATTTAGCCATGGTAGAATTCCTTTTCTGTCCTCAACTGCTGTGTTGTGATTTTACACACCAGAAACAGCTGCTGTGTTCACTGGTGGGAAAAGTCATATCTGAGTAAACAACTTAGATGACATATCAAATACTCAAAGAAAATCAAGAGCTATTAACATATAATGTTAACATAATATTTGATATAATTTCAGTTATATCTCAAAGGATATTTTAGATATGATTGTTCTCAGATGTCAAAGTTGCAAAATATATATAGAACAATATTTCTTTATTTCAGTATTCACATTGTTCCTTCTGTTGGCAGCAGGTCCACCCTGGCCCTTGGAGCCCTACCTCCACTAGTTTGTTCTGCATGCCAGTGTGGCCAGCTCACAAGGCCATAGCAAACTTGCGGTTTTTCTGTTCCTGCTTGTCCGTCTGAGACATATGTATCCCACGGGAATGCCTTGACCTTTTCTGGTCTGATGGACTTATTGTTAAGGGAGGTTTCGGTACCTGACAATAATAGATGTTGAAACTAAATTTCTCCCCCGTCCCTCCTGCTTTTGGGTAGTTTTCCACTTCTGCTGCTTGGGGTATAAAAAAAAGTGTGTTAGCAATAAAGGGTATTGACTCCTGGATGAAGAACCTTGGTGTCCTGTGTGTCTTTTAACCTCGCCGTCCCTCGCCGGACTCGGCTCCCTTGGCCGGACGCGGCAATTGGAGGTTCCACCGAGATCTGGAAAGCAGGGGTAAGCAGACGGGGCTCACCTTCTAAGAAAGAAGGGGGAAGATTGATTTAAAGATAATTTAAAGAGACAGGGTACATACCATGGGTAACTCAACAGCGAAGGTTCGTCTGGCCAACGAACTAAAAGAGCTGTTAAATACACAAGGAACAGGAATAAAAACTAAGACTGCAACCGAATTCGTTGAAATTATTGCCCAGGCTTGTCCTTGGTTTCTGACAGGAGGATTTCTTAATAATAGTGACTGGGACCTGGTGAGGCATGACCTTCAGAAATTATTGAGGGACCGGGGCTCGGACAGTGTCCCAGTTGCCACCTTTTCCTTATGGAGGTTGGTAAAGGATGCTTTATTAACAGATAAAGTAAAGATCAAGGATCAGCTTGCTGAATGTGAACAGGCCCTTAATCAGGTGCAGGAAGAGCAAATGGCAGAATCCTTAAAGGATGAGGGTCCTCTTGAGGACTCGGGCTCGGGGGGTAGGAAACGCCTCCAGATTTCTAAGCCCAAAAAGGATCCTGAGGACCTCAGTTCTCTCTCTGAGGAAGAGGAGGGATTAGAAAGGGAGATAGAGGAACTAGAACATCGCCTTAAAAGGGCAAATGTGAGGGTGCCTAGGGCCCCCTCAATTGCCGCACCTCCTCCCTATAATCCTGATTGGAATGAGGACGCCCCTACTAGACGGGCGGGGGTCCACTGGGGTTCTAGAGCGGCTCAGGTTTTTCCAATGATTGAAAACGCCGATGCTGATGGACAGCCGGCCAGAGCCCATGTCCCCCTAGCCTTCAAGGACATAAAACAGCTTAAGGAGGCGGTCATTAATTATGGACCTCATGCCCCTTTCACATTGACCCTCTTCGAGTCCTTCTCAGCCAGTCAACTAATACCTAATGATTGGCAGCAACTTTGCAGGGCTGTGTTATCTGGAGGGGATTTCTTATTGTGGAAAAGTGAATATCATGAAAGGTGCCGCGAGCTGGCTCAGATTAACCTGAATGCGGGCCATCAACGGCGAAATGCTGAAATGTTAACAGGAACTGGGCAGTATGCCACCATAGGCCAACAAATTAATTACGACCCAGGTGTTTATGCTCAAATAGCCTCAGCTGCAGTCCATGCCTGGAAAGCCCTGCCCGTTTCTAAGACTGAAGCAAAAATTTCCAAGATCTCTCAAGGGCCCTCTGAACCTTATTCGGACTTTATAGCCCACCTAATGCAGGCGGCTGGAAAAATATTCCCTAATCTAGAACAGGCTATGCCACTTATTAGACAACTGGCATATGAAAACGCTAACACTTACTGCCAAAATGCTATTAAGTCCTCCCGGGCCAAAAGTATAGATGACATGATTCGAGCATGCAAAGATATAGATGGGCCTCATATTACTGGTCAGGTTTTGGCTGCTGCCCTTAAGACTGGAATGCAAAAATCTGATAACAGGGGAACCCGCTCTAAGGGGTGTTTTAAGTGTGGGAAAGAGGGACATATAAGGAGAAACTGCCCGGAAAGGAGCGAGGGTGCTGGCAGAGGGATGCCTGGAATTTGTCCTCGATGTCATAAAGGAAATCATTGGAGCAGTGAGTGCAGGTCAAAATTTGACATCCAGGGTAACCCAATACCGTCGGGAAACGGGAGCAGGGGCCCGCCCCGGGCCCCGGAAGCCAAAGTGTACGGGGCAGTGCAGGGACAGAACAGTGCCCCAGGGAGTGGGCGTCTCCGCCACCTCCCACTGACCAACCCCTTTCTATCTGGGAACTCCCCAGGGGAACACCAGGAAGCGCAGGACTGGACCTCAGTTCCACCTCCCGAGCGGTATTAACTCCCCAAATGGGACCTCAGACGCTGCCTACTGGGGTTTTTGGACCCCTGCCAGAGGGGACGGTGGGACTAGTGTTGGGACGAGGTAGCGCAACTCAGTGGGGCTTGAAGATTCTTACGGGGGTTGTTGATGCTGATTATCAGGGAGAAATAAAAATAGTAGTAGAAGCTACCCAAGGAATTGTTATTCTTCCCCCCGGGGAGCGTATAGCTCAATTGCTGCTGCTACCCTTAGCTTCCATTCCTGGGCACGCCCTCCGTGGGTCCCGGGGCGACGGCAGCTTTGGCTCCACTGGAACTCCCCAGGCCTTTTGGGTAGCTCATTTGGATTCGCGTCCCAACCTGACCATTGAGATACAGGACAAGGCTTTCAAGGGAATACTAGATACGGGGGCGGATGTCTCTGTCATTTCTGAAAAACAATGGCCACCTGCCTGGCCCCTCCAGAGTCCCTTGGCCATATTACAGGGGATAGGACAAACCCGACCAAAAAGAAGTGCCTCCTTTTTAAAATGGAGAGATGGCGAAGGACATAGTGGCCATTTCCAGCCTTATGTGGTGACTGGACTCCCCACGAATCTTTGGGGGAGGGACTTGCTTCATCAAATGGGGGCTATTCTTACTACCCAGACTTTAAAAGGAAATAATAACTTTGTTAATGATGCAATGCTAGACATGGGGTGGATCCCTGGAAGGGGACTAGGAAAGAGACATGAGGGCAGAATATCACCTGTGGATCCAGCGGAACAGGTTACCCGGCAGGGAAGAGACCGGAGAGGACTGGGAAATTTATCCTAGGGGCCACTGAAGTGCGGCCACCTCCACTGTCCATTACTTGGTTATCAGATGACCCTGTGTGGGTAGAACAGTGGCCCCTAACTAAGGACAAATTACAGGCCGCTTCCCTATTAGTTCAAGACCAGCTTAAGTTAGGACATGTGGTGCCCTCTACCTCCCCTTGGAATACCCCTATTTTTGTTATACAAAAGGGGTCTGGGAAGTGGAGACTTCTTCAGGACCTACGGGCTATTAATAAAACTATGCAACACATGGGACCCTTACAGCCAGGGCTACCCTTTCCTACTGCGATCCCAAAGGATTGGCATCTTATTGTCATAGATTTAAAAGATTGTTTCTTCTCTATCCCCTTAGACCCACGAGACCGAAAGCGTTTTGCTTTCTCCTTGCCTTCAACAAACTTTAGGGAACCTTACCAACGGTATGAATGGACCGTCCTACCTCAAGGGATGACTAATAGTCCTACAATGTGCCAATATTTTGTAGCTGAGGTTTTACGACCCTTTCGACAGCAGTTCCCACAGCTCTACCTCATTCATTATATGGATGACATCTTACTGGCAGGGCCCAAGAAAGAAAGGCTTCTTCAATCTTATGAAGTCCTCCAATCCCTTCTAAAAGGGGCAGGGCTGGTCATAGCACCCGAAAAGGTGCAGTTTCAACACCCTTACAATTATTTGGGATACATCATTAATAACATAGGAATCTTTCCCCAGAGACCCCAGTTCCAGATAAATCAGCTCAAAACTTTACATCAGTGGCAGACATTCCTTGGAGAAATACAGTGGCTGCGCCCGTCCTTTCATATTCCAACTGGAGAGCTCAAACCCCTGTATGACCTCTTGCGAGGAGATCCTTCTCCTACGTCGTGTAGAGTACCTACACCAGAAGCCTTACGAGCACTGAGGCTAATAGAAGAGGCTCTGCAGGACATGCAGATTACACAGATAGATTATTCTCTGCCCTTGTCATTTATAGTTCTACCTTCTAAAATTACTCCCACAGGAGTGTTCTGGCAAACGGGTCCCATTTATTGGGTCCACTTGCCGGCTTCTAACCCCCGGGTATTGACTCCCTTTTATGAGCTAGTTATTAACTTAATTTGGAAGGCTAAATATTTGGGTGATGCATTGTTTGGAAAAACCTTTGACATACTTATTCAACCTTACACTCAAGATATGATACACAAGTTACAACAAGAACATGACCTTTGGTGTCTTTTCCTGTGCAGCTTTAAGGGTCAGATTGATAATCACTTCCCTAAACATAGACTTTTGGAGGGCTTTAAAAGGTGTCCCATTATCTTCCCAAAGATTATGAAAAGGGAACCTATTCCAAAGGCCCAAACTGTATATACAGATGGGGCCAAAAATGGATTTGCCGTCGTTTTTGATGGATCTCAAATTCTCCGACAACCTGTGTCAGGTCAGTCGGCCCAAAAGGCGGAAGTTGAAGCTTTAATCATAGCTCTCAAAGTCTATAGTTCTATTCCTCTTAATGTATATACTGACAGCTTGTATGTAGCCAATCTGGCTCTAGTCATAGAAACAGCATCATATATTGGAAAGCAATCCACCATCACAGAACAACTACAGGTAGTACAGCTTCTCATTTGGGCTAGACGAGATCCTTTATACATTGGCCACATCCGAAGCCATTCAGGGCTCCCTGGACCTTTGTCAGAGGGCAACGCAAAAGCAGACGCTGCTACTCATGCTGTTGGCCTTTCCTGTGTGACGACCAAATATGATAAGGCCTTACAATTCCATAACAAATTTCATTTAAATGCACAGTCTTTACGCTTCCACACAGGATGTTCACGAGACCAAGCTTTACAAATTGTCTCATTATGTCCAACCTGTGCACCATTTATTCATTCTCCTTCCCTTGGGGTTAATCCAAGAGGATTACAACCTAATGATGTCTGGCAAACTGATGTTACACACTTCCCTAGCTTTGGTAAGCTCTCCTTTATACATGTTTCCACTGACACATATTCTGGCTTCATTTTTGCCACCTTACATACTGGAGAGAAGGCTAAGGACGTAATCAGTCATCTTCTAAAAGCCTTTTCCTCCATGGGCACCCCACGATGCCTCAAAACCGATAATGGTCCCGCATATGTAAGCCAGGCGGTTCAACGGTTTTGCACCCAATGGGAAATTAATCATAAGACTGGAATCCCTTATAATCCACAGGGACAGGCTATCGTGGAACGAGCCCATCAACATTTAAAAACTTATTTGCAAAAAACAAAAGAGGGGGAGATATACCGGAATTGTCAGGGACCACAAGCACTTCTAAGCATAACCTTATTTACTTTAAATTTTTTACTCACTGACACTGGAGGGCGCACGGCTGCACAACGCCACTTTTCCCCTCCCACTGTACAAGATGCTCAAATAAGGTGGAAAGATTTATCCACCGGAAAGTGGCAACCCCCAGCTCCACTCTTAGCTAGAGTGAGGGGAGCTGTATGTGTTTTTCCCCCAGGAACTGAGAAGCCCATTTGGATCCCGGAGCGCTGCACCAGACCGGTGAATGAAAATTCAAGACAAAATGAAGTTCCCAAGATGGCTGATCCTGCCGCTGTTGTTCTCACCCCTTCAAGTGAGTGCCGAGACACACCTCATGAGCTGGACCCCGCTTGTGGCATTCCTTCTGGACAGGTTTGCTGAAGGAGGGCTTGACCCCCCACCTGGGAATATTCATGAATATCTTTTTGGAGCCCCTTGTGAGTGTAAGGGAGGGCCCCGGCACTCGGCCCCCTCTGGTTATATCCAGAGCATTGATTGTGGGACTAAAGTAGCCTATATGGCGGCTGAACTCAATCAAAACATCGGAGGATTTGAGCAACCAAAATGGGTATGTGTTAATAAGCCCGGACTTGTTGTCCCTAATCCGACCGAGACTCTTGGAAGCTGTCCCGCCACTTGTCATTACACCCCGGCAATGCACATCTCCTGTTATACATCGGCCTCAATTTGTGTTAATAATCAAGGAAAACAGTATTTTGAGGCCATCCTAACTAACACCCGTGGAGAATGGGGGACCACTTATAATTATATTCCTTTTCTTGGTGACCGGGGAGGGGAAGGCATCACGACTCGGTTAACGGAGGCGGGATGTGAGGGCGTCGTGGGTAAACCCTCCTGCTGGCCCATGCAGGCCCCCATCGGAATCTCTGACGGAGGGGGACCCACTGATGCTATCAAACACCTTCAGGTGATTAAGCTTTTAAAGCCGGAGATCCCTAAGCCTACATACCACCCCTTGATATTGCCCAAATCCCAGCTTCCTGATTTAGATGCCAATACATTAGATATCCTAGAAACTACCTTTTCTTTACTTAACAGTTCCAATCCTACCCTTGCTGGTGATTGCTGGCTCTGCATGACGGCAGGTGCAGTCATGCCATTGGCGGTTCCCATCAATTATACCATTGATGATGACAACACATGTCAATCTGGGCTACCCTTTAAGGTGCAGCCTCTAGGTGGTTTTATGTCATGCCTTCTGGGCATGATGCAAAATAATACCTATGATGTTGATGTTGGAGTCTCTTCCTTTGGAAACTGCTCATTAGTAAAGAATTACTCCTCACCTACTCCGCCCATTTGTCCCCCTAATGGTACAGTTTTTATGTGTGGTGGAAATTTAGCTTTTCCCAGGCTCCCAGCAAATTGGACTGGTGGTTGCGTTCTGGCATTACTGCTTCCTGATATCACGATTATCTCAGGAGATGAACCCCTACCCATTCCTAGCCTAGACATCTTAGTTAGAAGACACAAGAGAGCTGTGCAGGCCTTACCACTCCTTGTTGGCCTTGGAATAACCGCTGCTGTGGGTACAGGCACGGCGGGATTGGGTACGGCTATACATTCTTACCGCCGCCTATCTCAACAGCTTATAGATGATGTGCAAACCCTGTCGGGAACCATTAAAGACTTACAAGACCAGATAGACTCTCTAGCAGAAGTAGTTCTTCAGAACAGGCGGGGTTTAGACTTGCTTACTGCCAATCAAGGGGGAATTTGTTTAGCCCTTGGGGAGAGGTGCTGTTTTTATGCTAACAAATCTGGCATAGTTCGCACAAAAATTAAACAACTCCAAGAAGACCTAGAAAAAAGGAGGAGGGAATTATTTGAGAACCCTCTCTGGACTGGACTTAATGGATTTTTGCCTTATCTTCTTCCCTTATTGGGACCATTGTTAGGCCTCCTTCTAGTAGTGGCAGTAGGACCCTGCATTGTAAATAAGATAGTACAATTCATTAAAGATCAAATTAATATCTTAGCCTCTAAGCCGATACAGGTTCACTATCAACGCTTAAAGATGGATGATCGCCTCTCTGAAATATACTTCAGACCGATCCGAAGATGAGTGTCCTCCTTAAAAGAAGAACTCCTGCCATATCTTTTCTCTATGCATACCTCTCCCTCTTGCTTTCCTGTACTAGGATCTTTGCTGTCTAATCTCTCGGTCCAATCACATCTGCCATTCAGCGGTGACGGTCATGGGTCCCGTAGGTGGAGATGGTTAAGCGTTTACCGAAATAATGTCTTGATAGGTCATAACACCTTGAGCTGATCTTGTAGTACCCAGTGACGGGCAACTTTCACGCTTGCTGTGCGACCTAACACAGGGAATCGGGGCCTTCCCAGAGACAGGTAAGCATCGCAAGGGCTGTGAACGACCTAAGACAGGGGCTACTTGATTCCCACTGGCATGCAAAAAACAAAAGAGGGGGACTTGTTGGCAGCAGGTCCACCCTGGCCCTTGGAGCCCTACCTCCACTAGTTTGTTCTGCATGCCAGTGTGGCCAGCTCACAAGGCCATGGTGAACTTGCGGTTTTTCTGTTCCTGCTTGTCCGTCTGAGACATATGTATCCCACGGGAATGCCTTGACCTTTTCTGGTCTGATGGACTTATTGTTAAGGGAGGTTTCGGTACCTGACAATAATAGATGTTGAAACTAAATTTCTCCCCCGTCCCTCCTGCTTTTGGGTAGTTTTCCACTTCTGCTGCTTGGGGTATAAAAAAAAGTGTGTTAGCAATAAAGGGTACTGACTCCTGGATGAAGAACCTTGGTGTCCTGTGTGTCTTTTAACCTCGCCGTCCCTCGCCGGACTCGGCTCCCTTGGCCGGACGTGGCACCTTCTCTCAAATATTGTATAGCTTCTCAAGATTAAGAACAGAAAACTTATGAAAAAATATAATGAAAAATTATCAAAATAAAATGAGAAATAAAAATGTAATGAGAAGATAAGAAATACAAAAAAAGTGGAAAAAACTACATAATTATTAGGTTTATAAATAACCTCAATTTTAGCAACATGAATTTAAAAGAATTGTATAAAACAACTTAAAAGCAAAGATACAGAGAAGAATAAACTTAGGAAAATAATAAAGCTTTAAAATATTTTTTATTTTTTTAATCTCTATTTTGCTTTATTTATTTTTATGTGGTGCTGAGGATCGAACCCAGTGCCTCACATATGCGAAGCAAGCGCTCTGCCACTGAGCCACAACCCCAGCCCTAAAATATTTTTCCTCTCTGTAATATCCAGTCCTTTAACCAGCACTTATAAACACATTTATACATGTACACACATTAATAACCATTAAAAGATGACTAGAAATGGACAGATTTAGTAGCATATTAGTTCAGACTTGAAAATTATAACAATTCAACCATTACAAAAATTCTAGAGATTTAGAAAATGTTTGACAATGCTGAAAAAATATTCTAAAAACTTCTGTCTGAATATTCATAAATAAATATCCTATCATATTGAGAGTACCAGTGCATTAAACAAATAAAACCTATGGCCAATACTTCCTGTTAATGAACAGAGAAGAAATAACTTTTATGTCTCTATGTCTTTCATTTTTTAATTTTTGTTTTAATCTCAATCTTTCTTATTAAAAACCCTTCTCAGATGTGTGAGAATCTAGGCATATCTTTACTTATTTAAGGCAGCAGTGAAAGGCATAGCTGGGATGTTTAATTCAGTATTTTGTTTTTGTTTTTTCATAGAGTGATCCTGATGGTCACTCCATTGAGAGGAAGCGATGAATAACAATACATTTGCATTTTTCCTCTTCAGGTCTGGTTAGATTTCCCAAAGGAAAAATCTGTCAATTTCCTTCCACCAGTCACAAGGACTATGGATGTCTAAGAGTAATAGTGATTTACTCTGCAAAATATAGAATTTATTTAACTTGCCTCCATTATATGGTAATACTCTCTGATGTTTACCTGTTCAAAATCACTTTACATTAGCTTCTCTAGAAACTAAATCTCTAGTCTGCTGTAAAAGTGTTTTGGTATATGGTTGTGTGCATACATGTGTATCTATGAGAGGGACACTCTCTTAACTGGCAATTTAATAAACAAAGGTTCAACTGTTATTCATGTATATGCTCATGTTTATTCCTCATTATCACAGGGATCTGGTGCCATCCCTTATGAGTGATGGATTTTATTGAGCAAATATGTTGGGTTTCTAACAATGCTTGTTTTATTTCAAATTTTTTAGTTAAAAGTCAATTATAATTTATACTTTTGAATTTCTTAGTCTAAGATTTTGGTGCTCATTTCTTCTTCCTAGTTTTCTTCTTTATTATTTGATTTTTCTCTTCCCTATATTTTTTTCTATTTTCTATTATTTTAGTGAAGTTTCCAAAGAGGACAGAGGCTAGACTCTTTTGAAATCATATGTTTAGCTTATGAATTGCTTTGAGTACTGGAAATTCATACATGGAAATGTCTTGAGAATGGGAAGGTCTTGGACAAATTTTATGCATTCAGAACATTTTAAGGCTATTACATAATTGCATATAAACTAGTAATTATCATATAATCAATAGTACTGCTATTGGAAAAAATAACAATAGACACTGACACTCCAAAGAAGCACCAAGGATTCATTCTTCAACTTAAAGGATAACTGGATGGGCAAATCAACTAAAATCTTTTTTTTTTTTTAGAACACCAGAATCTATCAACAAAAATAAAAAACAAACATAGGAGAGTGCTTAATGAAGAAAGAGATGCTAAATTTTGATAAGGACTATTGTGGAATTTTTCTTACTTACCCAATCCCCATTATTTTAAGTTGGTCTTATAGATGATGGCCCCCACATTTCTCATGTTTCTGATGCCTGAAAATAGACATCTAGTTCTCAAATTATTGTAACTGTTCATTTAGACCTGTCCAGTGACTCTCCTGCATATACTAGGTATTTAAGAAGGACATATACATGTCCAAGGCTAGACATATCTTAACACCTGAGGAGATTTCATGCTTTCACTTGTGACTAGGCTTTAGGCTGTGAATAAGCAAAAAGTCAAGGCTAAAGCAGAATTTCAAGCATTCTGGCTAAGAACTGAAGAAGAGAGAACAAATATTTAATAAATGATATATAAAAACTTCTCAAATCTAATAAAGACATGAATCTAAACATTCAGGAAGCTCAAAAAACTCAGAACAAACTCACAAGTGTCCACACAAAGACACATTATATTCAAACTATTAAAACAGAGAAAATTTTGAAAGCAACAAAAGAAAAATGACTTGCCCTGTGTAAGAGATCTTCCAATAGTATTAACAGTCAATTTCCCTTCAGAGACTATGAAAGTGAGAAGGTAGTGGAATAAGTTATTTAAAATGTTAAAAATAAAATTACTATCCCAGAAATGCATATCTAACCAACCTTCAAAAACGAGGCATTAAAGAAGTAAAGAAGTTTGCAGATAAACAAAAGCAAAGGAAAGTTTCAGCTTCCCTGTTTAAAAAAAAGTGTTTTCAAGTGAAAGTCACAATGCTAGACAATAATTACAGACTATATGAAGAAATGAAGAACATAAGTAATTACACAAATACACACAAAACAGAACATTATTGTATTGTTGGTTTGTAATACATTTTTGTCATGTTATTTAAAATGCAAGGCATAATTGTAAATTTAGGTTATTGTCCACAGTGTATAAAGATTTAATTGGTGGCAATAATGACATTAAGAGAAAGAGGGAGAGATGTATCATTATAGAGGTTATTTACACTATCAACATCAACTGAGTATAAATTCAAACAATTTTCTCATACATTTTAGATGTCTATTACATCCCCATGTAACTAGTAAGATAAACAATATTCTTTTATGCACAGAGAAAGAAATGAGAAGGGAGTTAAAATGTGCCCTACAAAAGTTAATTTAAGAATTATTTTAAGATTTGTAGTGGAGAAAACAAATTAACAGAGAAAAGTCCCACTATTTATATGAAAAAATATATGTAAGTTGAATTATGAAAGTATTCAGTGTTCTGCAGAAATAGATAAACAGCCTTAGTTTCACCATCCTAGGTTACAGCTATATCACCAGAAACTTGGAAATGGCATTATCATCTTGAAACTCTCTTTGGGATGAAGTCAACAAATGCAGGATGAAAATACATAGAAGGTTGACACTACTTTGGATGTGAAAAAATACATTTCCTCACCATTTAAGTTATTAATTCAGATTATTTGCTGCTGACAGTATGTCAAAGATACAACTAAGCTGCATATTTGAAAAACAATACAAGAAAATCTAATCAATAGACCCCAAATCTGTTAAGATACAATTAGTCAAGAAGCTCTGTACTTCATAAAATAACAAGATAGAAAATTTTGAGATAAGTCTTCAAAAGTGATCACTCAATATAGAATTAGATTCTATATGTAGTCATGTAGCATAAAAATTCATTGTGGCTATATACTTTTATTTCTCCTAATATCTCATATTTCTTTCTTTGTTAAAAATAAAGTTATGTTCTATATAACATTAGATACAAAAAGGCCTACAAAAATAAATTTTCTGGCTAAAAATTTGTTAAAAATGTTTAAGAATTTCCCAGGTGAAGATTTCTCTTCACATCCCTCATAATTAAAAACTCAAGACTTGAAAGCAAAATGTGCTTGAGATTGGGAGGAGGCTGAAATGGGATGGTCTTACAGTGTGAGCAAAAGGGTGTACAATTAGGAATTATATAGAATTATTTTTAATATTAACACATGGGATCTGGATTAAGAAACTCATGGTCTATCCTCAATATACTTATCAGTGATATACATATATATATATAGAGAGAGAGAGAAAAATATATATTCACATATATCTTAAGAAACCATGAGTCAGATGGTTTGGGTTTCACAAACTGAACACAAACAACTGAGCTTATGATTCTATTGTGAGACTAAGGAAGGATATTAATTAGAGCAGTTACAGAAATCATAGAAAAAAGGTACTTCAAACACAATTAGGGCAGTGTTGCTTCAATCACTTCTAATTATGAATCTTATGTAGGTGTCTCTGTTTTGAGGGAAACACGACACCAATAGTAAATTCTCTGCCTAGACATGATAGATGATACAGAAATTAATATCAGTTAGTCCCATTTCAAAATGAAAACTGGGCATCCTTGAGAAAAGATATCACATGCTTACCCAAATGAACTGAACTTATAATAAAAATTATTCAAAAATATTAAGAAAAAATTGCATAAACATCAAAATAACAATATCAAATAATTAGAAAGTCATCTATATCATTATCTTCTCTATTTTTATAGTAAAATATAATTATTTAAAATTTTAATCCTAAAAGAAAAGGCATCTCTTGACATGACACAATTGCATGTTTTAAGTTGGAATGTTTGCCAACTTTCTTTTTTTTTTTTTTAATTTTTTATTGTGGGTTGTTCAAAACATTACAAATTTCTTGACATATCATATTCCACACTTTGATTCAAGTGGGTTATGAACTCCCACCTTCACCCCATACACAGATTGCAGAATCACATCAGTTACACATCCATTGATTTACATATTGCCATACTAGTGTCTGTTGTGCTCCGCTGCCTTTCCCATCCTCCACCCTCCCCCCTCCCCACCTCTCCCCTCCCCTCCCCTCCTCTCTCTCTACCCCCTCCACTGTATAACCCTGAGGGTCTCCTTCCATTTCCATGCAATTTCCCTTCTCTCTCCCTTTCCCTCCCACCTCTCATCCCTGTTTAATGTTAATCTTCTTCTCATGCTCTTCGTCCCTACTCTGTTCTTAGTTACTCTCCTTATATCAAAGAAGACATTTGGCATTTGTTTTTTAGGGATTGGCTAGCTTCACTTAGCATAATCTGCTCTAATGCCATCCATTTCCCTGCAAATTCTATGATTTTGTCATTTTTTAATGCAGAGTAATACTCCATTGTGTATAAATGCCACATTTTTTTTATCCATTCGTCTATTGAAGGGCATCTAGGTTGGTTCCACAGTCTTGCTATTGTGAATTGTGCTGCTATGAACATCGATGTAGCAGTGTCCCTGTAGCATGCTCTTTTTAGGTCTTTAGGGAATAGACCAAGAAGGGGAATAGCTGGGTCAAATGGTGGCTCCATTCCCAGCTTTCCAAGAAATCTCCATACTGCTTTCCAAATTGGCTGCACCAATTTGCAGTCCCACCAGCAATGTACAAGTGTACCCTTTTCCCCACATCCTCGCCAGCACTTGTTGTTGTTTGACTTCATAATGGCTGCCAATCTTACTGGAGTGAGATGGTATCTTAGGGTGGTTTTGATTTGCATTTCTCTGACAGCTAGAGATGGTGAGCATTTTTTCATGTACTTGTTGATTGACTGTATGTCCTCCTCTGAGAAGTGTCTGTTCAGGTCCTTGGCCCATTTGTTGATTGGGTTGTTTGTTCTCTTATTGTCTAATTTTTTGAGTTCTTTGTATACTCTGGATATTAGGGCTCTATCTGAAGTGTGAGGAGTAAAGATTTGTTCCCAGGGTGTAGGCTCCCTATTTACCTCTCTTATTGTTTCTTTTGCTGAGAAAAAACTTTTTAGTTTGAGTAAGTCCCATTTGTTGATTCTAGTTATTAACTTTTGTGCTATGGGTGTCCTATTGAGGAATTTGGAGCCCGACCCCACAGTATGTAGATCGTAGCCAACTTTTTCTTCTATCAGACGGCGTGTCTCTGATTTGATATCAAGCTCCTTGATCCATTTTGAATTCACTTTTGTGCATGGCGAGAGAAAGGGATTCAGTTTCATTTTGTTGCATATGGATTTCCAGTTTTCCCAGCACCATTTGTTGAAGATGCTATCCTTCCTCCATTGCATGCTTTTAGCCCCTTTATCAAATATAAGATAGTTGTAGTTTTGTGGATTGGTTTCTGTGTCCTCTATTCTGTACCATTGGTCCACCCGCCTGTTTTGGTACCAGTACCATGCTGTTTTTGTTACTATTGCTCTGTAGTATAGTTTGAAGTCTGGTATCGCTATACCGCCTGATTCACACTTCCTGCTTAGCATTGTTTTTGCTATTCTGGGTCTTTTATTTTTCCATATGAATTTCATGATTGCTTTCTCTATTTCTACAAGAAATGCCGTTGGGATTTTGATTGGCATTGCATTAAACCTATAGAGAACTTTTGGTAATATCGCCATTTTGATGATGTTAGTTCTGCCTATCCATGAACAGGGTATATTTTTCCATCTTCTAAGATCTTCTTCTATTTCTCTCTTTAGGGTTCTGTAGTTTTCATTGTATAAGTCTTTCACCTCTTTTGTTAGGTTGATTCCCAAGTATTTTATTTTTTTTGAAGATATTGTGAATGGAGTGGTTGTCCTCATTTCCATTTCAGAGGATTTGTCGCTGATATACAGGAATGCCTTTGATTTATGCGTGTTGATTTTATATCCTGCCACTTTGCTGAATTCATTTATTAGCTCTAATAGTTTCTTTGTAGAGCCTTTTGGGTCTGCTAGGTATAGAATCATATCATCTGCAAATAGTGATAATTTAAGTTCTTCTTTTCCTATTTTGATGCCTTTAATTTCTTTCGTCTGTCTAATTGCTCTGGCCAGTGTTTCGAGAACTATGTTGAACAGAAGTGGAGAGAGAGGGCATCCCTGTCTTGTTCCAGATTTTAGAGGGAATGCCTTCAGTTTTTCTCCATTCAGAATGATGCTAGCCTGAGGCTTAGCATAGATTGCTTTTACAATATTGAGGTATGTTCCTGTTATCCCTAGTTTTTCTAGAGTTTTGAACATAAAGGGATGCTGTACTTTGTCGAATGCTTTTTCCGCATCTATCGAGATGATCATATGGTTCTTATTTTTAAGTCTATTGATGTGGTGAATAACATTTATTGATTTCCGTATATTGAACCAGCCTTGCATCCCAGGGATGAATCCTACTTGATCATGGTGCACAATTTTTTTGATATGTTTTTGTATCCGATTCGCCAGAATTTTATTGAGGATTTTTGCATCTAGGTTCATTAGAGATATTGGTCTGTAGTTTTCTTTCTTTGAAGTGTCTTTGTCTGGTTTAGGTATCAGGGTGATGTTGGCCTCATAGAATGAATTTGGAAGTTCTCCCTCCTTTTCTATTTCCTGAAGTAGCTTGAAAAGTATTGGTATTAGTTCTTCTTTAAAGGTTTTGTAAAATTCTGCTGTATACCCATCCGGTCCTGGGCTTTTCTTAGTTGGTAGTCTTTTGATGGTTTCTTCTATTTCCTCAATTGATATTGGTCTGTTTAGGTTGTCTATATCCTCCTGACTCAATCTGGGCAGATCATATGACTTAAGAAATTTATCTATGCCTTCACTATCTTCTAATTTATTGGAGTATAAGGATTCAAAATAGTTTTTGATTATCTTCTGTATTTCTGAAGTGTCTGTTGTGATATTGCCTTTTTCATCCCGTATGCTAGTAATTTGAGTTCTCTCTCTTCTTCTCTTCGCTAGCATCGCTAAGGGTCTGTCGATTTTGTTTATTTTTTCAAAGAACCAACTTTTAGTTTTGTCAATTTTTTCAATTGTTTCTTTTGTTTCGATTTCATTAATTTCAGCTCTGATTTTAATTATTTCTTGCCTTCTACTTCTTTTGCTGTTGTTTTGCTCTTCTTTTTCTAGGATTTTGAGATGAAGTATGAGATCATTTATTTGTTGGTTTTTTCTTTTTTTAAGGAATGAACTCCAAGCAATGAATTTTCCTCTTAGAACTGCTTTCAATGTGTCCCATAGATTCCGATATGTTGTGTCTGTGTTTTCATTTATCTCTAAGAATTTTTTAATTTCCTCCTTGATGTCTTCTATAACCCATTGATCATTCAGTAACCTATTGTTCATTCTCCAAGTGATGTATGCTTTTTCCTTCCTTCTTTTATCGTTGATTTTCAGTTTCATTCCATTATGATCAGATAAGATGCATGGTATTATCTCTACTCCTTTATATTGTCTAAGAGTTGCCCTGTGACATAATATATGATCTATTTTTGAGAAGGATCCATGTGCTGCTGAGAAAAAAGTGTAACTGCTTGATGTTGGGTGGTATACTCTATATATGTCAATTAGGTCTAGGTTATTAATAGTGTTATTGAGTTCTATAGTTTCCTTATTCAACTTTTGTTTGGAAGATCTGTCCAGTGGCGAGAGAGGTGTGTTGAAGTCTCCCATGATTATGGTATGGTGGTCTATTAGACTCTTGAACTTGAGAAGAGTTTGTTTGACGAACATAGCTGCACCATTGTTTGGGGCATAAATATTTATGATTGTTATGTCTTGTTGGTGTATGGTTCCCTTAAGCAGTATGTAGTGTCCCTCTTTATCCCTTTTGATTAACTTTGGCTTGAAATCTATTTTATTTGATATGAGTATGGACACTCCTGCTTGTTTCCGAAGTCCATATGAGTGATATGATTTTTCCCAACCTTTCACCTTCAGCCTATGTATGTCTTTTCCTATCAAATGCGTCTCCTGTAGGCAGCATATTGTTGGGTCTTGTTTTGTGATCCATTCTACTAGCCTGTGTCTCTTAATTGGTGAGTTTAAGCCATTAACATTTAGGGTTATTATTGAGATATGGGTTGTTCTTCCAGCCATATTTGTTTATTTCTGTTACTAAACATGGTTTGTTTTCCTCTTTGATTATTTCCCCCCCCTTTACTGTCCTACCTCCCACTGTTGGTTTTCATTGTTATTTTCCATTTCCTCTTCCTGTAATGTTTTGCCGAGGATGTTTTGAAGAGATGGTTTTCTAGCTGCAAATTCTTTTAACTTTTGTTTATCGTGGAAGGTTTTAATTTCATCTTCCATCCTGAAGCTTAATTTCGCTGGATACACAATTCTTGGTTGGAACCCATTTTCTTTCAGTGTTTGAAATATGTTATTCCAGGATCTTCTAGCTTTCAGAGTCTGTGTTGAAAGATCAGCTGTTATCCTGATTGGCTTACCCCTAAATGTAATCTGCTTCCTTTCTCTTGTAGCTTTTAAAATTCTCTCCTTATTCTGTATGTTGGGCATCTTCATTATAATGTGTCTAGGTGTGGATCTCTTATGATTTTGCACATTCGGCGTCCTGTAGGCTTCTAGGATTTGGGATTCTGTCTCATTCTTCAAGTCTGGGAAGTTTTCTCGTATTATTTCATTGAATAGATTGCTCATTCCTTTGGTTTGGAGCTCTGTACCTTCCTGTATCCCAATGACTCTTAAGTTTGGTCTCTTAATGTTATCCCATATTTCTTGGATGTTCTGCTCATGGTTTCTTAACAGTCTTGCTGAGCTGTCTATGTTCTTTTCCAGTTGAAATACTTTGTCTTCATTGTCTGATGTTCTATCTTCTAAGTGTTCTACTCTGCTGGTAGTATTCTCCATTGAGTTTTTAAGTTGGTTTATTGCTTCCTGCATTTCTAGGATTTCTGTTTGTTTGTTTTTTATAACCTCTATCTCCCTGTATAGTTGATCCTTTGCTTCCTGGATTTGTTTGCGTAATTCATTGTCGAAGTGATCTTTCATTGTCTGATTTTGCTGTTTAATGTCTTCCTTGATACTCCAGATCATCTGAAGCATGTATATCCTGAATTCTTTATCTGACATTCCATCTGCTGCAGCTGTTACCTCTTCTAAAGTTGCGTTGACCTGCATTGCTTGTGGTCCTTTCTTTCCTTGTCTTTTCATACTGCTTGCGTATCTTTCCTGCAGGTGCGGGCGGCGGCTCTGCTCTCTCCTTATTCCAATTGGGGTGTCGTGGCTACCACGCCGGCAGGTCACTGGGCCTGTTCTGGGAGCTGGCGGCGGCTCTGTTCTGCCCCTACTCCAATTGGGGTGACGAGTGTACCACGCCGGCAGGCCACCGGGCCTGATCCGCCGGTCGGTTGCAGGTTTGCCTACCCTGCAGGCGCGGGCGGCGGCTCTACTCTGCCCCTACTCCAAATGGGGTGACGTGTCTGTCGTACCGGCAGGCCACTGGGCCTGTCCCGCTGGTCGGTCGCAGATCTGCCCACCTTTCGGGCACGGGTGGAGGCTCTGCTCTGCCCCTACTCCAATTGGGGTGTCGTGACTACCCCGCCTGCAGGACGCTGGGCCTGTTCCTGGCACGGGCGGCGACTCTGCTCTGCCACTACTCCAATTAGGGTGGTGTTTGTACCACGCCGGCAGGCTCCTGGGCCTGATCCGCCGGTCTGTTGTAGGTCTGCCTACCTTGGAGGCGCGGGCGGCGGATCTGCCCTGCCCCTCCTACCACGCCTGCGGACCCCTGGGTCTGATCTGCAGTTTGATCACTGGTCTGCTCACCCTGCGGGCACGGGTGGCGGTTCCGCTCCGCCCCCACTCCAATTGGGGTCACGTGACCACCACACCGGCAGGGCCTGATCCGGGCGTGGGAGAAGGATCTGCTCTGCCCCTACTCCAGTTGGGGTGACATGTGTACCACACTGGCAGGCCACTGGGCCTGACCCGCCCGGCTGTCACAGGTCTGTTTACCTTGCAAGCGCGAACGGCGGCTCTGCCCTGCCCCTCCTACCACGCCCATGTACCACTGGGTCGCGGGTCTGCCCACCTTGCGGGTGCGAGTGGCGGCTCCGCTCCGCCCCCTCTCCAATTGGGGTCACGCGGTCACCACGCTGGCGAGCCGCTGGGCCTGCTCCGGGCGCTGGCGGCGGCCCGGCTTCTCCCCTCTGGCTCAACGACAAATTGAGGAGACTCGGGTGACTGTGCCTCACCCCCCCTACCAGGAGACCAACTGCTTATGTCACCGCTGGTATTGATGAAGTTCTCTCCTCCGCCGCTTTCTGCTGACATCAGATCTCTGCCATGTTGGTATCCTATGCGAATGGCAGCATTTCGTTCCCCTTGCCGGGCAACCAAAGCAACGGGTGAGTCCTGACTGGCCCTCAGCAGGACCCGGACCGCGAAGCAGTTTCCGCGGGCTCCTAGCCCCAGGCCAGGGAAGTTCCGGGAGCCGGAACTCGGCCGCTCCGTGCTCGGTGTAAGCTCCTATAAGTGTAGGCTCCAAGAAGCAGTCCCTGCGGGCTCAGTTCCGGGAGCCGGAATTCGGCCGCTTAGTGCTTGGTGTATGCTGATAGGAGCAGGGTCCAAGAAGCAGCCTCCGCAGGCTCCGCGGCCCTGGGCCAGGGTGGTTCCGGGACGGTTCCGGGAGCTGGAACTCGGCCGCCCCGCGCTCGGTGTTCGCTCCGATAAGATCAGGTTCTAAGAAGCACCCAGGCACTGAACCCTAGCAATCTGTCTGCAAGCCGCAGGCGAATTGCAGCCTGAAATTACCTGTTCTATGGCTGAATGAGCTGCGGTCAGTCGAAAACAGGTATGGTGACGTCAGCTTTCCAACATGGTGGCTGCTGGCCTCCTCTGTGGTCTGACCGGTGTGGAGAACCGAGATGGACCGCTTCCTTCCCCCGTCTCGAACCCAGAATTCAGCCCTGAGTACGGTGCTTGCACGGCTGGCAGAAACTGCAGCGCTGTATCCCTGCGTCGCTGTCTCCTCCTTTCCCAGCGCACGCTGCAGACTCTAGCCGCGGGGCGATTTGCTGAATAAGCAGTGTTACCCTCCGTGCGACAAACCTCTCGCGTTTGAGTCCCCGTAGCCGATCCTTGTGCGATGGGAATCCTTCCTCCAGGTTCCGGAGCACCCCACTATTGCTGGAAATTCCTAACAAGATATCCTTTAGCCGTCCTGACTTGTCATACTCCCACACAGTGAAGCAGCACACGGGGGCAATGCACTCCCCTCGCCGCCATCTTCCTTCTGTTTGCCAACTTTTAAAATGACTTAGAAGTTTTACTGCTTTGTTAATAAAATAACTGGAATAAAATTAAATTTCAGCAGTGAGCTCCATTCCACATTGTCTTGACTCAGGTATAGATTCCCATTACTCCTTATTAGGTTCGGTATGTTAAATGAGTATTAAAAGAATAGCTTTAGAACAAACAAAAATGTTGAAATTCATAGCAGAAGCTAACACAACCCGGAGACAAAAAAGAAAGCACACATCATAAATGTAGAAAATCCTTTCACTGTTCCGCTTCAGTGAAGCCTAAAATGTCAAGAACCAGGAACTGAATTATTTAAATATAAAGTTTTATTGGTATTCTGAGCTGCTGTAGTTTGTTAATGAAATAATAATTCTAAGAAATATGCTAATAAAAAAGTTAAAACTTTTACAGGTATTCCACTTTATTGATTTCCACGGAATTAATGAGAGTTTATGATGAAAACATTTTAAAACATATTTCTTTGTGGTAGAATTTTCATGATTAGCTAATTTAAACAGGTTTCTCTCTCTTCTTATGTAAATTAAGTGTATGGTGTTTTTATCAAGTCTTGTCCAGTCACAGAATTCTACTATTTTGTGATATTTAATAATTTAGATATTTGGCATTTCACACTTATGTTCATGAATTACTTTTCCCATACTATTGAAAATCACTAATATTTCCAATGAATGAAAAGAGAAAAGTAACAAAAGAAATTGACTGTTATTTTGAATTAAAATTCATCAGGTATTTTACTTATTCCAAATTATGAACAATAAGAAATACCAAAAGATAAACAAACTATCCATTTGTAATTTTGGGTTAACAAAGTTAACCTGCTTACAAATACCCTTAGTTGTTTCACTAATTCAATCTCTTTGACTTTATATTTACTGCTACTACTTAAAAAAAAACACTTCAGTTCATATTACACCCTTTGGATGTATGAAAATGTATAATGTATAATGATGGTATATGCTTGTTAAATTCTTTCAAAAAGTGAAGCTAAACCGGACATGTAGTCATCTTCACCTTACTTGTGTATAGGCAGGCATCCAGGGTAAACAGAAAAACCAAATGTAGAGTTTGACAGAAATTCCTTGAATTAAATGTACTAAATGCATATGCAACAGGTATTTCAGATCATATTGGGGCAATCTATCATAGATGATGAAATTGACAAGTAAAGATACTATAAATATGTCATAATTCTCAGTAATACTTTTCTGAGGATTGTATGAACA
Organism: Marmota marmota marmota; assembly: GCF_001458135.2. Classification (NCBI taxonomy): domain Eukaryota; kingdom Metazoa; phylum Chordata; class Mammalia; order Rodentia; family Sciuridae; genus Marmota; species Marmota marmota. The sequence continues at coordinate 2,180,897 of NW_026000019.1, forward strand.
AACCATCCCAAATGTAGGTCCTTCATTAGGAAAGACAATTCAAATTTCACACCTTAATATGAATGAAGGTCAGCAGTAGCATTTCTGTAATAACAATTCTAGCTAAAATTTAATATCTATCAGCCTCTGGGCTGAACATTATACATGTACTGCCTCAATTTAAGGCTCATAGCAGTCTTCTGAATCTATTCTGTTGCCTTCTTTATTTTGCATAAGAAGAACATGAGACTGAGAGAAATTAAATAATTGCTCAAGGTCATGCAGCTATGAGAATACAGAATAGAAATATGAAATTGAAATGGAATGTCATTAAAAAATAATATGTCAAAAATATGGTGCTATTAAATTTCAATAAAGCATAAAGAGATCAGTTGAATTCAATCATACCTTGCAACTTTAAATGGCAACCAGAAAATACTGTAAACCCTATCTCAGTTGATGGAATTAGATTAGGAGTCATCTGTTTACACAAAAGTTATCAAGAAAATAAAAAATTATTGTGGCATTTCTGACTAGGTAGGATCATCCTGAGAGCATGATGTGTCCATATCTGTCATAAAACCAGTGTCCATTTAAAAATCACATACTAACCAAGATCTTTAACTCCATACTCCATCAACTAAAATGATAAAACCAGTATTAATATTTAGATTAATAAAACACAACCTTGGAAGATATACAATTGAATACAAAGGTGAAAAAGTATATCAAATGCATTATACAAATATATCCATTTAAGATTTTGGATCTTAAAACAAATCCAGAATATTTGTTTATCTGTGAGATTAGAATTGTGAGTCATATGTGAAATATAGAAATGACTTCACATTTCTCATTTGATTTGAAAAGTGTTAAAATATAATATGCATAGATTTATAAACAATACTAGAATAATTAAACTTTAATATCCTAAGCTTAATTTATTTTATTTAGAAGCTTTGCCTAGAACCAGAAATGGTGGTGATTGCCTATGATTCCAGATACTCTGGAGGATGAGGCAGAAGCATTACAAATTTAAGGCCAGCCTCAACAACTAGAGTCACCCTCAGCAACTTTGTAAGAACCCTGTCTCAATTTTTTAAAAATAAATAAATAAGAAGGACTGAGGATGTAGCTTGGTGGTAAAGTACTCCTAGGTCCAATCCTTGATACCCCCACAAAATTAAAAAGGAGGAGGTGGGAGAGACTGGGGTAGGGAGAGAGTGTGTTAATTTCAGGGAAAAGTGCTACAGAAAAGAGAGCTACACAGAAAAAATAGCTCTGACAACCTATACAGAGTCTCCAAGTCCTCAACTGAGTCCTAAGTCCTGATTAGCACATGTATATGAGAAAACTATTCAAGTCTTGGAAAAACAAGAATATACGACATTCACTAAATCTCATTCAGGACAATGAATAGTTACTGATTCTACTAATCACTAGTGAAGAATCTTTGTAATACCTACAGCACTGAGTAAAATACTCATGTTGGCCTTCCCTCATTGGGCAGGAATAAGACATACAAGTAGTTTAATTTCAGGCTAGAACAAAGCTCAAAACAAACATACTCTTGCATTCACCTAAATAAAGTTCACAATGTCTGGCATCCAGTCAAAACTTAACAAATTTAAAGAAGCTAAAATCCCACATTCCAGGGATGGAAAAAGATCTACAAACATGCTACAATGAACATCATACTTCATGGTGAAAAGATAAATGTTTTGCCCTTTAATGTCTGAGAAGAAAATACACAGGAGTTCTAGTTTGTCTCTGGGGATACCAGAAAGTCTGGTACTGGCCTCTGGCAGTACCAGATGGAAAATACTAGCTAGTGATTTATAATGTGCTGTATAAAGTTTGAAGTACCCTGGAGGCATTCAGGATTGTCTACTTTTTATTTTAGAGACATATGAATTGATGGCCTGTACCTGGATGGTTGGATGGATGGATAGATAGATAGATAGATGATAGACTGAACGAACTGGGGATACAGCTCAGTGGTGAAGCACCACTTAGTTTAATCCCCAGAACCAAAAAACAAACAAAAACAAAACAAAACATGATACACCAAAAAATGCAGTGTAGGATTCCATTTACTTACAAGTCTAAAAAAATGTAAGTTAAGCTATTATGATGGAAAGATAGTAGTCTCTTAAAGGTATTCAGAATGTGCAATGGAAGGGAGGATTAAAAAATAAAATAAAAACTTTGGATATGATAGATATATACAATATCTGAGTGTATTTTTATTTTGTGAGTATATTTATATATTAAAACCCATCAAATTATAAGCTTAAATATATGTAATATATTTTTCTTATATTTTGGGAGGACAAACAGATTCAGGCAGAGATAAGATTCTTTACTATGCCAAAAGGAATTTCATCCAAATTTCTTATTTAAAAATAAAGATGTAATCTAGAACTTGAATATATAGTCGAAAATGATTTAAGCAGAATGAATAATATAGTATTATTATAAGTTAGTACTATTCATATTTTCTGTAAATGTCTTTTTCCTTTATTTGCTTGATCACCTAGCCATGAGCAGGTAGTAAGGTGAGGAAATGAAGCAGGACAACTTACAGGGTGGACATCAGACGCAGGCCTAAGAGTCCATGTGTCACAGGACGGGGAATCACACAGAACTTGATCAAGACAGACCAGCATCTGGAAAATGGGAACTGGTATGCCAGATCTCCCCAGCCACCATTAACTATAACCCCTTAAAGGTACTATTCTTCAAGATCATGTCACTCCTACCCCTCATGACCAGGTCATCAAGACCCTCACAAAGAAAATTTGCTGAGGGTTAAGAACAAAAGGACCTAAAAATCCAAAAACCTGACTCTGTAATGGCCACCTCATCCTCCCAGGAGGAGGTCCATGCAGTGCCTGTCTGAACATCTGTTCTCTCACTCTAATAATCTCCTGCTGGTTACTCTTTGATACCTCATTGAAATCCATCATACAAAATCTTAAAAATCAGTAGCTATGGATTTCCGTGGCCAGACTGGCTCCACTGGCAGTTTTGCTCTGGGATACTTTCCTTTTATAGGATATCTTTTAGGATCATAAATATTAATTTTCTCAACATGTGTGTTGTTTATGTTTTCTAGTCATTTGTTTTCTTTCAACTAAATATTTCAATTGTATTGCAATTTAAATACAATTTAAATTGTATTGCAATATTCACAGGTAAGACATAAAATTTTTCAATATGTTAAAGTACTAGAAAAATGTGGAATAATATTTTCTTTACCCTACAATCCTGAGATAAAAAAAATTTTAAAGTCCGATACAACATCTAAATGTCACTTGGTGGGGGGGGGGCAGGGGTTCTTTTCTTTTCTCTTGGGATTTGTTTTTGCATGGAAGACATGTAACTGTTCTCTGAGACTGATACAGGGTCTCACATACTAGGAAAGCTAGCTTTGTAACAGTAAGCTACACCCTACTCCCATTCAAAAGTTTTAAAAGAAAAATTTGACTCGACAATAACTGAAAGCTCAGAGTAGAACTCATAGAAATTTGTAGTAATGAACTAAGAAATAGGAATCTAAAATTATTTTCCTTAATTCTAATCATCATATAATAAATTCTCATACATACTTGGTGCTACTTCTAATCTCTTCATTCTACTTAATCAGTTTTGTTTAAATTTGCAACTTTATTAAAATGCTTTAGTTAATATATAAATATTTTTATATTAATTAAAATTAGATTCCTAACTTTCTTCTTCAAAATATTCCTTGGCAACTTATTCACTAGATAAATTTTATTAAATAATTAAATAAACATAAGTTTAAAGTTTAAATTATATTAACTTCACATTAATCAGTTAACTGACATATTTTTTCATGCTTTGCTTTCCTAGCCTGGAGCATCAACTATTGAGGATTTTTTCTTTTTGCATTCAATGAAACAGGTGAAGTTTGACCTCATCTATAACTATAAATAGTATGGATAAGTGTGATTGTGTATCATATTTGATCAACTTGAGAAGAATAGCTTTCAGGAACTTGCCAAAAATTAAATACATTGCCATGCTCTGCACCTACCACCAACAACATAAAGATTACTTATCTTTAAAGAACAGTTTTACATGTTTTCCATACAAAAACAAACCCCAAGAGAAACTCTAAAATGTTATTTTAAAAATAAAGTAGTATTACAATTATCTGTACTAAATTCTCCACAGCAACTGCTTTGTAGACAGAACCTCTTCATATAGATGCATAGACACAGTGGCAGAGAAGAAATGCATCCCTTTACACTATTGCTGCACTTTGTATTTTACATATTTTCCATACTGCCTAACATAGTGATAGTGGCACTGTAAATACCACGACTATTTCTCTAAACACAAAACACACAGAAATTTCTGGGACTTTATTTTTTTCAAAACACGTAACCCTGCACCATGTAGACTGATGAGGTAAGCACAATTTCTTTTCTGAAAACTACCTCCTGGGAAAACAGATTAACAACCATCCATAGTTGCAACAGTTGCATAAACAAAATGCGTAACTCTGAAAGGATATTATGGAAAAAAAAATCCTCTAAATGCTGAGAAAAGCAGCTGCTGAGTAAGTGGTCAGGTGACTTTTCCCTGCTCAGAAACAACGTGAGAAAGGAACTTCTGAACATGCCTTCAAGTTTCAATTCTGGTCCTTATTTCCCCAGTGTTCCCAAAATGTGTTATCTTTTTTAGAAAAAAAGAAAAGAAAAGAAAGAAAGAGGATTTTTCTGCCTGACTGCAATGTCCCTGGTCACTCTGTACAGTTCACTTCACCATCATTCAACACAACAGAAGCAGCTGTCCCCTTGCTCCCATTCCTCACCTTTCATTGTTCCCACTATAAATTTTTCAGTGATTCTTTAAATGGGCCCAAGGCAATTTTGCTCTCATTCCTTCCTTTTTATGCACACTCAGGGACTACCATAAGACAGGTCATGGTATAAGGGGATGGAAACTAAGCCATTATAGTCTTAAATGTGAAGCCAACAATAAGTTGAGAAAGAGAGAGGGAGAGCAGAGCATGTGGCACACTCCTGTGGTCTCAGCTTTTGGGGAGGTTGAGTCAGAATTGCAAGTTTGATGCCAGCCTGAGCAACTTATCAAGGCCCTGTTTCAAAAATGAGCAAGCATTTTGAATAGCGATGCTTAAAAGAAAATTATCTAGCCTATACTTCCTTACTTTCCCTTTCTCTCAAAGTGGAACTTGGTGAGACAGTGGCCACTGTTGACAGATAAACATTCTTCCAGGTGAAAGAAGGCTGAAAACTGGCTTCCTGAATGGCTGGCTCAGGAAAAATGCATTGGCCCAAGTGCTGCCCTCCAGATGGTTATGTGAGAAAAACTAAATATCTACCTTATTAAAGCAACTATATTTAAGGATCTCTATTTTAGCAACTAAGCCTTAACTTTAACAAAAGAAAAGTTTACATTGATAAACTGATGACAAGCTTAAAGTCTGATAAAAAAAAATATTAAAACTCAAAAAGAAAGGAAAACCAGGGGTGTCTTGTGCTCTATAGGCAGAGTGGGTCTGGTCTATCTTTACTCAATGGTAACTGAAGAGGAAACAAAATGAAATAGAAATAAGTTGGCAAAGCTATATATGAAAGAAAAAAATATTTTAAAGGATTTACTATCAAAAAACAAGAAAATTTTTGAAACATTTGCATTTAGGAATAATATAAGATGAAAAGTTGGACTGTAAGAAACCAAATGCAAAATGAAATAAAAATTAAAAACTGACATATGGAAGCTGGGAGAAGATGGCTGCTGCATACGGGGGTTGCTGAAGTGCTGAGCGTGGTGCTCAAAGCAGCGGCTTTAATAGAGATTTCGCACAGTCTGTTAGAGCTTTCACCGTTAATCTGTAGCGGACCACTTTGCCAAGGAGCAGGAAGAACAAAGAAATCGAAAAAGAGACACTTGGATGCTCAGAGCCGCGGGCGCTTTGCTCCCATCTGCTTCCTCTTTCGCTTCGCTCCGGGCGGAGAAGCTGAATGTGTAATCAGCAGTGGATTGTAAGTACCCGAGGCAAAGAAAGCTCAGTGCGCCCCGCCTTTTTTTTCTTTTTCTTTTTTTTTGAATATTTTTTATACAGGGAGAGTTTGGGGATTGGGATTGTTGGCGGGGCTGTGGTTTCTGTGCCGAAAATCCACTCCGTGGGAGCCGCCATTTGCTTTCTGCTTGCTGTCTTGATGGCTCTGTATACACTGTCCGGCAGCCGCACCTAGAGGTTGGAGCTGGGCTGCGTGCCGAGCCCTGTCCTCC
>NW_026000019.1:2193179-2219407 GCF_001458135.2 Marmota marmota marmota
GAGAGAGAGAGAGAGAGAGAGAGAGAGAGAGAGAGAGAGAGAGAGAGAAAGAAAAGGGCCACAGGGAAGATGTACCCTTCCAGGCACAGCCCCAATGACTCACCTCCTTCAGTCTTGTCCCACCTGCCTACAGCCACCTCCATTATTCAAAGTAAGATGGACTAATTAGGCTACAAATCCCACAATCTAATCACCTCCCAACATCCCTACACTAACACAGGAATTTGGGGAAGAAACCTCACATCCAAATTATAATATTCCATTCCTGGCCCACAAAAACTCATGTCCATCTCACAATGCAAAATACAATTAGTCCATTTCTATGATGAACAGTCTTGTCTTAACAGTTTCAGTGTTACCCAAAAGTTCAAGTCCAAAGTCTCTTCTGAGACTTAAGGCAAACTCTTAGCTGTGAGTTCCCTGTAAAATTCAAAAGCAAGTTAAATAAATCTAATATACATGGCATAGAGTAGATGTTCCCATTCCAAAATGGAGGCATAGGGCTTGTGTAGACAGAAGAGATGAGTCCAAAGCAAGACTAAAACCAGTGGAGAAAACATGTCCTAGAACCATGATCCATGATCCCTTAACCCCAGCTTATGGGCACTCTTCTGGACAACCTGAACATTTTTAAATCCTTTGACTCTTGTTTTTTTCTCAAAATTCTCACAGTAAACCTGACTAAAGGCTGCCAGCAATATCTGTGCTGAATGCTGTAGTGCCTCAAAATTTCCTCCACCAGATTAATTAGTCCATCATTATAAATTCAGCCAAAATCACACAAAGTCTCAAGGTACAGGTAAAATGTAGCCAAGTTCTTTGCCAGAACACAACATGAGTGACCACTATTTCAATTTCCAGTAGTCCTCATGTCTTCTGAAACTTCAAGAGCACAGTCAGCATTTTGATCATCTAAGCTCCCACCAGAAACATCCATTAAGCTCTGCTTACAGCATTCCAAAGTTTTTCCACCCTGTACTTCCAAACTTTGCAAAATTCATTCTGCAAATAAGTTTTAAAGTACTCTAAACTACGTGGTCAGGTTAGTCTCCACAATGACCCCACTCTCATACCAATTTCTGTTTTAGTTGGCTTTTTCATCACTGTGACCAAACACTCAATACTGCAACTTAGAGGAGGAAAAGTTTATTTAGTACTCAATGTTTCAGAGGTTTCAGTCCATAGATGGCCAATTACATTGCTCTGGGCCCAAAGTGAGGCAGCATATCACATGGGAAAGGCCCAGGAGAGGAAAGCTGTTCTGCTCCTAGATGGGTCCAGAAGCAGAGAGAGAAAGGAACCATAAGAAAGATGTACCCTTCCAAGGCATTCCCACCTGTGACCAACCTCCATCAGCCATGTCCCAGGTGCCTATAGTTACCACCCATTCATTCAAATGAGGATGTACTGATAAGGTTATAACTCTCACAATCCAATCAGTTTACAAACTCTAGGAACATTCCTGTATTAACACAGGAGATTTGAGGGGCCACCTTCAAATCATAACACAGATTACAATGGACAACATCAAAATGTTAAGATAAAATAAGCATTTTATATGAAAGAGAAAACTGGAAAAAAAAGTCATAAATCTGAAGTAAAAACATCATGGAGCTAAAAGAAAAACATAATGGTGAAGACTTTCTTTTACATTTCATATTTTTAAAAAGTGTGTTTCTACAAGTGTCCAAGGTAAGCCAAAATATGAACTATTTATAAGGGAAAGAAAGTCAGACTTTAAGAATCTTAATTTTTTTTTTTTTGCAAATTGGATGATGCTTAAAAAGAGAAAAATATGACAAACACACATAATAAAGCTAATATCTGTTATGAAAACACAGTAATTCCATTCACTATGTGCAAAGGCTCAGAAAATGTGAGATCCATGGATATTACTTGGAAGACCTACTATTGTCAATATGGAGGTGAATGAAATGATAGATTTTGAAAACAGAATGAAGTCTACTTATATATAAATGTTAAGTATTTTTACTTATGGGGGGAAAAGAACAATAAAAGATACAAGGATGTAATTTACACTGCAAAACATTAAAGTTAAATGAAAGAAAGGAGAAACCAGTGATACTTTGAGAAAATATTGAGATGCACACATCATTAAAAAAAAATCCATAACAGTCAAACTAGCATAGAGTACCAAAGATGTGTTGCTGTCCATGGTATTTCTCTACAGAAGCAAGCTGTGATAATAGCACAAGAATAAGGAAGAAGCCATCTATAAATACTAGTAGCTCTGGAAATGTTAAGTACACATAAACTGGATCCAAGTAGAAGAAATTGAGCACTACTTGGGCAGACTATGTTTAGCTGCGTAAACCCAGGTGGCACAGCACAGCTTAGTGATGGACAACAATGTATCAATTAAGTGTGTTACAAAATACCCATTTTTCTACATTATTGAAATAATTGCCAGAAGCTTACAACATGCTAAAGATGATATTATCTTTAATACTACTAAGCTTTCTCTAAACAGATACTGTGAATTTTTTTTAATGTAAAAGAAACAAATTTCTAAAAGAGACCACAATAATTTTAAATTATAGTCAATATATAATATAATCTAACAACATTACAAAATGGAAGGTTATAAATAATTAAGTATGCAATTTTTCAAAAAAAAGTCAAAAGTTTTTTTTTGCATATCATGTAATTTGTTTAAGTCCAGTATTTTATTAAAAAACACTAGATTGATCTGAAAGTCTTAACAACTTCTTCTATTGTATTTAAAAATCTAAACTAGCCCTTCTTGAATCAGTCTTTTCCCCTTGGATTCTATAACTTCACACTCTTTCGGTTTCCCTTTCTTGTTCTTCTTTCCTGGCTGTAATGCTTCTTTCTCATGTTCTTGAACAGAGATTGACAAACCACAGACCCTTAGCCAAACAAGTCTGGGCTTTGCAAATAAAGTCACATTTACAAAAATTAACAGCACAACTTGTGTGTTTTAACATATAGTCTATGGTTGTTTCACACTACAACGGCAGAGTTGAATAGCCGCAACAAGGACCCCATGGCCTGCGACACTTTCAAACACATACTATCTGACCCTACACAGCAGAAGTTTCCTAGCCCTGTACCTCAACCTTTTTATTCTTTACTATTTGTCACAGGCCTTCTCTTTTTCTTTGTAATAATTTAATCTACTCTTGTAATCTTGTTATGTCCACACTCTTGAGTCCTTGACTTTTGGCTAGACCTCTCTAGTCATCTGTAGACCCCAATGTCCAAGGGTCTTCTAATTATATTCGTCTTCCTGGTATATTCAAAACTAACCCATTATCCTCTTTCTACCAAATCTCAATATTCTTGTTGCTACTGCAACTAACATAAATGATCTCTAAAATAAGTTAAAGAAGATACTTTTCTCACTCCCCCTTTAGCCCATGTTATCTCAAATTCTTCTAAGTTTCTTCCATGTGCCAATGTAGCCTTATATACCATCATCTTTTCTCTGGATTACTGAACACACTTAATTGATACATGTGACTAGGGTCTTTCTTCTTTTCAATCTCATCTTTACCACAAACTAGCACGATTCTTTAGACATACCAATAAAATCAATACCTGTGTTCTCCTATCGTTCCTGATATACAGTGAGTTCTCAGCAGCAATCACACAATATTAATGAATAGACAAAACACTTAAATAGATATGAGTCTATGTATTCACTATTGAGAGGGATGAAAAGAGTTATAAATTCAAAAACCCATTATAGATGACAAAAATATTATGTAGAATAATATAGCAAATACTTCAAGCAGATCATCAAACCTTGTTCTTTTTTTCTGGACACACAACTAGACTTTCCCATTTTTGTTTCTGCAGTTAAATGTAGACACATAAAATATTTTTAGTCAATTGATTGAGAGAGGGAGTGAAACTGTAATTTCTAGGCCTGATTCTTGAACATATTTCATTTGTAATATCCTGTGCTTCTTCTTCCTCCTCTCTGATGAAGGAAATGATGGAAAACTTGGAATCACATACTTGTGTTTTAGAAGTCAGTGGGAAAAAGTTAAGCTTATGAATCACTCCTTAAAGGAAAACCACTCTCTTATGAAAAAAAAAATCTGGTACGATGAATGATGGCCCCTGAAAATATGCCACATCCTGATTCCACGGACCTGTGGATTCCACCATGGTACAAAACAAAACAACAAAAAAAAGTTTCTAGATCTAATTTAACTACAAATCTTGAGAAAGGGAGATTAGCCTGGATTTTCTAGGTGGGCACAAGGTAACCGCCATAGTCCTCCCAAAAGAGGACTTTGTTTCCAAGTGGAAACAAAGCCATAAAATGAAGGTGATATGATGACAGGAACACAGGGAAGAAAACAAAGATGTTGTGGGACCCTGTCCAAGAACAAAGACAACCCCTGGAAGATGGAAAGGCAAAGGGTGGCTTTCCTTCTGGAGCCTGCAGAAAGAACAAACACCACTGACAGTTTGATTTTATTTTTCTATACTCATTTTGAATTTCTGATCTCTAGAACTATATAAGAAAAGTATGTAATCTCATGTCAGCTACTAAGTTCTGGATGAATTCTTGACTTTTGGCAAAACAGGGTGCTTGTTATCCTGACCATGCAGGGTCTGAAAGGAGTTGGAGATAAAGGCTCATGGATAGGATATTCAAGAATATGAGGATGTACAGACAGCAAATAGAAACAACTCTTTCATAAAAAGTGGAATACACAGAGGAAAGATAGGATTTAAATTGGCAGATATTGATCAAATATGCATTCTGAGGAAAAAGCACTGATACAAGGAGTGTAAATAATTATAGAAGATGTTTAAAAAGAAAAAGATGATTTGATTAGAATCAAGTGAAGAAATACTGGAGAGTAATAAGAAAAGAAGTATGTCCTCTTCTTGAAGACCATAGGAGAAGATGGATAAAGATACTTGTAGACATATAGATTTTGGTGGTGGCAAGGTGAAAGCCTTCACAAAATGGTCTCTATATTCCCGTTTTGTCAGATGAAATCAGAAACATACAGAGTAAGAAGTTTAATGAGTTATAAAAGAAAATGACTTGATGGGAATGTAAGTTTACAGGAGAAATGTACTCTGTGTCAAATTAATGATTATGCATCCAAATGGGATCAACATTCCCCCAACAATATTCACCAACTTTGATGTAAGCACAGAATAGCTGGAAGTTTGAGTTGATGTAGTTTTGTTGATTGCAGAAGAAAGAAGGAAGACATTATAGGATATCTAAAAAGAAATAATAAATGGTAAAAGATAATAACAATTATCATATAAGCCAGAAGTGTGTAATAAGTGATGGGAAGTGGTAAATAGAGTAAAGTGATATCATCAATGAATTCAAGTACTCAAACAAATGATCTTCACTGGCATTTTCAAAGTGGATCTACGCTGAAGCTGAAGATGAAGAAGGGAAAAAGGACTAAACACAGTTGACCAAAATTGTGAAATGTCTAAAAAATGTGGGGTGTAATTCTTTATGGGGGAATTTTGTATTTTTGTTCCCAGAAGCTACCAAAAGCAAATAAAACCAAGATCCATAGGAATACAGCATGTTGCCATAATATCACTGCATTTTAAAGTTCCCTAAAAATTAGAAATAATTAAACATGAAACCACACAGTCATGTTTGATGTTAAGAATGTAATAAATGGCCATTTGAGCTTTTACTCTAACACAAGTAACCTTAGCCAATTCACCCTTTTAAGGTGTTAATTTCTAAACTTTATTATAAGAAATCTTACTTATGAACATGCACAGAGTATCTGTTAACTAAATTTATACAGCATAAATATAAAAAAACATAATAAAAATACAAAATTAAAATTCTTACAAAAGTCATAGGATACTTATGATTGAACACTGAAAAGAACACTGGCATTAGCTAGCAATTTTTTTTAAAAAAGTGTTACAATTAGGACAAACATAAACAACTACAAGAAATGATATATCACTTTTAACTCACTGCATCCATCTCAAAATAGAGATGATTTTGCTAGAAAGAACTAAAATACTGACTTATTCAATGCCTTTAAATCCCTGATCCTAAGTAACCTATCTGATCTTCAGTTAACAACCCAGTTATCCCCTGATTCATCACTGTGTAGTATTCAAAAAGGCATTCATTCCTGAGTTAATTTTTGTGCCTCTATTTAGCAACCCAATATCAAAATAATCTCTGTCCATCTTACTTGTGAGAAAGTAAATGCATATCACCAAAGCCTGTAATAACCCAGTAATCCTTTCTATGACTCTCCTAATGAAATATTGGTCAAGATATGGTTACAGAAGGAGAGTGAATCAGAAGAGGAGAAATAAATGAGGGGTTCATATTTAAAAGGCAATCACTAATGTATTCTGCTTTGGAAATCACACATGAAAAGGTTCAATAAAACATAATTCTGGGCTATTCAAAAAAGATAGAAATATACTAATTTATTATGTTTCCTTGAAATAAAGGGGGGAATTTTGTTTATTGGACTTTCTTATATTAATAATACATTTAGATAGGAAAGGCAGCAGAACACAACAGACACTAGTATAGCAATATGTAAATCAATGGATGTGTAACTGATGTGATTCTGCAATCTGTATATGGGGTAAAAATGGGAGTTCATAACCCGCTTGAATCAAAGTGTGAAACATGATATATCAAGAACTATGTAATGTTTTGAACAACCAACAATAAAAAATTTAAAAAAAATAAAAATAAAAAAAATAAAAAATACTTCACATAATTTTATTCCAAAACTTTAAAATTTCATTATTGAAGGAACGCACAGAAAACTAGGGAGATACATATGACCAAATTGTATGTAATAAAACAGTCTGATTCAGCAGCCTAAAACAATAAAAATAATAATAATAATAATACATTTATTCTTACATTAATTCTTAGATTTTTTTTCACACCAAAAACAATCAAAAGTGGTCTACTAACTTAAAAACAATTTATCTCATACCTGAGAAATGAAATTAAGGGAAACAGAAAAAGAAATATACAAGGAAACACATAAATAAATGATTGATGAGAAAGGGTAAAGGTGGTTCACTTGAGTACCCCAAACATCACAGTAAAGGCAAGTGAATACAGCCAAAATACTTCAAAAAGAGTTGTAACAGGTAAGTTCATTCTTGCATTACCAAATTATGTCTATGTATTCCCAGAGGTTTCTATTTAACTAATAATAATTAGGGAAGCATTAAAGTTGTTTAAATATATCTGTAAGTCTAAAACCAATGGACTTTGTAAGGCTGTGCTGCCCTGTTGTGAAGTTCCTTATCAGGGTGAAGACAGATTTCACTGACATACCCCCTACTTAACACAAGCCCTTCTTGGAGAGTTTAAGTCCCTCTTTACTATTGACTATCTTTGGGCTTTCACTACATGATTGATCCCATACCTTTCTCTCACTAAAAATAACTTGAAATAACTCTATAAATCTTACTACATGACAAACTAAAGTCAGTCCCAGGGTCAGTCATCAACATGGCAGGCCCAGGTTTCAGGTCAGCCTGAGGTAATTGCATGAGGCCAGGATTTAAAAATCTACCTAACTTTACTTAAATGTATGGACTCTTGAAAACTCACATTTAAGGGGAAAGATAGATAGTGTGGATTATTTGATAGGATTCCTGAAGAATTTTAAAAGTGGGAAAAGACTGAACAGAGTATTTTAATTTTAACCATGCATGGAAAACAAAAGGGGGAATTGGAATACAGGAAAAAGAAACTTTGGAGAATAACATGTGAATATAAGAAATTATACTTTAAAATGCATCATATGAGAAAAATAAGTATTATGTAAAATAGTGGGTTCTAGTAAGTAAGTCAAAGACTTACTTTGAAAAAGTAAGTCAAAGACTTCAACTTATTCAACATTATTTATTATAGTTTAGAGTTTATAAAATAGTTGCAATATGCTAAATGAAAGTCTACTACAAAGAGAAGTTTTATACTATAATTTGGAAAATACCCTAAGGTTAGATTTAAAGCTGTGACCACAAATCAGAGTTCTGATAGATCAAAGTAATATTTATGTACCTTTGTAGAACAATTAAGGATTTCATTAATAACCAACTTCTAGGTAGTAGCTTTCACTTTGAATGACACTAAAAGTAATAGTATATACTGGGATCATTATATGAAATAATTTGTTTACATTAGAAGGACATCATTGTTATAGAGTCTTAGTAAAGGAAGCTTCCAAATGAACAGATGTTTTATGTTTTATACTCAGACAAGGTAAATGGGTCTACCAGAAAACGTCTCATTAGATAAGATGATCAGAGTTGTGAGGTTATGATATTGATGAACAAGATGAGCATCAATTAAAATGTCCAAAAGTCTAAAACTAAGAGCTTCTCTTTCATAGTAGTACATTATATAGTGTTTTCTTTCTCCTTAATTTTCAACAAAATGGGGGAAAATAAGGGTTAAGCACTTAAGCTTTAAAAACTAGGTTCGTTCTGTCATTACTGAGAAATGAACTACTTACCAGAAGAGAACTGTTCATATATTTTTGGAATGCAAACTATTTTTTCAGAGACAACCAATATGGAATTTTCTGTGAAAATTGCTTCTGAATTTAATCAAAATATTTTTAACTAATAATACACTGTATGCCTCAGAGGATAAGAGAAACAAAAAACTAATGGAAAAAGAAATCTATCATTTGCATTTTCATAATAGACTGTTCATAGAAACATTAAAATATACAGAAAAGGAAAAATCCTCTAAACAAAAATATATACCATATTTGATCAAATAACCAAAATATGTTTCAATCTTACATTCTGTTGACCTTTGCACTGGAAATCAGGAGTACCTGTATGTTGAGTTTTGCTTTATTACATGGACTTTTACAGAAAGTCTTCGAAAGAACTGAACAGGGAATTCCATAAAGAAGTAAAGCATCCTCGATTTCAAAATTATTTCTTTATTCCAATTATGAAGGCAAATGCTTAGAATAAAATCTGATTCTCAAGTATTAGTTGAATTAGTAGATGCCAGTTGAGGAAAAACACCAAAGTATTTCATTTATGCTTAAACTCAATTTTTTAAGACAAAATGTCTTTGTATGTTCACACTCTATTCAGAAAACTTGGAATGATATGATGAAAGACTTGGGAGGTATCTCAGAAACCATGCAGCCTGAAGACTTGGAGATTGAGTGCCCTGCAGTGCAGTTGTACAGTCTAACAAGAACTCTGACTCTGGCCTCATAACCAAACTAGTGAGCAACCCTGAGACATAGAGAAACCCACCAACCCAGCAAATCTTCTCCTTGCACAATTAAGATTCATGAGAGAAAAGCATTTACGCTTCTATATACTTTACAAATGTTTATCTTCTAACTGAGGAGTAAAATCAGTATCCTGTAGCACAGCTTGCTGAACTACACCTGCTCCTATTGCCACTGTCAGTTTCACCCCTGCTTTTCTTCTGTACTCCTAAATTGAGAACTCCTTTTCTATAGTTTCTCCAAAGAAATAAGATCCTCGCTCCTTCTGGGAGGGTTGGGGAATAGGTTTGTTGCATAGCTGCCTGGGGACGGAATGGTCCCAGAGATGCATGGACTCTGTTCACATATTGTCTAGCAGTCACCTGTTCTCAGTGCCTCTCTTCCCTTGTGCTTTCTGTAGTACCTGGTACCTTTAAGCATGTAGGGAACTATGCAGAATATTTTCCCCACCTGCAGGGTCCACATGACCCACAATACTACATTAAAAACACATATGTTTCATTTCATTAAACACCACTCCTCCATCCTCTTGGAAAACATTGAGACACTTTAAACCCCCTTTCTTTCTTCCTTATCATTTCCATTTCTAGAGGTTAAAACAGTATTTTTCATTTTAATGAGATTTTATAAGGTAAAACTACACACACATATAATTACCTGTCAACTTTTTCTCTTAAATGTATATGTATTTTTAAAGGTATAGGCATATAGTTATATGTGGAGTAGAATAAAAGCTCCATGAAGACTTTGACTTTTATGGTCTTTTCTAGTCTTCAGTATTTAGAACAAGACTTGATCTATCATTGCTTTTGCATAAATACATAACATATTTACAAAACAAGAGTCACAATTTCCATGTGAAGTGTTTTCATACTGTAGTTCTGTGCCAATTCTTACTGATATCTAATCTTAAATTTCCATTGTAACATAGCTTCACAGTATTCAGTCACATAGGAATTCTGTAAACAAAGTCCACATTATTGCTAAAAGTAAACCCTCATTCTGTTTAAGGATTTAGAAATAACTGAAAAAGTATGGAAATATGAGTGTGTTAATATATATCACTATAGCCTCTGACTTAAATGGAAAACAGCTCCTTGTTTTATCCTTGCAATTGAACTCAATTATCTCTGAGGATATATAAAATCCATCCCAGAGATAGAAAATTTGAGTAATATTCATGGTTTGGTATAAAAAGCAGACCTTATCTTCAGTAGCACAGTGCACTCCCCCTCTATGGCAGATAATCACCATGTATCATACAGAAAGGGCCTCCATGCACTGAGCACACAGATTCAGTCTATTAAGTAAAATACAAACGCCATGAAGTTCAACAGGGAAAACTTGGAAAACATGCATTTTTCCCTTCTTTGAATAATCTAACATCTTTAAACATATTTGTTCAGAATATTCAAAATACTCAAACCACAGTATTTCTGGCATATTGAATTTTTAATTTATTACAGATATATAGTACAGTCCAAAAAGATCAAGTGTCCAAACTAGTATTCATTTAATTCAGTGCATAACTTCCCCTCCCTTTTATTATTATTTGCCTTGTGGTTTCCTATTATCTAGCTTTCAAAATATTTTTTTACTTAATTTTTTTCCTTCTGTCTTCTATCACCTCTATTATTAAGTGATGAAAGTATTTTGGAAAAAATAATTAAATAGACAGGTTGAGATTCAGGCTTTAAAAATTTTATCATCTTTTCTTCTACATATATTGTTTAATTGACTAAAAATTATTTCTCAGTATTTTTAAACTACTATTAATAAAAATTATGTAATGTTTAATTTACTAGGGGTTTATTTCTTCTGTTTTTTTAAAGCTGCTATTCAAATAAGATTAGGTTAAAGTGAGACTAAATATCATGAAACAATAACAAGGGCTATAAGGGGTGAAGGGGAAAAGTTTTTAGAAAAGAGAAACCGTGTTGGGGAAACTATAATGAAATATCAGATTAATTTCAATTCTATGCATATTGGACCCTATGATCATCATCTGAGAAACAATGAATTAAATGGAAAACTGCATCTCTTTAACTGTCCACATATCACCCATACACATTCTTTCTATATATGTGTATGTACACATATTTGTGTGTCCATGTGCATGCATATGTGTGTAAATAAGTGTACACAAATGCATTTCCGTATATGTGAACATATTAATGTGTCTATATGTATGTGCATGTATATATGAATTGCATCTATGCATTTCTATGAGCATAGGAATATATATGTGTATGTGTGTGCACTTTTGTTTGCATGTATGCATGTATATATGTGACTATATAAAAATGGATTGTGTTAGTATGTCTTGTATGGATATGTGTGAGTATATATGTGTATTTTTTTCATGTATGTGCATTTCTATGTGTATATGTATGTGCATATGTATACATGCAAACCTGAGTATGTGTGCTTGTGTATATGTGCATGTATGAGAACACAAATATATGTGCATGCATATGCATGTAGGTGTCCTTATACATGTGTATGTGCATATGTCCACATATGTTTATGTGTATATTTGTATGGCTGCATAAAACTATGTATATGCATTTATGTGGGTATGTATATGTGCATATGTGTGTATAAACACATGTATGTGTGTCCATGTATATTTGTGTGTTATCATGTATATGTCATGCAGATATGCATGGGGATGCATGTGCATATGAACATACACATGTGTAGATGTGTATATACATTTTCAGATATGTAGGTGTATATTTGTATGTGTATATAGACGTGGGTATGTGTGCAATTATCTGTGCATGTGTTTGCATGTGTATACGTCTATGCATGTGTGTGTAATTGTACACATTTGTGTGTATTTGCATGTGTGTATGAGTCCACATGTGTATACTTGTATGTATATGGTGTTTGCAAGTATGTGTTTACATTTGATACATATATTTGTGCATGTGCTTATGTATGTGTGCTTGTATTTATATAGAAATGTGAATGTGTATTTCTATGTTTTTGTGCTTATGTGTATGCACAGGCATAGATATGTGCTAGTACCTATGCACATGTGTATTTATTTGTATGTACACATGTGGGCATACATGTGTGTACACAAGTTCCTTGTGTGCTGATATCTGTACACGCACATGAGTTTATGTGATTTTGTGTATTTGTGTGCACTGTGCATGCATGCATATAGGTTACATACACGTGTATAAATGTGTGATTTTTGTATTTGTGTATATACACTTATGTGAACTTTTTATGTATATATATTTATATGTGTGTGTTTATATATGCTTGCTTGTGTGCATGTCTGGGTATATTCATATGTGCATGTGAATTTGTATTTGTATACATTTGTTCATTAATGTGTATATGTGCATATATATAATGTTTGTATGTGTGGATGTGTGTGTGTGTGTGAATTTCTAAGTTAACCTACATTTGTATGTGTGTTTCTGTTATATACATGCTGTGTGTAATGTGTATGTGTGTGAATGTATGTTTCTGTGTATGAATGTGTGTGTGCATGTTTGTGCATGTGTATGTTTTTGCCTGCGTGTGTTTGTGGAGCATTCATGTATATGTGTATATATGGTTTTTTTGCAATTTTGTGTGCAAGTATGCATGTATGTTTGTATATGCATGTGTATTTGTGCTTATGTGAATTACTGTGAATGTGTGTATATTTACGTATGCATGTGTGTGCATGTGCAATATACAAGTGTATGCATATGTATGCATATATGTGCTTTTATATTTGTAATGTACATTTGTGTTTGTGTATGAATGTGTATATCTGTGTGTTTGCATATGCACATTTTTTGGGGGGTAGGTGTATATACATGTATTCTTTGTGTGTATGCATGTTTATGTCCGTGTGTTTGCATGTTCCTGTTTATATATGTGTATATATGTATGTGTTTGTGTACATGTGTGTTGATGCCAATAGTTCATAATATGGCTTTCTGAGACCACATTAACAGGCTGAAGAACAAAATAGTATATAACTAAGTTGATGAAACACATAGGAGGCAATAAAGTATCTAATGTGTGTAAATATGTGTGTTTGCATGCCTTTGGATATGGAGGGTATGTGTGTATGTATTTGTGTACTTCTGTGTTCACATGTGCATGCACATGTGTCTGCTTGTGAATTCATGTATATGTGTATGTTTCTGTATGCATGTGTTCGTGTGCATTTGTATGTGTGTATTCTATGTGTGTGCATGTGTGATTATGCACATGCATGTGGAACTATCTGAACATGTCTGTGTTTGTGTGCGTACTTGTTTGTGTGTCTGCAGTGTAAGAATTAATATCATGGACAAAGCCATAAAGGTTTTACACAAGTGAAGCTTGAGCAACTTACTCTGAATTCTGGTATTCCCTCATATAATGGGATTAATATTTGCTTCTCAGGTTGCTGCCAAAGTATTTAAATATTATTATATATTTAGTTGATTTAATGCAGAGCCTGGAAGTCACTAAGTTGTGACAGAAACTTCTATTTTGTTCACCAGGATCCATGTTCTCTCCTCTCTCAGATGAGAACAAAGCCACAACCGCAAGTTGCCCTTGAAAACAGAAGAGTCTTGTCTACCACACTCCTGCAAATGAATTGTGAATTAAAGTGATGTACACCATGGCTGATTTTGGCCAATAAACACATACATGCCTTGCTCTGTCTGCTCTTTCCCCTTCAGATGGAGATGGAGCTTGGCTTGACAAGCCTATGTTAAATATAGATTCCATCAGCCTGCATCCTGAATATCTTTCTAGAAAGCACCCTTCTTCTTTTTTTTTTAGTAGTAACTCATTTTATTTTTTTTAGTTTTTATTATTAGTTGTTCAAAACATTACATAGTTCTTGACATATCATATTTCATACATTTGATTCAAGTGGGTTATGAACTCCCATTTCATTCTGCCCTAGACAGTCAATGTTTCCCTCACCACGAATAAACTTTAAGAGATTTTTCCTGACTATAATCTCTGACCTCCTTCTTAAAGCATTTACTTTAGAAAACTTTCAATTATTAATTTTCTCTGGCTTTTTGAAATATATGTAAATCTCTCAGCCTCTTGCCAGTTTTGTGGCCTAGAAAATCTCTTTCCTAAGGACTTGGAAACCTTCTCTTTGAAATAGAGAGGTGGAAAGAGATAGCACCGCAGTCTCCTAGTCTCTCTGGGATGTGGAAGCCTGTAGAAGCCTAATGGGCAGCCAATTAGCAAACATGAACAGATACCCAATCACAGAGAACAGCATTTGAAAACATAGGAAAAAACTGAACACGCTGAACACATCTTACTGACCACTCTCCTCTCTAACAAATACCAGCACAGTTGTGCTAGCTTATACCAGGATGATGATGATGATGATGATGATGATGATGAAGATGATGATGAAGGAGGAGGAGGAGGAGAATGAGAAAGAGGAGGAGGAGGAGGAGGAGGAGGAACCTCCTACCATTTGTTTTGGAGGATTTAGGTTTCCCATCTATTTCAAAGGCCTTGGATAGTCTTTCTTGCCTGTCTTACTTGTCTTGTGATACATTTACTTTGTCATCCTCAACAAATTTTGATTATTAGGTGAGATATAACATCTACTATATTTAAGTTGTTTTAAATATTGAAGGCCGATATGCAGTGCATTAATAAGAAAGTTGAATTGGGGTGCTACAATAACAAAATCCTGAAATATATAGACATAGCTGTTAAGATGATTAGGAAATGGTAAGTCAAGGTCTGTAGGAAAATAGATTTAGCAAGCTACATGGCAGGAGACACTGATGTGCCATGATAAATCACTGATTCTGAATGTACCCCAATACTTACTTTGAGAGGTAGGTAGAAGAAGCCAGAAAAACCCTGTGTGTCCGGAGTACTCCTTGCTTCTCATGTCTAGGTACTATAGTAAAGAGATGGGCTCAGAAGACACGCCTCCTGGCATGACAACAGAGTGTGAATAGACAGATACACAGCTGGGGGACTTTTAAAAATTAATTTGAACTGGTGCATTATAATTATGATAGTGGGATTCACTGGGATATATCTGCACATGCACATAACAAAATTTGGTTCATTTTATTCCCAAGCACCTCCCCTTTCCTGCCCTTTAGTCCCCTTTCTTTACTGGTCTTCCTTGAATTGGGAGATTTTGAAGAATTGAACAGTAAACTGCTTTTGTGACCCAAGAATGGGAAATAAGGCAGAAACAAAAGTATTTGGATGAGAAAAATCCCATTTGATTTTAGAGATAATACTGGACTGCACCCCCGAGCCAGTCTATTACTAAAATGGCCTCCGTGACTACTTAGTTGAGGGGGAAAAATATTAAAGAGGAAAGCAGGAAGAAGAGAAAGTAGGAACTTCTATAGTTTCTAAGCCACTGCATATTCAGTTACTGGACACTGTCTATCAATACTGGACAGATCCTGTGGGTTTGTAGAAAGGGCCATAAAGAAATTTGTCACATTCACAAAAGCAGCTAGTACTAAAACAGAGTCCTGGGCTTTTGATCTAAAATTTTGCCTTGTCTCCGTTTGTGTCCTTTGCTAATTCACTTAATTGTCTTTGCCTCAATGTACGCATTGATAATAAATGCTAAAATTGATCATTTAAGCTTGTTTTAGGTGACTTTGCTACATCCAAATATAGACTGGTAATGACAACAAGAAATATGACTAAACAGGACTCAGGTCCTATGGCCAACTATTTTAATCCAGTTCATTTGAACATTAAGGGACCTCTGCTCCCTGGCAGACCACTTCAGCCAGCTGAGAAAGCATTCCAAGTCACTCAGCATGTGGAGCTCCGCAGGAAGCTAGGAAATAAATATACAGACATGCAGGCAGCTAAATAGAAGGGCATATTCTATATGATTAAAAAAATCTTTAGTATGTTTTTTTAAAAAGCAGAATGGCATAGCAAAATGTTTTTCCTTTGCAGAAGCAATAAGAACAAAGAGTGGTACTTCTTTGCTCATTATAGCACCATATTTATATACAGATCTTTGCAACTGATTGGGGTAGGGCTAAATTTCAAAGAACAGGAATCTAGTTCTCACAGCGTTGAGTGGCCTAGATATTAATAAGGATATACATACTAATGATGATGAACCAGCTGTCCATGGAAAAGCTGATTTAGAGAGTATTCAGTATTATCATTTTGACAGCTCACATGGGAAAACATACCATATTCGTTCCCTTTCCTTGTGCTAGAGTCAAATTAGAATTTCATTTAAAGATAAGGAGCCAATATCATAGCATTTTACATTCTCATCTTTATGACCTACTTATTTTTAATACTTTCTGTTAAGAGATGGGCATTCTTCAATGTCAGATAGGAGTGATTTTATTTCTCTCTGTATTCACTATTTTAGTCATTATTTTGAAATAAGGATTTCTTTCTTCTCTCAAATACACTTTCTGTAATGCATCTTAAAACATTTTGATTCTTTTTGTGTATTTAGATTTTTTTAAACATTTTTTCAAGTGGGGGGAACCTTTTTGGTATTTTCCAATTTCTTATTTAGTATGACTTCATTTAAATTTTCATTTCATAGTATCTCATTCATTTCTAATTAGAGGTAGATAATTAATTTCTAATTAGAAATAGATAACAGTAAAATGTGCCTGTGTGTGTAATATTTTAAATGACCATAAGAACATTTTCATCACAACTCATTAATAATTCAACTATTTAATGCCCTCTTCGACAGGCTGTCAAACTAAAGGGGACAGAAAATAGCAGTCTGCATCAGGACACAGAGATTACTGAAAAAGAGAAACAGAATTAAGAATTGATACCTCGATTTTCTTTGGAAAATGCTATTGTATCAACATGACGTTGCTTGTAACAAGGGCAAGGCAAAAGTAAACTTCATGCTGTGTTATTAACTTCCATTTTCTGAAAGCTTTCCATAGCCCATGCTTGTTTTCTACACCATATGATATGCTCAAGTTACCCAGAGTTCTTTGTTCCTTAATGAGGTATATCCCTGCCCCAATCTGTTCTATTATGCATCTATGGAGACACTACATGTGGTGCACACTAACAGGGCTTACTGGGGGCAAAACTTACAAGTAGAGAATGAGTGCAACACATGTTATCCCCCAAACTCTCATTACCCTATAGGCTAGGCTGGGCACATATAGTCTGCAAACACAACAACCAATCATCCTCTGAAGAAGAAAGTTCCCAGGCCTGTAACATTTACAAAAACAGGTATCCATGATGGAGAGAAAGATGCTGTAATATTTACACTACAAAGCAGCAATGGATAATGAACTTCTTTGAAAAGCAGAGGCAGCCCTGAAATCCAATAATTAGCTGGAATCCTGGAATTAACCTAGATTTTGTTGAGTTGATTCATCTTGCTAAGTCAGCTGCTGACTAACCTGACAAAATGGGGAAAATAACAGCCTCCAAAGCTATCCAGATTGGTTTGCACGATTCTCATGAAAAATGTTCTGCACTGTCCTCTTCATCTCAGGGTCCTAATTTCTGCTAGACACTCATAAGTCAAAAGATTGCCTTCTACATTAAAACATGGTTAAATAGTTACTTTGCATATGTAATGTGATAATCATGGTCATAATCAGGAAATCACCTTCATAAAAAGAAATAAAATGACGAGTGTATATTAAGTCCTTCTATGTTACCAGGCACTATGTTAAATGCTTTGTATGTATTAAATCATTTTATTTAATTCTTGCAAGAATCCATGAGATATATACTATTATCAGCCACAAATATCTGGATATTAAAAGGGTACAAAGTAAATTTTGTCTTTACCAAAATAAGTAAATGTCAGATAGGAAATTAAATACTTCGGTATTCTAGATGGGGAAGACTTGAGTAGACTACCTACCTTTTTTGTTTTACCCAAATCCTAACAATTCTAATTGTTCTTCACTCTTATGAAGAGATACAGATCAGCCAACTTTCCAGAAATATGCAAATATATCTCGAAATAAAGGTGAGAATAAATTTCTGTACCCTGAAGATTAAACACAGAGATGGCAGCCCTCATAAATTAATCACAACTGATTTAAGTAGATATCCACTGTAGGGAAAGCACAAAACAATATAAAATAAGTATTTGCTTCTTCAAATTTTACCAGTTCTGTCTTCTGCAAATACATAATTCATGCATCTATCAGGTCACTTTCTTGTCAGCATCTCAAAGGGGAGCGGGGAGGAAGGACCATTTTCATACTAATCAGTCAAAGAATATTTACATTACAGCCAACTGCTGTTCCTTAAATGTGCACGCTTGCTGAAAAAGCCTAAATGTCTTATGAGTTATTAAAGCATCAAGACTGAATTGGAGCATTGGCATTTTTAAGAGTAGACTGTAAAAAATTACCATTCAATTTCCTTTACCCTTTTCTCTTTACCATTAGTTCTCCATTTAACAACCTGAGGTCTCTCTAATAGGCCTTTGATTCCTATGTTCTTTTGCTACTTTTGCAGTAACCACTTTGGAATCCTGATGCCAGCAGTCACCCTCGTTTGCCCTTCTCTTATCCAGCAACAGATCACTACTTAATCCCCATCTATTTTTAAAAAGAGTTCACCAGGATGTTTCAGAAGGAAGAAAAGAATACTAAACACCCTAATTGCCCTAAAAGCGCTATTTCCATTGTCAGTGTTCACCTAAGACGTATAGAAAGAGACCTCAAAGCCATGGATAGAATAAATACAGTGTTGTGATCTACAGTTCCGGATCACGCACTGCAAATAACAACATGAGTTAACAAATGAGATCCCCGTATACTTGATTCTGTTCTCTAAGGTGATTCAAAGAAACATAAAAATAGTGAAAGAAATCTATTCAGAATTCTACAGCCTCTTTTTGATTTCTTAAGTGGCACTATGAGGTGTTCTTTTTGCAGTCTAGTTTCATTTGTTTTGTGTGCTTCAGGGATAAGGACTCCTCCCAACTGCTTTGGAAAATGATGCCACAGTTTAATACCTGTCACTAGCACAGAAGAACTTTCATGATGTTGTGACTAAATTTTTCTTTTCTTAATTGCATACCATTATTCCTAATTATGTTTACTGGTAAGGTGCTAAATAATTATGCTCCCTTCTTCCTGTTAACACCCTTCAGATATTAGTAGCGGTTATGTCCCTCATTAATTTTAGCTGAGAAGGTTATGTATATTTAATTTTGTATTATTTTTAAGATTTATGGCAAATATTCCTCCTCTTTCAAGATGCTTTGCTCCCCTACATGCAAAGTGGTTTTAGTTTTTACACTTTCTGATCACCTTTGGTGTCCATTATTAATAGTCATTGGTATCTCATTTTTAAAATTTTTTACCTAATCTCCAGAAAAATCCTGTTTTCCATATTTCCATAATTCATCCTTTCCTTTCTGCTTCTGAAACTAGATAGCCTTAAAATTCTTTTTAGAGATATTATCCTAAATGTTTAATCCTCCCTAAGTATGTGATGTGATGATCTAGGTCCTCTTGGTTCCCTTGTCTGTGTTCCAATTTAAGGTGCAGATGAGACAGTCTCTTTTGGCCTGCCTTCTGACTACCTTTTGCAGGCACAACCTAAGAGTGCCTACCATATTGCCAAGCCTCTCACAGCCCTGAGTTGTTGGTGCCCAGCCTCGGAGGCCATAAGATTTCCATGTATGCATGCCTGCTACGCAAGCAGAGGTATGCATGAGTCACTGCTCCAAGTGGTAAATCTTAGAGCAGAAACTGACAAACAAACCCTTCTCTCTTGCTCACCCCATACCAGCCTTAACTTCATGGACCAGAAAGCAATGGTAGCCAGCTCAGTAGCACAATCACAACTGGTTCCCCTGCCATTCACCCTTGCTTCCCCTATCATATGGCTTAAGAAAGTATCAGAACAGAAACTTGTGCTGGAGGAGCAAGACAAATAACTTGCCATCCTTCAAAATATTACATCAAGAAAAAGAATCATTCACTCAATTTCACAGTCCTCTACTTGTATTTTAATCTCTCTTTAGTCACTTTAGTCATTCAAAAATATTGAAGTCTATAGGAAGTAAGAGAGAAATATTAAAAAGAAAATGAGAAAAAGGACACTCTAAAGAGAAAGGAGAAAAGAAGATGAAATCCATTGCACAACTGTATGCTAAGTACAATTCATTTATTACCTTGATTAACTTTACCAGAATCCTACAAAAGGGGTATGGTTATGCATTCAGGTGCTGCATACCAATGCTTCAATCAACAATGGACCACATATACAAAATGGTCTTAGAAGATTATGATGAAGTGGGAAAATTCCAATCACTTAGTGACGTCATGGCTGACTTAACATCCTAGTCCAACACATTACTCACATGTCTTGTGGTAATGCTGGTGTGAACAAACCTAGTGCACAACCAGTTGCACAAAAGTATAGAATTCAAATATGTACAGTATATAATGCTTGATAATAATAAATGACTGTTTTGTTTGGTTTTGTATTTATTATACTATACTTTAGATTATTATTATTATAGAATGCACTCTTGCTTGTAAAAATGTTTACTGCACAACTGTATGCAGTGCTGTGTCAAGAGAAGCCTCACAACTTCACACATCTTGTGCTTAATGAGTCTCTCAAATGCATCAAGAGGCCATTTAAACTCTGAGCCTAGCAGCACAGGACTATAATCCCATTTATAGTCAAGAACTTCAAAATTCCTATATAACATTTTCTAACAAACTATAGGTTGAAAAGTTTGGGTTTGACTCAATTTGGGCATTCATCATTCTTTTCTACCACTTTAAGAAATAGGTGGGGGAATAATATGAGAATAAATGTGTGTATATATGTGTTTTGTGGTGCTAGGGATTGAATCTCATGGCATCACATACGCTAGGCAAATGTTACATGACACTGAGTCACATCTCTAGCCCTTTTTATTTTGAGACAGGGCCTTGATAAATTACCCAGGCCAGCTGAACTTTCCATTCTTCTGCCTTAGCCTACCAAGCAGCTGAGATTACAGGAGTGCACTACCATACCCAGCCTAAGAATAAAATTCTTGCTGGGAGTATAGCTCAGTGACATAGGCTTGCCTAGCATGTGCAAAGTGCTGAGTTTGATCCCAAGAACCAAGCATGCACACAAAAATAATTAAATTATTAATTCTCAATTCTTAATATATTCTCAAGAGATATATATTCTGGATTACTTGTGAAAGTAGCCAAAGTTTCCAGTCCTTGCATAACTGCCGGGCTTCTGTTCGTGACTAAATGGCTCAGGGTTTACTCCAGATAAACTGGGCTGACTGGGCTGCACAAAATAACCACACAAGAGATACAAATACCTTTTTGGGGGGTCGCTGTGAAGGCTCCTCTGACCTTAAGGGTCTGCAGAAAGAGAAAAAGAACACGCAATGACCCCTTTTATTGAAGAGAAGCTATTCAAATGAGGCAAGGGGTCAGGTTTCAGGGGGCTGAGTCTATCTCCATGATGTCCACTGTCAGCAGGTTGACTGACATTTGGGTGGGACACACCCAAGAGCACAGTAAGAGAAGGGGTCACACACAAGGCACTTCCATGGAACATTCTATCCTAAACAGGGCAAGGGGTAATATTACAAAGGAACAGGTGAGCACAGCTTCACTCATGGAGCTGTAGGAAGACATACCCAGGCACGAAGACAGTCACTGGAACCCCAGAAGAGCGGGGCAGTCTAGCAACATGGGTACCTGATGCCCAGCAGGGAAGTTAACTCAGTCACGTGCCAGGTTGGTCTCCCACACATAACAATACTCTTTACAACCAGACTTTGCTGTTCTACCCATCAATAGGTGGACCCTTGGATAAGGACTAGTCTTTTTACATGCTGTACACAATACAATGCAAAGGCAGCGGCAGCATGCTTGAGCTAAAATGTGAGCAGCATTCCACCCCTCTCCTGTCTTTATTGTAACTCTGACCCTTCCATGAGAATAAGCCCAAATCAGACTGCTGAAAAATAGAAGAGTCACCTGAAACAAAATTAAGTCTGCCCAGTTGCCCAAGTGAGACACCTTACATGTCATCCAGCTCAGCCAATATCAACAAAGCTGCCTAGCTAATTGCCCAGTGACCAAGGACAAAGAATGAGTCTCTCAGATCAACACAGGTTGCTAGGACTGCTGGTCAATGCATGAGAAATATTAAGTAGTTGTTATTTTAAGCCACTCATTTTGGGTGGTAGGATTTTATTTTGCAGTAATATTTAAATGATAATCAGTAAGGTTTTTTTAATATTTCATATATATATATGTACATGCACATGAAATATAAAAAAATATAATTCATATGTATAGTTTTTTATATAAAAATATAGTTTTTATATTTAATGTGCATGTACATATATATTTCATATAAATATATAGTTTTTATATTTCATGTACATATATGAAATATAAAAAACTACCTTACTGATTATTGTTTTTTCTTAAATACATATATATATATATATATATATATGTGTGTGTGTGTGTGTGTGTGTGTGTGTGTATACACATATATAGATTGATACAGTTAATATCTATATTTAGAAAGAAAGGAAAATCTGGAATAATTACAATGAAAATAAAAGTGTGAGGTAATAAGCCCCTGAGCAATGGTTAGTAGCAGTTAGCAGGACAGCAACATTCAAAAGACCAGCATTCAGAAATATTTGAATTTAAGGTGCCACTGTATGACTGTGGAACCAGAGCCTTATACCTAAACAGAAAATTTTCCATAAAACATAATTCAGAGACATTATCTGACTTTTCCAGTCTATTTCAATAGGTAATTATAAATACTAAAAACACTTGTATTTCAGGAAAAAATAGCATCAATTTTAAATAAAAAGCCCAAATTACATGCATTTTCACATATTCTGTAGAGAAACACAACACCCAGGAAAAACACCCTCCCTAGGTATGTGACTGGCCTTCTGTGTTCATGCAGTAAAACTTGTAATTAAGAGTTGACATCACCCAACATGCATTTGAAAAATCAAAATGATTTTAGAATTATGGAAGTGAATAAAAGGACCATTTAACACTTTTTTAAAAAATGGATTCCCCAGATGATGTTTCTCAATTCCTGTAAAAACTAACAATAGCAAGCTCATCTGATTTTGACTCTACATGTTAATTCTTCCTTATATTTAGCCAAAATCCCATCTCCTCAGAACTTCTGTTCACTGATCCCTACTCTGCCCTTCAGCCTGCCCCACAATGGATGCAATCCCTCTCCTCAGTGGCAATTTTTCAAGTATCTGAATGCAGCTAGTGTGAGCCTCCAAATTATTATCCTTTTGAACATATAACCTATAACCCAACTTTCTTCATTATTTCCCATTTGGCCAGTTTTAAATTGCCTCAATATTCTAATAACTTTCCCAAAATAAATTTAAACTAAAAACAAAAAGAATGTAAGAATGTTTAATGCAGCACCTATATCTCAAGGTAATAGTACAATTTATGTAGAATTTCTAAAAAGAATTTTTAAAACTTTAAAGAAAGAATTTCAGTCAACTCTAGCTACATACCTGTTTTATATTTAGGTCTACCTGCCCTCCCTTCTCAGGCCTATCTTTCTGAAGTTCATCCTGGGGAAATAAATGCAGGGATATATATATATATATATCCTTATTTTACTTTTGTTTCTGGAAAATTAGGCACCAAGTGCTATCAGTTTAACCTGTATTTTCAATCTCTCCTTGCTTCTGGATGACTTGTAAACATTCTGTCAGAGACTAAGTCACCAAATAAATGTTGAACAGTGTAAATAGTATGTAGGAGACATATAAAGTTTCCAGAATCCTCCATCAAGGCTGGCACTTATTCATTAATAAGTATCTCAGTAATTTATCACCTAGTACAAAAATCACCTAACTATGCTGTAATTCTCCCAATTTATCTTGACCCGATCTTCAAGAGGGTTTTGCTAGATTTGATATATACACTATGTCTACAACACTTCTATGACTGACCACCCTTGTCCAATATGAAAAAAAAAACATGTGAATGTCAAGTCTCTAGTTTGTTCTTCATGCATATTATAGAAACCAAAACTATTAACTGTTTTACAGCAATTGCACAACTTTGAAAATTATAATCTTTATTTCTAAAATCACAAATAGTTCTAAATTTCTGTTGGAACTTTTTCTGCAAGTACATTTCTTTTAAGTGGATTTTCTTTTAAATTATTAATCATAGGACTTATCTCTATCTTCTTGCCTATCTTTACATTGCTGCAATATCTAACTATGAAGAGAAACTTCACTATTATTAATGTTTGGACCCTGTTTTCACATCCTCCATTCAACTGCTCAGAATAATTTTGGTCATAGATGGAACAGATTCCAAAAAAGAAACAGTCATTTGAGGATGAAATGAATCACCCACATCTTTATGTAAAATGAAAAGCAAATATGCAAAACGATGAGACTCACTTTGGACACATTTTAATAAGATAAAAGTCAACTCAAATCAATATGTATTTATTCAATATCTACGCTCCAATGTTGTGAACTAGGAATTGTGGAGAATATAAAATAAAAGGGTGTTTTGTGAGAAAAGAAAATGCATATCACGTGAAGAAAGAAAAATGCTTAAATAAGAGCACGAGACAATTATAAAAGAGATGTCACAAAGCAGAGCATGATTCAGTGCTGAATGAATTATTCAGACAATAAATCTTACAAGAGCTCAGGGGAGGGAATGCTAACTTCAGACTGGGGTGGTCAGTTCCATAAAGACAGAAGTCAGCTAGGACTGGTGCTGGATAAATGGATCAACTTTAGATAAGAAGAGAGCAGAGGAGAGGGCACATTGGGAATTTGGCACAGAACCAATAAAAGTGTTTGCTGGAATGACTGGGGTATTAGGCAAACTTTTTTTTTTTGGAATGGTTTTTACAAAGTGTCAGAAAGAAAAGAAAGCAGAAAGTTCTTGGAGAAGCTAGTGACATATTTTTGGAAAGAAGATTGAAGAAGCTATTTGGAGAAAAATGATGATTTGCGAAATGGCTTGGAATGGGAGCAGGCAGAGAACATGAGCAGTAGTAAGTAGGTAGTCTTGTCAGCAGTATACTTTAGCAAAATATCAGAGAATGAAAAATTAAATATGAGCAGAGGATACCACAGGGCTGGCATTAAAATGGCAAAAAATTCTTCTTTGTGTGTGTGGTTGCAGTGGAACTAGGCCACTGAGTTACATCTCCACTAAGTTGCCCAGAGTAACCTCAAGTTTTTGATCCTCCTGCCTCAGTTTCCTCAGTAGCTGGGATTACAGGCATGCACCATCATACCCAGATGTATGCTTTCTCTTTTGTCTTTTAAAATAAACACAAAAATAAAGGTGAAATAAGGGTTGTACCATTTTCTGACTCATCTGTCTATTTAGTTATAGACACATAAGAGGAAATAGACTATAATGTTATGTCTGATACATAGATTCCCCTCCCATGCAGACAGTGGTGAGATATCTATGAGCCAAGGAACAGAAAGCTTTCCTTGTATTCAGACCATGCAGGAAGAAGACATGAGTAAATAGAAAAGGAGTCGAAGTCAGTCATCAACAGTAGCAAGAGCTAGGAAAGAATGCCAGATCTAGGGCTCAGAGCAAAACTAAGGACATAAGGACTAGGAAAACCACTGAAAAACAACCCCTATCAGTACACCAGAGAAAATTCTGAACTAGGTGCTGTGGTCTATGGCTGGCAATAGTGCCAAAAGGATGTATTTAAATAACCAAAAATGTGAGGAGTGCTACAGTCTTCTAATATTTGAATTCATATACCACTATCAGAACCCAGTGTGTCCACAGCTCACCTGGAAACTCTGCCAAACTCTCTAGCCACATGACTTCACTCGTATTTCTGAAAACTGTCTCTAGCATTCTTATCCTATTGTGGACCCTGGGGTCATTATGTTGCTTCTCCCTTTCTCATGCTCAAATCCTTTAAGGTTAAATACAACTTCCACTTAACCATTCCACCCTAAAGGGTCTGTGTGTG